>NC_090437.1:810717505-811024248 GCF_031143425.1 Pleurodeles waltl | reverse complement strand
ACGCACACATTTCACACATATGACATTGCGGACGTTCCAGTACGATATGAAGCATACCAGTATCATGAAATATCGCTCACATATCAAGAGCATCAGAACTGGTTTGAAGGCGCCCTACCACATGTATTACGACGAGTGAGGCTAGGTCCTTTAAGTAATGAAGGGCCTACATGGCCCATGTTTGCCACATATACACCTCACCCGGGCATACAGAATATGCCGGTTGCGGATTTAAGAATATTATATAATGAATTAGTGGCATTATATAGACGACTAGTTCAGTTCGTAATGCGAACATTGAACACTACACCAGCGCGTCCGGCACCACCAGTTGCTGGAGGATATCAATTGGCTACTGGGATTAATCCACAAACAGTACATACCATCATGGGTAAAGTGCCCTCGGAACGGGAAAAAATACCGTTCTGGATTGCTCAGAAAACAAATCAGCTAGAAGCTGTGTTCCCCCATACGGGGCCACAGGACAAACATAGATTGCTCACTATGTGCTTGCCATTTGGGATGGTTCCCTCGGTGGATGATTGTGCCACTTGGGGTACAGTCTTCGCTGCAGTTTATACCACCACACATGGGACCCCTACACTTGCCAATTTACCGGAAGTGTTAAAACAAATACAAAATGAGCATGGGGCTGCACCGGCCCTGGATCTGGGGATGAAATTAATGCATAACTTTGACGCTGTCTCCTCGATAATCTTGAGTAATATTAAAGGGGAAGCAGTAGCACTGGCAATACGCCAGTGTCTCCGAGAAACTCCACATGTGGAACAGGAGAGGCAGCTTCCGAAAATAATATCAGATACCTATACTAGTATAGGACGGGATGGATTGGGGGACAAGCCTAAAAAATTGGACATACCAAGTACTACCCATAAGGAAGGTACAAAGCAAGCACAGGAGGGCTCTAAGAAGCGCTGGGACAAACAAAAAGATTTCAAAGACAGGAGAAATAAAAGAGCTGATTCTCCACATCCGGAGTACTCCGAAAGGAGGTATAATCTTAGAAATAGGGATAACATTAGAACTCCAGACAGATATACTGATTCACGTCCTTCTCGTTCCTTTCAGGACGCACCGGATAGACGTAGCGAGAGAGGGGGCCGTCAAGATCGACGTCCGGAATACGTGAAAGAAAAGAAAGACTCACCTCAGTCTACCATTAAGAAAGAGGAAAAGACTGCTCAGCAAAAGCCACAATTTAAAAAGAAGAAAGTGGCAGCATTGACTATTAAAAATGGCAGTAATATTGAGAACGCTGTTGAAGAACAAGAGGTGGGCAGTGACTCTGTTGGACAGCGCGGCAGAGGTCACGATATGTCGCCAGAGTCTGAAAGATCATCTGGATGCGACAGCAACTAGCGATTACATCGCAGTTGAAACGGCGGATGTCCGCGTTCTCCCGCCCGATCGGGTTTATGATTTAACAATTCAGATAGAGGGAGACGTGGAACGAATTATTAGTGTAATATTCTGGGATGAACTAACAAGTGATATCCTGTTGGCCGAGAGAGATTGGCCACCTGAACATGTCCGCAAGCTCCCGCATGGGGAAGATGTCATTTTGCCTTCTTTCTCCGATCTTGTTCCAGAGGCTGACAAAAAAGTTTATGCTGCTGAATGGGCTTTAGCGCAGGCACCTGCATTATACCGCAATCATGTGGGTTGGGACAAGGACTCTCCTTGCCATGTTATTCCCGTCCGATCTACACCTCACCCACAGCCGCAATACCCTGTTAAACATGAAGCGAAAGCTCCGGTGATGGAGATACTGTCACAACTTGAATACCAGGGAGTAATAGAGCCCTGTACATCGGCAATGAATAATCCGCTATTTCCCGTTGCGAAACCTGATCATTCATATAGAATAGTGGTGGATTACAGACACTTGAATAGTCATACACGTACATTTGCTATACAAAATTCGCACAGCACAGCGCTGATTAATAATATAGTGCGTAAAAAATACAAAACTACTTTAGATATCTCGAATGGATTTTTCTGCCAGAATTTAGCACATGAAAGTAGGGACTTAAGTGCATTCTCCTTTGGCTCCCAGAAACGCTTTTGTCGTTTACCACAAGGCTATAAAAACAGCCCAGGGCTGTTTTCGGCCCGTGTAACATCAATATTACAGGAGCTAGATCCCGAGGCATTGTCGTATGTAGACGATATCTATCTCACAGATGATACCCTTGACATTCATCTTGCAAGGGTCGATCGGATAATTGTGGGATTTGCTGCCTTCGGATATAAATTTAATTTTAGGAAAAGCAAGATAGCTTATCTTAGTGTATTGTTCCTGGGATATGAACTATCAAATGAGGGAAAGAGCCTGGCCCCGCACTTTCTAGAAAAATGTGCTCAGCTACAGCCTCCAAACACGCTTAAGAAATTGCAGTCATTACTGGGTTTCTTTAATTTTGGCAGAACCTACATTCCAGATTATGCTGAACGCATCAAACCACTATATGACCTAATACAACCAAATTTTTCTAGCAGGCGATGGACAATTGAACACACACACACATCCTTAGGGATATTCAACGTGACATTCTGGAAGCTAGACACTTATACACACGTGATAACAAAACGAACTTGGTCATCAGAATAATAGCTGGTGCCCTTGGGTTTACATATGTCACCTTTAATGAGGGTGACACAGTGCCTATAGCATACAAATCACATTTATACTCCAATGCAGAGAAACGTTTTGCTCCTACTGAAAAAGTTCTGACAGCAGTTCAGATGGCCGTCATAAAGGAGAGACCGCTTGCCCAGGGGAAATGCATTATTGTTGTCTCCCCAGTGCCAGCCTTAGAGGCTGTCACGAAAGCTAGTGTTCCAAACGCTAAAGCGTTACATCCGCGTTGGATTCAATGGGCAACGTCTCTGACCGCCACTGATGTTGATTATGTGTTTGATCCGAGACTTCAGACACAAGAATTTCTCCAGTATGAACAGGAGTACCCCGCTCCCATACACATATTGCCAATTAACAGTTATGATACGATAATTTATACTGACGGTTCGGCACAGCCGGCTGTAGGTACTAAACATCAATACTTAGCAGCTTGCGCGGCTGTGTGCGGAACAATGGAAGACGGCGTTTTCCATCCTCATAATACCTACACTCAGACCTTAGGGGACTGCACAGCCCAATTGGCCGAACTTAAGGCTCTACTTCTAGCGCTCGAACATTCAGAGCCAGGAACACTAACATTAATTGTCTGTGATTCATATTACTGCGTCCAGTCGTACAATGAATACCTCAATCATTGGAAACTGAACGAGTTTAGAGATTCTAAAGGGAACACCATTAAACACAAAATGTTGTGGGGAAGGGTGGCTGTTCTTAAAGATAAGCTGCCATGTGTCCATGTAGTTCATACATTGGGGCACCAGCGGGTAGGAATACATGTTGCCGGTAATACGTTGGCTGATGAGGCGGCCAAAGCAACAGTGGCTACGGCTTCTGTAGCTGCAGTGACTCGTTCTCGGACGAGGTTGGATAATGAAATATTGCTTGCCGTTAAAGCATCGGCTGCAGGCAAGACCCTTCCGAAAGGATACCCTGTGAACTATACCTATCATATCAGTGTACAGAATGTTGCTTTTGGAACAATTCCTGATGTTGGTGATCGAGTGATCCCAAATGAAGACCAAAGATTGGAGCTGATTACAGCTGCCCATGAGGGTGTCGCTTCTGCACATGCTGGTATACAGGCCACTATCACCATTTTACAACAACGATACTGGTGGCCTGGTCTATGCAGACGGACTAAACAGTATGTCCTTTGCTGTGACATTTGTCAGCAAATTAAGGGTTCTAATATTAAACGCCCTCCGCAGACATCTCTCTTAGTGTCAGACAAGCCACTTCATTGTGTGTACCTGGATCATTGTGGTCACTTACAACCTGATGGTGCATACAAATACATTTTAGTGGCTGTTGATTCCTGTTCTAGATTCCTGTGGGTATGGCCACAGCAGTCGGCTGACGCCCGGACTGTTATAAAAGATTTGCTGATCTTTATCGGTACATGTGCGGTTGCAGCATTCCATTCGGACCAGGGCCCTGCATTTGCCTCTAAGGCTTTCAGGGACACCATGAGGACGATGGGTGTTGAACTCCATTACTCCTCACCATACCATCCCGAGGGAAATTCGGTCGTGGAGAGGTGGAATCGTGATCTAAAGCAGTCCTTAACAGCTCGAGTTTTAGGTTCAGGCCGCAGTTGGTTACATCACCTATATGGGGTCCAGAGAGCACTGAATAATCTGCCAAGACGGTCCTTGGGGGGTAAGTCTCCATATGAGGTTCTCTTTGGGACACCTATGTATGTCCCCGATCTTGATGCCCCTGGTATGGTGGCAGCAGAAACACCATTTGACATAAAAGAACGTCTCGCTGTTTTACAGGAGCTTCAACAATTCCGTGATGATAAATCATCTGCAAGTGCTGCCACCTTGGAAATAAGGGACTTGGCGAAAACTTCAACTGGCTGGATTCCTAATGTTGGGGATCTGGTTCGTGAGAAGATCGCTGTGAAAAAAGAGTTTGGTCCATCATACAGAGCACCTGTACCGGTCTTGGGAATAAAAGGCACCAGGACTGTCATCCTTCCACCATTGTCTGGTTCTAAATCAAACAGGTTCATCTCCATTGATGACATCAAATTACACCATGTGGCCAATTCTTCACAGTAGACCAGGAGGTCCCTTGGGTAGTTCCCGATCCCCTCTCACTACCCAACAGGACATCCCTCTACATGATAGGATGACTATCGCTACTACTGACTATGCAACTATGTCAGCTGCTGTTCAGGACTCTTCCACGACCATGGGGAGGGCAGAAAATGAACTTTTGTTGGTTCCAGTAACAACTTCTGAGAACTCCGCGATTCAGGATTTGGCTGTATTTTACACGAACACTTCCACCACTAATAACGTTGTCTATCAAGAACTTCCAACAACAGTGGATGGGAATTCAATGGGTCCTGTATTTGTGGAGACTTCCTCTGGCTATTTTGTAGACATTGATGATTTTTCTTCAGATTCCTCCTCAACTGTGACTGACACACTTTCGGGAGGTAGCAAATTCTATTGATGGCTTCAAAAGAACTATTTGAAATATCCTTGGAACTATCTCTGGTTCTGTTTGACATTTATTGCATTATTTTTTTGGATTGGTTTTGTGACTATTTTCTCTTTACTTATTAATGGTCACTATATCGCTGACCGCTCCTCTGTGGAGCCTGTTGATGTAATTTTGACACCACACCATTCATCACATAAGGTCCGACGTGATTTGTCCCTTGTCAATATTACAGCTATTCCAATTCCTGATGGAATTGTATGGGACAAAGTTCTGTTCGATATATACGGGCCCACGGAGATAATTCAAATACCATACGTGTTCAAGATTTCTATGTCTGATGTTATTACACCTAATGTTGTTTCTGATGATTGGGGTGTCCAAACAGTTGATTCAATGCTGACTGAAATGAAGGACTACTCCGCTTTTGGAAGTGATGATGTATATGATTTCTCAATGAATTATGGTGAAATGTTCTGCTATAACAATTGGGGACATCACTACCTACACCGTGCAACTAGATATAGGACTCTATTTAACTACACCCAATGGGAACACTGTTCTACACCGCAGGTGGGGAGTCCAAAGTTTTACAGTGACAAATTCACATACTTTTCTGGGCATGATACAAAGAATGCTGAATCGTATTATTTTAAATTACCTCCAGCACAATTTAGGAAACTTTTGCTCACAGATACAAAATTGATTTATTCAGATCCCTTTGTTTCCCGACTGCCGATTGAGGGTTACGAATATTGGAAGAACACTGTCGATTTGAAGAGTGTATGGGGAACACAAGATTGGCAATTACGGGGTAGGGAGGCTTTGTTTCGTGCTTGCTTAATTCCTGTGCAAATGATTTTTTTAAATGATACTGTACAGCAGACATCATGTCTGGGGTTAGCAAAAATTAAAGATCTAAACACGCCAAATATCCCTACTCCGACAAAATTTAGAGATTGGCAACAATTTCTTAATATTTCAGAGGATAGGCTAGATGCATTGGTTAAGGCTGGTGCTTATAATTCTTCACTTTCCCGACCCGGGGGATGGTTGGTATGGCCCACCGACACTGATGAATGTCAGAAGCGTTTTTTGAACTCGTCGGGTTTTTTTTCCATTCATAGGCCTGACCCTCGCTTTCTATCGGGTCAACATAGTGGTATAATAACTACATACAGTGTGGGTAAGCTGTGCCAGCAATGGGTGCAGACAAACACTTTAACTGCGGTAAAACAACACTTGAACACTCTTGACAGCATAGATCTACAAGATTTCCTATTAGGTCCTAAGAAACAACGTTCAAAAGTTTTTTATATGCTATGTATAATGAAATTTGGAAGCTTTCTCAAATTGAGGCTGCTGCACGTTTAAGGCAACTTGATAAAGATAATTTGGAAAAAACATTGGCTGTTGTCGACAATGGCATGAACACGCTATCGAATCGGATTTATTCACTGTCGAATATAGTGTCATCTGCTATTGATATCACTCAGACTGATTTATCTAGGTTATATCATGGGCAAACACAGCTACGTTCCATCATGCAGCTGGGTTGGGCATTACAGACACTGAGAAGTGGCCACATTCCATGGAAATATATTAATGGAAGTGAACTGTTCGCTGCTTTTAATTTTTCCAGGGAACAAGAGACGATGGCTAAAAGGGAGGCTCGTTTCACCTTGCTTCAAGTGGAGAAATTAGATAAGTTGCCCTTCACGGTTGCAGAAAGTCCTTCAACTATTTGGCTCTTACACGGCATAATTAATTTACCGTTTTCGACCTTTCGTTTCACAAGCTGCCTAAAACATCTTGCAGTGGGACGGTATGAACAGCTAGGAGATAGCTTTATTAAGGAAGAGTGGGAGTTGCCCTTTGAGTATCGATGTCTGAACGGTGAACAAGAGGTCTTTCTTAGCGGAAGTTAATGTGAGACTACTGTTCGTCATTCCTTGATATGCAAACAGGTGTCTCTTCACGGTCTTTGCAGTGCGGGGGTTGCGAATTTGGCCTGTTTTCTGAAGGGTACTCCCGTCCCCTTGATTCGTTCAGTGTTTCATGTACTTTCCAATGGAAGTTATGTTCTACTGAGCGATGACAGCTGTTGCGGCTTGCGACCTGGAATTGCCTACGCAATCTCAGTCACGAAGGTCGTTACGTGTTGTGGCCATGTTTTGTTTCCCCCCACACGAGAGATACAAGTATCAGAAATGTGGCCCCACATTGATACTATTAATGTGAACTATGACAAGTTGAGCAGACTGAAGGTGTTATTGTTTCAAAAACAGGTCGCCTTGACATCCGCAAAAGAGACGTATGCTCTCCAGATTGCGAGATCATCAGCCGAGATACAATCCCTTTTAAATACCGATTTCCCCAAACACTTTGGAGAGTTGGTATCCAGAATATTCAATGCTTCAAGCACTACTGGGATTGTTCATTTCTTTAAGGCTGTCAGGTCTGGTTTTGTGTCCATCTTCCAGACTGTCTTCGGAGTCATCCCATCAGCCATCCATTCTCTCTTTTCCAGTGTGTTTGGTGGCTTTCCAATTATTTTGGCTTTAATTGGCGGACTACTACTGCTATTTTTTCTGATTCTCGGTGGTTGTTTTTTTCCAGCGACACAGAGCAATGGAGCCACTCCCGTCAACACCGCTGTGCCGTGAACGAATGGTTCGGATCTTCGGTACACCTTTGCTGGTGGAACTAGAATTTGACTGGTCATTGTCATTTCGGCCTCTACTATGGTGTGTACAACCGGTGTTCCGCTGCATATGGTGTCTCTTTGAACATCTGCCTATGGTCTGTCTTGCTATTGCACCTACATCTCCTGTGGACCAAGAACTGCTGATGTCCCCGATGAGGGTTCATACACGGTCATGCCCCTTGAGACTACGGTTGCTCCGCGAGGCCACCTATGAGCCATCTGTTATACAATCTAACATGGATGAGGACACTGCAGCAAGTGTCGATACACCGATGAATATGGCTCACTTTTGCTCTGTGGATCCGTTTCTCCGTCCAGCTCTCAATTTCACATCAGACGATGTTGACTCTTTTTTAAGATCGTTGAGTGAGGACTTCAATGACATTCTTCAAGATCCTGCGTATAGCACATAATTTGATCAAATTTGCTTACCAGTTCCCGGTTCCAAAATTTGCGATTATATTCAACGTTTGATTTCCTTGTCATGGTTGATATTAAAATATCTGTTTGTTAGTTGGCTTTTTTAGTTCAGTAGCAGCTTTTTTAGCATTTTGGATTTCTTTCCCTTCATCATACCTGATACGGCAATGGGGAGGGTGTGGTGAATCCTAGTTTGTTTTAGCGGGATAACAGGAGTTAGCTTAGCCGTAGGCTTGTAAACTCGTGCCCCCGTCACCCAGTGACTTTTAACCTACTTAGCTTGCTCTATCTTAGTCCATTTCATTATTTATTTCCTTTAAAATGGCGGGCTTGTTTATAGTTAGGCCACTTGTTATGGGTTCTATTATCAGTGTCACTGCGCCAAGGCATCAAGATCAAGCACGTAAGACAAACATACAGTAGGCATTTCACACTTAGGGATTTTCCCTCTCTATACTTTCGAAGGATTGTTGATATTAATTGCCGTCCCAAGCATGCCTGTTATCTATTGTTATGAATAACAATTATGTCAGGGGACGTTGTAAATCTGTATAAATACAACACACTTTTAGACAGATAATCAGAGGGATTCCGACCAGAGGGCATCACCACCATCGCTGATACCGATGATAAAGTCATCTTGACGCTGACCCAGTCTTCGTGTCCCTGCGGAGTCTGAGATAGAGACCTCATTCCAAGGTAACAAGGGTTGGGGACTCCTCTCATGGACACGGCTTTGGCAGATTAGGTTTGAAGAACCCAGCTCTCCTTTTATAGGTAGGAGGTTAGATTTACTCTCCTTAGGGTATTAGGGCTTATTCCATTTCTTTTGGATCTACACATATTTCTTTTATATATTGCATAATGGTGGGGGTCTTTATAACAATGACTCTCCTCTTCACAATACTGTTGCTTGGTATATTCATTATCCTAATCATTGCAGTTCATGCAACTTATCGCAAATTGCAGTTATGTTGAATAAAAAATATTATAACTTCACTGCATCTGTGTTATTGCCTTTGTTTGTATGAGACATAATAAATCTGTGAGAAAAGGGTAATTTCCGTTCAACCACGATAACCCTGAGAGATCTTACTTTGAGTCCATGTGTAAGCGACTGCTACAAATCACCTTTTACTATTGTGTTTCTGGTGAGGTACTGCTAGTAAACCGGTAAGGTTTGGACAACAGTTACAACTAGTTGTAGGAAGGAACTTAGGGGGTCATTCTGAGTCTGGCGGGCAGCGGAGGCCGCCCGCCAGACTTCCCCCCTCCAAAATACCGCTCCGCGGTCGAAAGACCACTGAGGGTATTTTGGCTTTTGCACTGGGCTGGCGGGCGACCGCCAAAAGGCCGCCCGCCAGCCCAGTGCAAAAGACCCTTCCCACGAGGACGCCGGCTCAGAATTGAGCCGGCGGAGAGGGAAGGTGCGACGGGTGCAGTGGCACCCGTTGCGTATTTCAGTGTCTGCAATGCAGACACTGAAATACAAAGTAGGGCCCTCTTACAGGGGCCCCTGCAGTGCCCATGCCATTGGCATGGGCACTGCAGGGGCCCCCAGGGGCCCCACGACAACCCATACCGCCATCCTGTTCCTGGCGGGAGAACCGCCAGGAACAGGATGGCGGTATGGGCTGTCAGAATCCCCCATGGCGGCGCAGCAAGCTGCGCCGTCATGGGGGATTCCCAGGGCAGCGGAAAACCGGCGGGAGACCGCCGGTTTTCCACTTCTGACCGCGGCAAAACCGCCGCGGTCAGAATGCCCTGCGGGGCTCCGCCAGCCTGTTGGCGGTGCTCCTGCCGACCCTGGCCCCGGCGGTAAGGAACCGCCGGGGTCAGAATCAGGCCCTTAGTCACCTACAAACGAAAGTACTGTCATCCTGAGACCAGCAGTCTTGCTCAGAGCAAGAGTCCAAACTACTACAGAACGACCAACAGGGAGAGGTACGTTCCATGGTATCCAGACACCTGATTGCTGTACAGAGGACTGGTGGTGGAGCCCCACCTCCTCCCCCACAACTAACAACATGGGAGGAGCAAGTCTTGGCAATAATGTATCCTGAGGGCCTCGCAGGAGTAGCAGGAGGACTGGACTCTGGTAAGTCATATCTTTACTACTACATCCCCCAACCCCACCTGCATGCCAATAATATACTCCCACTCTTACCCTCACCCCCAACACACCATCAACTACATATGTCACACTGTCACAACCCACACATCTCAATACCAAGGCCCTGCATGCAACACCTATGCATGGACCACCGTCACCAAAGCATGTCCAGTACAGAAACCCACACATACCCCAAAACAACTATCACAAAAGAGCTAACACACAGGAGTAGAGGGTACCTCATCCAATGCACAAGATGGCACACACAGATACTAAAATTATGCATTTGCACCCCAACAGGACCCCTACCCAACGTCACCGGACAGGAGGTGCCAGACATATCCAGTCCCCCCACAGAAGAGGCCCACAGTGATGACAGCAGCTCTGCACGCCTGGATCAAGATGACCAGCCCAGCCCATCAGGGATCTCGGGACAGTCGGTTCCCCTGACACAGTACCAAACCACCACAGAGCCTCCCCCCTCAGGAAACACCAGCACAGCACCCACCCAGCGGGCCCATCCCTCTGTCCCCAGGACACGTCAATCAGCAGTGTGTCCACCACTACAGGGGCCCCAGGCAAACCCACCAACCCAAGACAATCAGGGACCTGGGGTCAGTGGCAGTGGACACATGGTTCCGGGGACAGAAGCACAGGATAACAGGATAACAGGGAAACTGGGAGGACTGCTGTGCGACAAGGGGAGGACAGGCCTAGGGAACCCACTATCCACGAGGCACTCTCCAACATAATGGGAGCATACCACCATTCCCAGGAGACCATGGGCACGGTACTGGCCAAGTTTCAGGAGACCCAGCGGCTGCATGAGGAACACTACCTTGGGATCAGGGAGGACTTGAAGTCCATTAACACCACCCTGGACACCATTGCAGGGGTGCTGGCAGACCTTGTCAACACCATAAGGGACACTGTAGCACACAAACTGGCCCCTGACACTAGCCTGGATGATGAACAGCCCTCCACCTACACCGGTGCTAGTGGACAGGAGACACCGCCACAGGAACAACAGGCCACCAGCACCCCACCCCCTGCAGAAGGAGAACCACCACACAAACGGTCCCTGAGATCCAGGAACAAGACAGAGAACATTGCCAAGACCCCTGCCAGGAAATAAGACCCTCCTGAATGTCACCCTTCTGTCCCACTTTGTCATCCTGTCCACCTTAAACTGCTATAGCTCCACTTCCTATGCCCCATTGGACAATGCACCTGTGAGACCAAGAGACTGGACTCTGCCATGAACATTCCTCCACCATCACCCCAGCCCATTTCACACCCCCTCCACTTATTTGCACAGAAATAAACACCCTTGAATAACAAAACAATCTGGAGTCAGTCTGTGCTTGCACAAAGGTGTAATTGCAAAATCTCTGGAATATAACAATGTCAATGTACTTGTTCACATATCAATGTTACACAGCTGTAGCCCAGGAGTAAACACAGCAGAGGGCACACATTGGGACCCAGATCTGTGAAATGGAAAGCCAAAGTGACAAGTCAGGGTCCATACACAGAGTGAAAAAGGCAGACTTATGCTAGGTCCTACAATAGTATGAGATGTGGGAAGCAGTTCCATCTTTCTACCTGTGTCTCACTGGAAGTATTGCATGATGATATTGTTTTGGTTGGCTACATCTTCTTCTTCTGCCTCCTCTTCTTCACTGTCCACAGGCTCCACAGCTGCCTCAAGACCAACATCAGGACCATCCTCCTGCAGAAAAGGCACCTGGTGTTGCAAAGCCAGGTTGTGCAACATACAGCAGGCCACTATGATCTGGCACACCTTCTTTGGTGAGTAGCATAGGGATCCACCTGTAAGATGGAGGCACTGCAATCTGGCATTCAGAAGGCCGAAGGTGGGCTCGATTATCCTCCTAGTTCGCTCATGTGCCTCATTGTAGCGTTCCTCTGCCCTTGTCCTGGGATTCCTCACTGGGGTCAGTAGCCATGACAGGTTGGGGTAACCAGAGTCACCTGCAAATATCGATGGACAACTGTTAGACATCCTCCAAACATTAGTAAATCTCCCATACCCAGACACCAAATGAAACTGTGTGGGGAACTTAGGCTCACCTATTAGCCCCACACTGTGCCTCTGGAGTTGCCCCATCACACAAGGGATCCTGCTATTCCTCAAGATATAGGCATCATGCACTGAGCCAGGATATTTGGCATTCACATGGGAGATGTACTGGTCTGCCAAACACACCATCTGCACATTCATTGAGTGGTAGCTTTTCCGGTTTCCGTACACCAGTTCATTCCTGCGGTGGGGGGGAAAAATGTCACATGTGTACCATCAATGGCACCAATGATGTTGGGGATATGTCCCAGGGCATAGAAGTCACCTTTCACTGTGGGCAAATCCTCCACTTGAGAGAAAACAATGTAGCTGTGCATGTGTTTCAGCAGGGCAGACAACAGATAACACTCTGGACAGCACGTTAGAGAACATTGGCTGGTACATCCCTGATGCCATGGCCACTGTTGTTTGAAAAGACCCACTGGCCAGGAAATAGAGTATAGACAGGACCTGCACTAGATGGGGTATTCCTGTGGGATGGCGGATAGCTGACATCAGGTCTGGCTCCAACTGGGCACACAGTTCCTGGATTGTTGCACGATCAAGTCTGTAAGTGATAATTATGTGTCTCTCTTCCATTGTCGACAGGTCCACCAGGGGTCTGTACACTGGAGGATGCTACCATCTTATCACCTGCCCCACCGGACATGCCCTAAGGAGGAGAACGGTGAGCAGAGGGTCATACAACACTTAGGTATCACAATGTTTTTTTGCAAAAACATTACAATTTCTCTATGTGCCTTTGTCTGTCTGTATTTCTGGCCTAAAAATGTGTGAGGCAGTTATTTTGCCTGTCATGTGTGAAATGGAGGCTGCCTGGCCTGTAAGGTGGGACAAGGGGAAATGAGGTAACTGTGCTGGCGTTGTACACTGTTGCGGTAGGCAGTCGAAGACCGCAGCGCAATTCAGCATTGGTTATCATTAGGCCCTATGGGTTCCAGGAGCCAATGACGATGTACGCTCACTTGATACCTGACCTTCAACAGGAGAGGACCTACACTTGCATGCTGCCGTGACCTGTGTCTAGAAGCGACAATGGCTACATGGGAAAGGGCCCCTGCCTGCACTTCGGAGGAGTTGGAGAAACTAGTGGATGGGGTCCTCTGTCAGTACACGCAACTGTACGGTCCTCAAGACAAACAGGTGAGTACACTGTGAGCATGGTGGAAGGCACATGATTGTATGCTGTGTCGTGGATGGAAGAGGGAGGGGAGGGGGACAGGCCAGCATGTGAGGATAGTGTGTGTGTGTATGTATGTCTGTGCCAGGGTGGGAGGTTTTTAGGCAATGCGTGAGAAGAACTGTATGGGATAGTAACATCCATTCTTATTTCACTTTTCCTCTAGGTCAGCGCCCACCAGAAGAAGGGTATTTGGTGTGCCATCGCCAAGGAAGTGCGGACCCTGGGTGTCTACCATAGACGAGCACCCACTGCCGGAAAAGATGGGAGGACCTGCGCCGCTGGAGCAAGAAGACGGTGGAGGCCCCGCTGGGGATGGCCTCCCAATGTGGAATGGTGCCCGTCGCACCATGATGCCCCTGATGTACCGGATCCTGGTGGTGGCATATCCGGAGTTGGATGGGCACTTGAGGGCGTCACAGCAGCCGCAAGGGGGTGAGTACACTGTCATTCAGCTGACTGCGCGCTTGCGAGGTGTATGGGTGGCGGTGGTGGCCTGTGGGTTCCCTTAGGCAAGGGCATAGGCGCAAAGGTAGATCCATTGTTTTGCAGCCTCATGCCCATTCCAACCCCAAAGGTGGTATTTGTCCTCTACACCTAGTCAGGCTCCCATGAGTACCAGCTGTGCATGAAATGGGTCTAGACAGAGTCCCCCTTGGCTATGTGCTTTTCCTCTGCACTGTTAGTGCATGGCTTAGTGCATAGGGCTGCTCCCTGTGTGTTGTGTCCGCCAATGGTAGTGGTGTTGCATGCACTGACCACGTGGCTCTTCTGTCTCCCCCCCTTTTTTTTTTGTCTCCCTGTTCTTGTGTGCATTAGCATCATCTGACAGAGGAGCAGTGGCACCGGAGCAGGAGGGAGTTGCATCCCACATGGCCCTGGAGGGTGAAGTAACAGAGTCTGAAGGCACCAGTGGGATGGAGTGCAAGGGGAACTCCAGGATGGGGACAAGAGCATGCACCAGCGCCAGCGATTCCTCCTCTGATGGTAGCTCCCGTGCGGTGGCGGGCACCTCTGTGCCCACCGCATCAACAGGTACAGCTGCCACCCCACCTACCAGCACCGCCCTCCCAGCAGCCCCTCAGCGTGTGTCCCGTGTCTGCTCACCCAGAAGGGTGGGCATCTTCTTTGCCCCAGGCACCTGAGCCCCTACCCCAGTCAACCCTGCTGCCCTCAGCGAGGAGGCTATTGACCTCCTGAGTTCCCTCACTGTTCGGCAATCTACCCTTTTGAATGCCATCCAGGGTGTTGAGAGGCGTTTGCAGCAAACAAATGCATACCTGGAGGGCATTCATTCTGGGCAGGCCGCCCAACAGAGAGCATTTCAGGCTCTGGCCTCAGCACTGATGGCAGCCATTGTACTTGTGTCCAGCCTCCCCCTCCAACTTCCTCCACCCAGACCCAATCCCCTGTACCTCAGCCTATCCCAAGCACACCATCAGACCAGCATGCACACTCATCAACACACAAGAGTGGACAAGGAAAACATAAGCACCACATATCCCACAGGCACTCACACAAGCAACTGACACATGCAGACACACCAACATCCACTGCCTCCACTGTGTTCCCCTCCTCCACGTCCTCCTCTTCCTCCCTCCCGGTCTCATCTCCATTCACACCTGCATGCACTACATCCTCAGCCACTACCTCCATCACCAGCACGCCCATCACCACACACCGCTCACGTGCTCTCACCACCCCAGTACCATTCACACATCCCCTGTGTCCTCTCCCAGTGTGTCTGTGAGCCCTCCTCCCAAAGTACACAAATGCAGGCACACACCCACCCAGCAGCCATCCACCTCACAACAGCCTCCGGCCCATGCACCTTCACCCAAATTCAGCAAACGTACACCTCCTACAACCACTACCTCTTCCTCCACTCCCAAACCCCCTCCATCTTCCTGTCCCAGTGTGTCTAAGAAACATTTCCTGGCTAACATTAACCTCTTCCCTACCCCCCCGTCCTTCCCCTAGGGCCAGGCTTTCCAGGTCCCAGCCCAGCACCTCAGCCACCAAATCCCCAAGGACAGTGGTGACAGCAACTCCGGTCTCATCGTGGGCACCACCCATCAGGGCTGCCAGTGGGGCAAAGGAGCAGGCCATTCTGCCACCTGCCAAGATGAAGAAGGTGCCCACATGCCGGAGGGAGAAGCTGCACCTACCAGCAAGCAAGGGCTCCTCCAAACCAAAAGGGGACAGTGGCAAGACACCAGCAGCAACATCAAAGGTGGGGAAGGGACACAAGCCGAAGAGCAGGTCAGGGCAGGGCACGGTGGCTCCGACTGAGGGACCAGAGTCACCCCTTCTGTCAATCACTACACCAACCTGTACGGTGGTGGACACCGCCACCAGCACCGCCACCAGCACTGCCACCAGCACCGCCACCTGCACGTCTGCTGCCTCAGCAACATTCCCCAGCATCATCCCCAGTGGGCAGCCATCAGAGGCTGCAGGAGACGTCCTGCTCTGTCCCTCAACAGGTGCAGACACATGCACCACCGCAAGCACCTCCGCCACAGACACTGCCGCTAGCACCGCCACCAGCCCTGTGATGTGCTCAGACAGTGCCACTGCAGCTGACATGGCAATCATCCCCAGTGGGCAGCCGTCTGAGGCTGCAGGAGACGTCCTGGACCCTGGCCAGCATCCATGAGGCATAACTCTCAGCACTGTTTGTACCTACAGGTGGCAGGCGAAGTTGCAGCAGGGTGGAGTGTGTCACTGTCTCCATGGAGTAACATGCTACCTGTTCCCAGGCAATCTCGTGGCACATACACCCATGTGAGGGAATGGGACCTGCCACACTGCATGTCAAGCACTCTGGGCACCAAGCCCCCTCCAGAACCAGTGGAGAATCACATCCACTACCTCAGTCCTTGGCAGGATGAAGCACTCTGGGCACCAAACCCCCTCCAGAACCAGTGGAGAATCACATCCAATACCTCAGTCCTTGGCAGGATGAAGCACTCTAGGCACAAAGCCCCCTCCAGAACCAGTAGAGAAAGACATCCACTTGTGAGACTGTGGCTTTGCACTTCCCAGGATAGAGCAGTGGGCAAACCACCCACTGGAAAGACTTGAGAGACTGTGGCTTTGCACTCCCCAGGATACAGCTGTGGGCAAACCACCCACCGGAAAGACTTGAGAGACTGTGGCTTTGCACTCCCCAGGATACAGCAGTGGGCAAACCACCCACTGGAAATACTTGTGAGACTGTGGCTTTGCACTCCCCAGGATACAGCAGTGGCCATGGAGCCCCCTTGTGGAGCAGTGGTGTCATTCATTCATCCGGCCGAGGTGCCCCCCTTCCTCTCCCCCTGAGATGCCTGTTTCATTTCGATCTGATGCCCCTGCAGTGTTCTCTCCATTTTGAGTCAGGTATCTTGTGTGGGCTTTGCCCATGCATTTTGGGACACTGATCCACGGACGATGTTTGAGTAATATCCGGACTTGTATAGTTGGTGTACATATTTGTATACATTGATTTTTTAAATTGCACTATCTGATTTTTATTGATTACAATCGTTACAATTATTTCCTTTTGTCCTTGCGTTCTTCCAGGGGGTGAGGGGGTGTATATGTAATGTTGCTGCATGTAGCTGTGTGTATGGTGTTGTGGGTGAGGGTGGGGGTGGGGGTATTGCGTGTTGCGCGTGTGTGACACTCTTTTCCCTCCCACCCTCCCCTGTGTTGTAGGAGCAGTACTCACCATGGTCGTCGACTGTGTCTTTCCTGCTCCTGATACAGAAGGAGGAAGACCAGCATGGGCAGGACGTGTAGTCCGGGCTGCATTGCATCCTGGTTCCTCGTTGGGTGTTGAGAGGTGAGTGGTTTCCCTTCTGTGTACTGTTTCCGCCGTGCTTTTGATAGCGTTGGTACCGCCCTGGAAAAGGTGGCGGATAGGCCTCTTGTAATAGTGTGGGCAGTACTTTGTCCTCCGCCTGTCTGTTGGCGGTTACCGCTGCGGTGTTTGTTTCTACCGCCGTGGCGGTCAGAGTGTTAAAGTGGCTGTCTATGTTGGCGGTTTCCGCCATGGTCGTGATTCAATTTTTTTTCCCGCCGGGCTGTTGGTGGTATTACCGCTGCTTTATCACCGACCAACAGGGTTGTAATGAGAGGCTTAGTCTAATCCTTAACCATGCAAATTGCTTTCATATAATGGGGGTTGATGTGTAGCCGTGCCCTAACTTAAGCTAGGAGGAACCTAGGTGGGATGAGCAGTGTGGGAATAATCTAGATACGTTAAGGACTGGGAGTTCTTCCAGGTACGGACTGTTATTATGCCAAAAAAAGGAGAAAACCATAGCTAAAGATAGTGAAGGGTGAGAATTGTTGACCATTACCACTCATACTGTAGGCAGATTAGGATCACCAGCCACGATGAGAGGGGTAAAAGGGATGACTGGGAGGATTGGTCATGGGTAGCAGCGGCACTGGCAGGGAGCTCTGGAGCATCATTTAGAACAAGCGCGGATTGAACGATGAGGAACTATACTATTGCTCCATCATGCTACCCCCACACCCATTCCATGTAACAAATTGAAGGGGGGTTGCTTGCAAATTCTGTCCTGGAATATAGCTGGTCTGTCTAGCAGGCTGGAAGATAACGACTGGTTACAATTTGTTAGTCTATATGATATCTGCTGCTTCCAAGAAACCTGGGCTGTTGAAAGAATGTGTATTAATGGGTTCCTGGGTTTTGACATGATGGCCACTAGGCCCAAGAAGGGACGTCCATTTGGCGGTACCTCAATTTGGGTCTTGTGCAGGCTAAACTGCAAAATAGAGCAAATAGATGTGCCACATCTGCTGGCCCGTGCTGATGTCCAACATGTGAGAATTTGGGCAGCAAGGGATAAAGGGAGTGTACTGGATATTTTGAATGTATATATCCCACCAGGATGGTCGCCGGGGGTACAGGTAATCTGGGAAGAATGCTCTGAATACACTGGCAAAATTAGAAGAGGTACTGCAAATGATAAAATATCAAGGGTCATGATAGCGATAGGGATGTGATACTGGTATGTGGAGACTTCAATACAGCGGCTTGTGATGCCATCAATAGCAGTAAAATTGTGACAGAAGATCTGAGTATGAGAATCCCATAGACAGCGATGAACTATCCAAGGTCTACAAAAAAAGCTGAGGCTTTCACTGACCTTATGCTCAACAACGGCCTTCGCCTTGTTAGTGGCCTCTCCAAGTCGGATTGTGCTGCAAAGGCAACCTTTGACAATGTCAGGTCTCAATCTGTCATTGATTATGTTATTATCAATGTGGAAGCATGGTAAGCTATCCTTTATATGGATGTGGTTAGTAAGATGGAAAGCGATCACAACCCACTTGCTCTCAACATGAGGCTAAATGTTCTGGGGCTTGGTAATATGATTGGGCAGGCACCGAGGTTTTATGAGAGAGAGATTGTCCTGACCAACTTCAGTAATAGAATACGGTAGGATGAGGGAAAGTACGTACAGGACCTCCCACACCTTGAACTCATATTGGCTAACTATGGCCATTTTATCTCAGATGCTTTGCCCAATGTCAGCTCTCTTATCCTGGCGGCGTATGACGCAATGATAGGGGAGTTGAGGGCCTTGTGGTCCAAACCTGTAACATCCAAGCCTTGTGATATTAGTAGAAAAGGGCAGATGGGTCACAAAGGCCGGTTCTATGAGGAGTGAATAAGGGTGGAAAGAGAGGTCTCACTTGCCCTATCCCGGCGCCATGATAGTGCTGCTGCGGAAGAGAAATTTAGAGCACATACAAAGGGATATAAGAATTTATTGGCAATGAAGAAACGGATGTATCAAAGTAAACTCTGGACTGAACTTAAAGAAACTACCGCTGACCACGACCCTAAAAGATTCTGGGCACTGGTGCAAGAGTGGAGAAGGGGACAGCGACTAGTGTAGATACTTGCATAGGCCCACTTGCCTGGCTTGATTACTTTAGTAAATTATACAGTACCCCCGTGGCTGATACCTTTCCTACTGCCCTTTGTGAGATAAGAAATGTAATCCTAGAGGTAATTAGAGCACATGAAGCAATGAAGAGGAATAATGCCCGTGGCCCAGATATGGCGCCGTTGGACCTTTACTGTGAGCCATCCCCATATTGGGTCAAAATTCTCCAAGGTGTTTAAGACAGCCTTGGAGGGGAACATAGTACTGCTGTCCTGGCGCTCTGCTGTTATTGTTATGATTTATAAGAAGGGTGATGGAGGATGCCCTGCTAATTACCAGCCGATCTCTTTGCTTGACGGGCCGGGAAGGTCCTAGGGAAAGTTCTGCTCAATCGCCTCCAGGGGTGGGTCGATGCCCAGGTTGTGTTATCAGAAGCGCAAGTGGGCTTTCGTTCCCGAATTGGAACCATCGATCCGATTATTCGTCTCTACCTGATCTTGTATAAATTTACTGTAATCAAGAAGTGCTCGTTATTTATGGTCTTTATAGATTTGAAAGCCGCCTTTGATTCAGTAGATAGGGGTAAACTATGGAGATCACTGTTGGGGGGCTGATGCCTCCCTAGTGAAAACCATAGCATCTTTGCATACAGACAACACAGTACTGTAAGGTATGGGATGGGTGGGGAATGTACAGACACCTTCCAGGTACGAAAGGGCATACAGCAGGGCTGCGTCCTGGCACCCCTACTTTTTAGCATTTTTTTTCAATGATGTGACCCAATTACTTTTAGGGGAGCAGATAGATGTCCCCACTGCAGCGGGTAGGAGGGTGCCAATATTGTTGTTCGCGGACAATGCAGTTCTTATGGCAAGCACTGAAAATGCAGTCCATAGAAGAAATACTGCGAGGGAAAATCATTAACTATTAATTCCATGGAGACCATGGGGATGACTTTGCGGCCCTCCCTTAGCCTACGGAGGAAGTTGATGATTGACAATGACCTAATTGAGGTTACCAAGCTCTTTGATTATCTAGGGGTTCAGTTTTCTGAGAACTTAAGTTGGGACTGCCAAGTCCGTAAGGCAGCCGTATCCCTTAAACAAGCTGGTGGGGAATCCTTAAGAGAATACCTGGTCCGCACTCGTAGGCTGACGGAAGGTTTGGGGTTTTGTGACTACACCCCTGGGGAGGTGGATAATGTGGCTCATTTCACCCTCGTCTGTAAGAAATTTGATGAAACAAGGCGTTGGTGGATTCTTCCTCTTTTTAAGGCAAGTGGTGTAAATTCCACGCAAACTGCACTCACACTTTGCGCAAGGCCAGGTACTGTGAGCGAACATAACCTGGTTGCCTCATATATATGGGCCACTTGGCCCAGGCTAAGGGAATTGCCAGCCAAACCAGGGGTGGCTGCTTTTGAAAAACTTTCAAAATTTTATAAGATCTAATAGGGCCCTAGGCTATAAAGGTACGATGAAATATGATCTGCCCCCGCTAACGTTAGGGCCCCTCCTTCTCCTTAAAAAGTCCCTGTAGCTATGTGAGTTAATATTGCCAATACAAAATACTGTGAGCACAAGCACAAGCACTTTGCCTCCCAGGTCCCCCCACGAGTAGAGGACAGATACGAAGAGCTGCCCCTCCTCTAGGATGTGGATGGGGGAGAGTCGTTCTTAATCATTTATATTTATTTATTTGGGGATATGTGATTTGTTATGAATAGAGAGACGTCTGCTATTGTATTTTAAACTGTGACTATGGGGCTTTTCTGATTTTTTTTGTCTTTTATGATGTGTACTTTTATATTATTGTGAGGCATGTTGCTGATACAATTTAATAAATTGAATGTAACAGACACAGTTAAAAGTTATGAATGTGATTGTTAAGCAACATGCTGTGTTATAATTGGAATGTGATGAGGTAACTTTCTTAGGACATGGCATCTGTTAATGGACTGGGCAAGTGCAGATTTGGAGTATGAATGAATGTGATATCACAGTTAACATTAATTCCCATTGATGGATTATAGTTTCACGGTGATGCTGTGTATAGGGACACACTTTTAATGGTAGCAATTCATCTTGTACTGGTATAGGGTTTGTTATAGCTGTACTGATGGTGATATAATGTTCAAAAAGTTGGCTCCTGTTGTGTGTGACATTCTTGTCATATAGGGTGGTGAGATGATGTTGTTGTGACATGATGTTGATTAAAAATGGTTCCTACCTGGGGGATTTTTACACATAGATGTGATGTTACTGTTGTGCATGGTGTAATGTATGTGTATGTAAAGAATGTGATGACCCTACCTCCCTCCCTGTTTCTCAGCATCGGCAGGTGAAGGAGATGGGGCACAGCTGAGTGGGGATGCTGGTGACCCCGGGGCCTAAAGTTATGATACCACCTGCACAGACGGACCCAGTGGCCTGGAGGGCGAGGGAGTGTCACGGGGGAGACAGGATCCTGTTCTTCATCTTCAGAATCCTCCTCAGGCGAACACTCCCTAGCAATGGAGGACCCATCTGGGATCACCCCAACACCCTCTGAGCTGTACACCCAAGTCACGTATCTGATGATAATGTTCTCGGTAAGCACAGCTGCTGAACACACTATAAAGCACACCACATGCTATACCATGATCTTTTGCCTTTCTCACAAGCAGCTATTTGCAGACAGACGTTATGTCATCACATCATTTGTTTTTCCCTGGGCTATCTTTTGTTGCATTTTCCCTTCTATATATTTTGTTTCCTTTGTTACCTACTGTATCTCTCTTTTTAAACCATAACTGGGAGGACAAACCAAAGATTTACAGACACAGAATTGTTAGTCATGGTGGATGAGATCATTAGGGTGGAGACCCACATGTTTAGAACCCTTGTCCAATCTACAACGATTAATCAAAAAAGGCTAATGTGGGACAGAATTCACTCATTGATAAATGCAGTGCCTAACAGCAGCATTCACAGGAGGAAATTATGAAAAGCTTGAGCGACCTGCAGGGGAGGGAAAAATCTATGGCCTCTAAAGCACACCTAGCAGTCCAGCAGACTAGTGGGTTCTCCCAGACCTATGCACCTCTTCTCATAGGAGGAAAAGGTGCTTGGGATCTTGCACACTGAAGTCAGGAATCCCAGATGGAGTAAAACCAAATAAGTAAAAGAACACTAAAATAGACAACAAATAATTGATTACATTTCTGTTTCTCAGGAAATTACTTAAAATTGTCATTTGTAACGTCAAATCATCTGAAGTAAACATAGACATTTCCTAAAAAGGTGCAAAAATCTAGTGTTAACCCCCGTGCAGGTCAGTCTATCTTAAAAACGATAATGTTGCTGGAGCAATCAACCTAATTTATTTCTCAGAATGTTTTCTAAACGGGTATGAGTATTTCCTTCAAATGTAATGATTTTGTTTTGTTTGTGGACAATCCCAAGGCTATCATGAAATCCACAAACCTGTTTAAATGTTTTGGAGGTCCTGTCCAGTTTGTGTTCTTTAGTCAAATATTTTGAGGTTTGCAAAGGATTCTGGGTAACACAACCTGGTGAGAGCCACTGAAATCTTTTTTGCATATACATTTCTTAGATGTCTAGTTTTCCAAAATATACAGGTTTGCTAGGTTTCCATTGGTGCTGGCTGAGGGGGACCCATAACCCACAGTTAGGCACATTGCATATAAAAACCTCAGTTTTCATTGGAAAAATGTGATGTGTCTATGTTGCATTTTAGGCTGTTTCCTGTCACAGGGCAATAAGCAGGAGGCCTACCCACACAAGTGAGGTACCAATTTTATCAGAAGACTTGAGGGAATGCTGAGTGGAAGGACATTTGTGGCTTCTCATAGAATCCAGAACTTTCCATCACAGAAATGTGAGATAAATGTATTTTTTAGTCGGATCTTGAGATTTGCAAAGGAGTGTGGGTAACACAACCTGGTGTGGGCCATGGTCAAGTTTCAGTGGAAAAATATGATGTGATCATGTTGCATTTGGGGATGCTTCCTGTCACGGCACTAGGCCTACACACACAAGTGAGCTGTGATTTTTATTGGGAGACTTAGAGAAACACAGCATAGTAGAATACGTGTTATTACCATTGTATTTCTCTGCATTTTCTCCTTGCAGATGTAAGACAGTGTGTAAGAAAGAAATCCTATCTAATTCACACAAATTCAGAGATGTGCAAATAACCAGTGCGGAAATACATAGGTTTCCTTGATGCCTATTTTTCACTATTTATATTTTACAATATGAATTGCTGTATCAGTAGCAAACAGTAAAACAAAACAGTGCAATGTACAGCTCAGTTACTGGCTCTGTATGCCTAGAGCTGTTTGAAAATCCACTGGTCCTATATATCCAAACAAGCTGAAAGGTCTAGCATATGTAATGGTATAATGCTTTTGTAAATTAGAGATCATGATCAGAAGTTACACATTTGTTCCCAAACATGACCAAAGTTTAGCTATATTTTGGCTAATTTCTTGAACTCCTCCTGGGGAATCCACAGACCCTGGATACCCTTTGAATCCCCAAGATGTTGGGAAAAGATGACGCAAATTTAGAGTTAATAGCTTGTGTGGACAAATAGTTACAGAGGCCAAAGCACAAGGCACCTCAAATAGGAAATATAGGCTTAGAACACAGAGGAAAAGGCCTGGTAGCTAGGACGTTCAGAAATTGTGTGTGAGCATCAAATAGTGCATTTGTATGCAAATTTATTTGGTGTTAGCCTTCTTTAAAATGTTTTACATTGAAGTGTATATAGTAAATATGTAGTATTTCACTAATTGGATTAAGTTAATTAAATGCTCAGTTATATTTATGCTCAATAGTCTATCCACGGTATTAGTTATTGAATGCAGGTTGTAAAGGTTCTGTAACGGAATGTGTGGGAGATCGGGCACGTGAAGAAAAACTGTTGAGGAGGTTGGAGTGCGCTGGGGTGATTATTTACAACAAACTTAAATTAACATAAAAAGTTTAATCAACTCATCTGTGTCTGCGGTTTTTCAGCTCATTGTAAGGGCCTGGTAAGTGTGTACACTGGCCAAGTCGAATTGTCAGTTTAAAACCTCACACACAGACACTGCAGTGGTCGGTCTGAGCCATGCTTACAAGGCTATTTATGGGTGGCACACCCAGTGCTGCAGGCCCTACTAGTAGCATTTGATTTACAGGCCCTGGGCACCTCTAGTGCATTTTACTAAGGACTTACTAGAAATAAAATGTGACAATCATTGAAAAAGCCTATTACACATACATTTTACACAGGGAGCATTTGCACTTTAGCACTGGTCAACAGTAGTAAAGTGCCCAGAGTACCAAAAACAGCAAAAACAGAGTTCAGCACACAATCAAAAATGGGAAGCAAAGGCAAAAAAAGACAGAGGAGACCACGCCAAGGATACCAGGTCTAACAGACTGTGAAATCATTCATGGTAATGGCAGCAATGCAAAGGCCCACTTCCACTATTATTACAAGCAAACAGAACTACAGTTGAGTGCCCCATTAAACTGCCCTTAAAAAACATTCCTAAGATTGAAATTTACTGGCCTGGGGTGGAAATCTAGAAGCCAAAGTGGATGCAAATTCAGTACATCCAGATAGCGGTCAATGTCTATTGATTACTCACATACTGTGTTCCTACTCTGACTCTATTGTGCATTGTCCAGCTTTTTTGTGTCATGTCTCATGCCAGACACTTCACTAGGCAACAAAGGTGAACACCCATGTCAATAGTCAAACAACATAAGATGGTATCACCAGTCTAATGGCTACCGACGTAGGTTAACATATTTAAGCATGGTCTGTAGTACTGAAATCACAGAGTCTCATGTTGTACTGAGTAAGATTTTGCATCAGTTGTCATTGTCATTTTTTGGGATCATGTTAATTCACTGTATGCATCTCACACAACATCACTAATACTCTAAATGAAACATCACTTGTATCACTTACTGCAACTCTGTGTTCCACTTCTTCCACAGGTAACCTTGCCACTGCCACCGGGGAGAGGATACCAGAGACTGCCACTACCCCTCTGGATGAAGGCCTCAGTGAGGACAACACCCCTGGATGTGTGGGCACTGAAGATGAAGCTGACCCATCAGGGACATCTGTTCTTTCAACAAATGTCAGCCTCACCCAGCCCACAGCGACTCCTCCCAGCCCTGTTGCTTCAACATCACAGGCAACCATTTTCCCCCAAACCTGTGTCCCAAGGACTGCTTCAACCATTGTGTGCCCCCAGTACAGGTACCTGAGTCTCACCGTGCCATACCTGACAATGATGTTCCTGCTGCCACTGGGTGTAGGCACACTGTGCCAGAGGCACAGGCATGTGGGGGTAGGGTGAATTGGAGGAATGGTGTGGGCCAGAGGATGGGGGCTTCAAGGGATAATGATGTCCACAAATCCATCTCCCAAGACTTGGGAGCCTACCAAAATTCAGAAGGCTAATGGTACACATAGTCATCATGTTGAGAGCAATTCAAAAGCTGTAGAGGAACAACGATCTGGACATTATGCAGCAGTGGCAGGCACAAAATGCCATCCTTGCTTCTATTGCTGGGTGCTGACGGAAATTAATACTACCCTGTGTAGGTCTGCCATACAACATCAGGCCTCTTCCACTAGTAATGACTCTTCAGACCCTTCAACGTTAATGGAGCAATAGCACTGACCTGGTCAGTGCATTGCTCTGCCTCCCGTGGCTCCACAGTCTTAGTAGAGCCCTTTCCCTGGCTCCTCTGAACTCCTGACCCCTATCAGGAGGTTGAGGCCCTCCTCCACCCGCAGGCTTCTGCCTGCGCCTCATCCCTGGTGTCTAGTGGGAGAGCTCTGCTTTCCTACTAGGCTACCATCTGACTCTCTCCTCCTTGTGCTTTGCTTTGCTCTGCTCTCTACTCTACTACTGTTCCTTAGTGCTCCTTTTCCTTGTTTCTCTCTCGCTCCGCCCCCTTTTTTGCACCCTTTTTTTTGTCCCCCTCCCGCCTCCAAGCTGTCCTCTCCTCTATTTAATGGCAGCCACTACATGGCCGCTCAGCGGACACCCACAGCGAGCGTGCCGCTGGCACGCCAAAGGTGCGCCAGTGGCAAGCGGGTCTGCACCCATCCGTGCTGTGACAGTGCCCAGTGCCAGAACCCCTGGCACCCGTCCCCCCTACTGCCACCACGCACGTCTTCACTATGACGCCACCACCCTCAACACTACCCGCTCTCCTGCCTGCCTTCAAGCCTCCCTGCAGACCACCCGCGAACCCTTCTCCTGCCAGAACTGCACCTTCACCAGCCACCACTCTAACGACACACCCACCAAGGAAGGGCGCAACCATCTCAGATGCATCCTCCTCAAAACCTGCTCCATCCACAAGCACGCAGTCGAGCTATGGAATCTACTCGACTCAGCCTCCCCAGACGTCGCCTTCCTGACCGAGTCCTGGATGAACCCCTACTCAGAACCTGGCATCGCCATAGCCATCCCGGACGGCTACAAGATCACCCGCAGGAACACCTCCAACAAACCAGGAGGAGGCATCGCCATTATCCACAAGAACAGCCTCAGGATCACAACCAACACCAAAGACACCCTCAGCACTGCCGAACTCCTGCACTTCCAAATCCACACTGACCCAAACACCACCCTTCGAGGGACCCTCGCCTACAGGTCCCCCGGCCCACGACAGCAGTTCAGCGACTCCATTACCTACATCATCAGCATGCACGCTCTCGCATCCACTCACTACATACTCCTCGAAGACTTAAACATCCATCTTGAGAAGACCAACAACAGCAACACCGCCACCCTGCTCAACAACCTCTCCAACCTCGGCCTCAAACAGATCGTCACAACACCAACCCACTCCGCAGGACACACATTCGACCCTATTTTCTCCATGAGCAATCACGTCTCTTTCAGCCACACCACCGAACTCCACTGGACAGACCACCGGTGCATCCACTTCTCCTTCCAGAAACTCATAACACACCACCACCCACAAAGGATCCCCCACTGCAGTTGGAACAAGGTCACCTAAGACCAACTTATCGTGACCCTCTCCCGGGACCCACCCATCGACAACACCAACACTGATGCAGCTGCCTGCAACTTCAGGCAAAGGGTCAACACCTGTGCCAATAATCTCGCCCCAATTAAGAATCCATCCAATAGACACACCAACAGAAAGCCCTTCTGGTTTACCGCCGACCTCCACAAATCTAAGCAAAGCTGAGAGGACTCAAACGAAAGTGGCGCAAAGATCAGACTCTGGACAACCACACAGCCTTCAAAAACACCATCCGCAGACATCACCAACTCATCCGAGCCACCAAATGAACCGCCTTCAAAGACCAAATCCACAGCAATGCACACAGCCACAAGAAGCTCTTCAACGTTGTGAAGGAACTCTCCAACCCCAGCTCCAACATCAACGCCATCCCGCCATCCCAAGACCTCTGCGACTCCCAAGCCTCCTACTTCCACCGCAAGATTGCAGACATCCACAACAGCTTCAGCACCCAGACCCTCACGGCAACCACCAACACCACAGATTCACCTCTGACTAACCTCCTGATCTCCTGGACCCCGTCAATGACAACAACACCGTTGAAATCATGAACACCAACCACTACGGTTTTCCATTTGACCCCTGCCCTCACCAAATCCTCAACAAAGCAAGCTCCATCATTACACCACAACTACGGAAGATCATCAACAGCTCCTTCGAGTCTGCCACCTCTCTAGTGAGCTGGAAACATACCGAGATTAATGCCCTCCTCAACAAACCCAAGGCAGACTCAGAGGACCCTAAGAACTTCCGGCCTATCTTCCTGCTCCCCTTCCCAACAAAAGCCATATAGAAGGCCATCAACAGACAACTAACCCACTTCCTAGAGGAGACTAGCACCCTGGACCCTTCCCAATCGGCATTCCTCAGCAACCACGGCACAGAAACTGCCCTCATTGCCACCACCGACGACATCAAAACCATACTGGACAGTGGCGAAACTGTGGCCCTCATCCTCCTGGACCTCTCGGCCATGTTCGATACCCTCTGCCACCATACCCTAAGCTCATGTCTTGGCAATGCTGGAATCCGCGACAGAGCCCTGGACTAGGTCACCTCCTTTCTCACCTGCAGAACCCAGAGGGTGCACCTTACCCTATTCTGCTCAGAGGCCACCGAAATCATCTGCGGCGTATCCCAGGGTTCGTCCCTCAGCCCGACCCTCTTTAACATCTACTTGGTCCCGCTTGCTAACGTCGTCCGATCCCACAACCTCAACATCATCTCATACGCAGAAGACACCGAGCTGATCCTCTCCCTCAACAAGGACTCCGCCAAAAACTACCACCACAAAGAAATGAAGGCCATTGCCGAATGAATGAAGAGCAGCTGCCTCAAACTCAATTTGGACAAGACGGAAGTCCTTATCTTCGCCTCCACCCCCTCCGCATCGAATGACTCCTGGTGGTTTGCCACTCTTGGAACCGCTCCGACTCCCACCGACCACGCACGCAACCTAGGATTCAACTTGGACCCCTCACTATCCATGACCCAGCAAGTCAACACCATCTCCTCCTCCTGCTTCAACACCCTCCGCATCCTCCGAAAGATCTACAAATGGATACCCACCAAAACCAGAAGAACAGTCAGCCAAGCCCTTGTAAGCAGCAAACTGGACTCTGGCAATGCCCTTTACGCAGTAACCACGGCCAAACTCCAGAAGAGGCTGCAAGGCATCCAGAATGCATCCGCACACCTCATCCTAGACATCCCCCGCCACTGCCACATCACAGACCACCTGAAAAACCTGCACTGGATCCCAGCCAACAAAAGAATCACCTTCAAACTCCTCACCCATACTCACAAAGCACTGCACAACATCGGACCAGAACACCTCAACAAACGACTCTCCTTCTACACCCCGACCCGGCATCTCTGCTCCGCTGACCTCGCCCTCACAACCGTCCCACGCACTCGCAGAACTACAACCGGCGGTAGATCATTTTCACACCTTGCCGCCAAAACATGGAACACTCTTCCCACCCACCTGCACCAGACCAAAGACCTCCTTACCTTCAGGAAACTTCTCAAGACCTGGCTGTTTGGGCAGTAGCAGCACCTCCCCCTGCAACATTCTACCCCTCCCCTCCTCAGCGCCCTGAGACCCTCATGGGTGAGTAGTGCGCTTTACAAATCCCTGATTGATTGATTCATTGATTGAACGGTTATGGCTGCTATTAGAATGGAGGCCTAGTCAGGGGAAGGACATGCCTCAGACACCCCATCCTCTGCAGCAGAGGAGCACCCCGCAAATCTGGATGTCCGCCCAGACATCCAAGAAGAGCAGATGCCAAGACCAAACCCACTGCCAGGAAGAAAACCTCTCCTGACTGGTTCCCCTTGTGTGCAACAGATACACCCTGTTGACTGTTCTGACACCTAACTCCATTTTCCTGTGGTGCAAGGACACTGGACTTGTGTTACCTCCTGGAGTAGCAGCTACCCTAATAATTTCTGCCACCATGACTGAACTCTTCACTGATTACTTTGTGTTTTGTTGGTTACTATTCACACATATTGTTTTGCACTCCCCAATAAATAACACTTCAACACAGGTCCCTTGTAAGTGTCATTTATTAACCAAGTACAGCTGTCATGTATGCCCACTATAATATCAATATGCCCCTCTGTATACTGTACAGCCTTTGTTATGGACATCACACATATACTCTATCACTAGGAGACTCATTACATCAGGATTGTACCATAGACAGAAGCCAATACAGCTGTATTCTACATCTCCAAACGATTCTTTCTAGATTTGCAAATAGTGGATAGAAGAGTACTGCTAGTGACTTATGATTGTCTGCTCAGGTGTCATACACTACTAACCCATAAGCTAGAGAAGTTAGGGACTTGTCAGTTTTCCTACAAGCCAGGAGGCATACCGACTGGTCCTTTGAAACATCATGTAAAGCCTTATCACATACCCATAGCTTAGCTTCCTAGTAATCATACCCCATGATATATACAGAGATCAGTAGTGGTGTCTCCAGTCCAGGGACCTTTCACTTACCATGATCCCATACCCGTAGCCACTCACCTATGTCAGTCCACAAATACATGCACATTGGTCTGCAAAGTAGGAGCACACTGACAACTATGTTCAAGGTAGGTCACATAGACCAGAAATCATTATGACGGTAGAGGCTATGGTGCAATATTTTCACATCAGACACATAGGGACACATACATGACACCATTTGACCACCTCCAGTACCAAACAGGTCTCTTTGGTGGGAAATACCCCTCCACCCCAGCCTCCTGACAGTCTGGCCATATGAGTTACACTACACATATTTAGGCCAATCTGTACCTGTATTATTCCATGTTCACTTCTCATGCCTGCAATTTCCATATGCCTCTGACACTGTCTGTGAATTGCCAATGATGAAGAGCCAAACAGAAACTCAGCAAATCTGTGATTGACAGAGATAAGGGATAGAACATAGTTGTAAACTTATATTAATTCTGACAAGTCATTTGGACAAATGTGACTTTGCTTGTGCAGTAACATCTCAGGATACTGTACACCACAATGTACTGTACACAATAACAACTTACAATCTGCAAGAGTACCTGACTCATTGGCACTGGAGCCAACTAAGACCTCAAAGATGATAGAAAATAGGAATGACATACCAACCATCAATTGTAGTTTACAACAATAACTCTCAATACTATGGAGACATCACACACCTTTAGTAAGTTGAAGTACTGATTGATTATATGTGCCCTGAAGTTTCCAGCTTCATCTTCATCAGGGTCATCATCACTTGGCAAATCTGAATTTCCACCCACTGGTTCTGCTGGCTCCTCCTTATCTGGAATGAATGAAATCTGACATCCCAGGGCAAGGTGGTGGAGCATGCAGCAGGCAACAATTATATCACATACCTTGTTGGGTGAGTAGAGGAGGGCTCATCCAGATATGTCCAGGCAGAAAAATCTTGCCTTCAGGAGCCCAAAAGCCTGCTCCATGACACGCCTTTTCCTTCCAGGGGCCTCATTGCAGCTGACTTCCCCTGGCGTGGTTGGGTACCTCGCTGGCGTCAACAGCCAAGGATGTTTTGGGTAGCCAGAGTCCCTTGTAAGGAATAGCTACAACAACACAAACATATATCTTGGTCATTTAGTATAGTGATAGCACAAGATAATCTCTGCAAAAACACATGTCAGATGTGACACATCAACCAGCCAGGTCCTTTCTGAATAGAGTTGTGCCATCAGCAGTGGGATTTTGCTATTACGCATGATGAAGGAATCATGGACTGATCCTGGAGACTTTGCACAGACCTGTGAAATGTACTAGTCTGCCAAACACACTACTTGGACGTTGATTGAGTTGTAATTTTTCCTGTTCCTGTATACCTGTTCAAAGATAGTGGTGGGAACCAAGACTACACGGGTGCCATCTATAGCTCCAACAACATGTGGTATGTGTCCCAAAACATAATACTCTGCCTTCACATAAGCCAATTCAACATGTTGGGGAAACCTGATGTAGCTGTTCAGGTGTTTAAACAATGCACATAGTACATCCTTCAAAACCAGATTTAACATGGGCTGAAACATCCCTGTCACTGTATTTTGAGAGGACCCAATGGCCAGGAAGTGTAGCAAAGACATGACTTGAATGATGGGAGGTATGTTATTGTGACTGTGAATGGCAGGCATCAGATCTGGCTCAAACTGATCGCAGAGATCCATGATTGTATGCCTATTCATGTGATAGATATGTATTGTGTGTCTTTTCTCCATGGTGTCCAGGTCTACTAGTGAGCGAAACACTGTAGGTTGTTTTCCTCTACTCATGCCAGGGTAACTATGTGGATAAAAAATAGATTGTAGGTTACTTTGACAATGTACACATAATGAATTTGTTCAAATAGAAGTCACACATATCTCCATATGTCAGATACAACATATGACATTAGAAGTACACTATCTTGCTATGCATCCTATGACAGTCACCTTAGTCCACATTCCAATAATCCTCTGATGTACTAGGCATGCATATTTATCTGTGACTGTCAGTGTTTGATAGTCCAAACTAGTTTACATGTGAAACATTTGTTTCACCTATACTCCATTGTCATGGCACATAGGATGCTGAGAAGAGGGTGTCATTTGCATTACCACCAATTACCCTGTTACCCGGCTTTTACTACACACATCCACAGACTACTAAACATGAAGGCAGCACTTACTAATAGTTTGCAAACTATAGAGATTTGTCAATGATGCAGATACCATAACTTTTTCATTCATATATATGCCTCAAAATGGCAGCTGCCTCACCTATTATATTGGACATGAAGAAGTGACCTAACTCCGCCGGAGGATGTTGTCATGGTGGTAGGTGTTCACAACCATGGTACACATTGCCATTGGAACACATTGCTGCCTTTGGCAGACCTAGGCCAATAGTGATGTCCGCCGGCCATGACAGTCATGTATGAGATAGATGTGACTGCTATTTTCTGCTCCCATCAAGATGTCTACTACCTGAGCTGCTGTGTACTGCCTCTCAGAGGTATCATGCCATGTCCCACAGGTGATAGGGCCCCAGCCTTCACTCCAGAAAAGCTGGAGAAGGTCATGGATGAGGATCTACCCCTATGTGGAAGGCTTTTTGGTGCACCAGAGGAGCATGTGAGTCCAAAGGTATACCAATGTATGAGAGGTGGAGTGTATGATGGTATACATGAAATGTGAGGTAGGGGACTGAGCAATAATGTTTGGGTGAATGTGGTTGTGTACATGTGCAGAGGCAGACATCCAGTACTGATACATGGAACCTAGTGTGTAATAGATTGCAGCATGTACAACAATAATGGTGTGAGAAATGTTCATAGAGACATACCATATATTGGATAATAATGTGGCCTGGTCACATGTGTCTAATCAATAGCAGTTACTGTTCATGCATATTATATAGGAGACTCCACTCCACACATGGGTTGGCTTCAGATGGTAAATTGTGAATGGGTTTGGACTGAGAAGAAGGGTATGTTTGCCAACATACTGATGTGTTCAGACCACTTTTGTTTGGATGGTGCATTTGGACAATAACTTTTTCTTTTTGTCTGTGTTATTCAAGCAGGTCAACGCCATTAAAAGAAAGGACCCTGGCGTGCCATCGCAAACAAATGCTGACCCTGGACGTCCACAGCTGGCAGAGTACCCACTGTATGAAGCGGCAGAGCACCTGAGATGCTGGGCCTGGAAGAACGCAGAGGCCAGCAGGTGCTGTCCTCCTAACGAGGGAGGGGTGCTCATCGGACATTGACCCCCCCCAAATGGGCTGCATATTGGCTGTGGTCTACTCTGAGTTGGATAGTCATTTGAGGGCAGCACAGCATCCACAAGGGGTAAGTACTGACTACACACATGCTCATCCCTCTGCCAGTTCAGTATTATGTGTGAATACTTATGCAGTGGCAATGTGGTAAGTGCTAAAGGCAAATGGTCCCTTAGGTATACCTAGGTGTACAAGTTATAACATTGACATTGGAGCTTCTAGTATGTATAGGGACATTAAACCAGTGTGAACTATACTGCATTGAATCATGTGGTGATACACATGTGACAGTGTCATTTGTGCACCACTATACTGCTCTATCTATAAACTGCTGAGTCATCCTTTCCACCTACTAATCCATATTCCTGGTATCCTGTTGGTAAGTTGTTCAGGTCTTGTCTCTGTCCATTTCTACTCTACTTGATCTAGCTCTATGTGCAACATAGGGTCTGACAGGTGAGAAAGAAGCCAATTAATCATGAGTTGTGACCTAGATGTAAAGTTCATGGGAGGGTTTGATCTCAATCTGAAAGTTCAAATGCCATACTTACTACACTTACTCTGAGGTGTGAGGAGGTGTACCCACAGTTAAGTGAGGACTGTACATTGGAAAACTCTGATGTATAATCAGTATGGACATCCTACATGATGAATAGAATGGTGGTATTTCTACATTCCCAGTGCAAGACATGTCATAGAAAGGTGAGTTCAGACCTTTTGCCCTATTATACATGGTAAATTAAAGGTAAGTGGTTAGCCTGCTATTCCCATTAAAAATGTATTGTGAGCATGCACAATTGGCAGGACATCTCTTAAATGGTACAATATACACTATTATTAGCTAACATCATGTGTTCATTGGTAAATTGTGCCCTTTTCCTGATTTCTGATCCAAGTATGACATACTTATTGTAGCTATTCAGAATCTGTTTAGATGGATGTTAGTATGGCTAAGCTCAATTTGCACGGACTTCATTGTGTTGCTGGTTTTGTTATTGACAATTACATGCTGGTGGAATGGTTTATGCTATCAGTCAATTTGCTGCACTCTAGGTGTATGTCTCAATCATAGTCACCTACAAGCTTGTTTCTGTCAGTGTAACTTTACTCCAAAGATGTTAGGTTACTCATGTCTGAAGTACTGATGGTCATGTTGTGATTTGGATAATGTTGATGTGAGTTTGATCATCAGTATTATTAGTGCTGTATGTGGCCGTCATGCACATGGCAGGAGTCCATTGTATTGAAGGTTTTGGTATGGTTCCTGGGTTTGTCTGTGAGTAAATCTTGTCGCCTGGGTAGGCCCCTACTGCTGTACTTGACTTTGTTTTCTATTGGATGATTAGGTACACAAAGTGTATATTAACCTATTGATACATGTGTTGTTGAAATGCATATGAAATCTATTATACTCCAACTGTGGATATGCCAAATGGAATAGGTGCATCTGTCGTTTTTGAATTTGTGAATGTAACAGACACAGTTACAAGTTATGAATGTGATTGCTAAGCAAAATGCTGTGTTATAATTGGATTGTGATGAGGTAACTTTCATGGGACATGCCATTTTTTGATGGACTGAGCAAGTGTAGATTTAGAGTATGTATGAATGTGACATCACAGTCAACACTAATTCCCTTTGATGAATTATACTTTCATAGTGATGCTGTGTATAGGGACACACTTATAGTGGTGGCAATTAATTTTCCGCTGGTGTAGGGTTTGTTATAGATGTACTGATAGGATGGTGATATAGGCCCTCATTATGACATTGGCAGTAATTCCCACCTACTGCCACGCTGACGGGCGCAAACTTACCTCTGCCATGGCAGATATCCGTTCACCATATTATGACACACACACACCAATCTGTCAGTATTCAGCCACATACACAAATCCGTCACACCAAAGGTCAGTGATAAACTGGCAGAATCAAAACCCACACCGTTACTCCAACAGAACTACGCCCACCACATTATGACCCATGAATCACCATGGTAGACATTCAGCGGCGGTAAACCATTGGCGGTACATACTGCCGTGCTCACAATGAACACCCACTTACAAAAGAACACCACATTAGACAATTCAAACAACACACACCTGACACCCATTCACACACCACCCACACACCACTAAGAAACATACATCCACATTACCCACAACCCTTTACCAACAACAATTACTGCCAGGAGATTGACATGAAGACCACTGACACAACTAGAGCCACACACTTTTCACATCTATACACCACACACCCCAACACATCACCCAACACACCCTCACCAACACACCTCACACAACACCCATGGCACCACAAATACACCCCGGTTTCAAAGAGAAGGAGCTACAGGTCATGGTGGAGGAAATTGTCAGGGTAGAGCCACAGCTATTTGGAGCACAGGTGCTGCAGATATCAATAGATAGGAAGATGGAGCTATGGTGGAGAATCATAGACAGGGTCAACGCCATGGGACAGCATCCAAGAACTAGGGAGGACATCAGGAAGAGGTGGAATGACCTACGGGGGAAGGTACATTCCATTGCAGCAAGACACCAGCTCGCTGTATAGAGGAGGGGCAGTGGACCCCCACCTCCTACCCCACAACTCACAACATGGGAGGAGCAAGTCTTGGTAATACTGCATCCTGAGGGCCTGGCCGGAGTCATAGGAGGACTGGACTGTGGTAAGTCAACTCTCTACTATTATCACCCCCTACCTGCATGCCATCACATACCCTCACCCTCACTCCCATCACTCCACTACTTCCCACACAACCCACCATCACATCTCGCTCGTCCTAATGACAAGCTCTGCATGCTGTATCAATGTATAGACATCGTTCACAGCCCTGCATGGACAATCATCACCAAAGCATGCACACCATACACTAACATACACAAGTGAAAGCTGGCAGGACAAATCCAACCAAAGAGGGGAAGCCACGGATGTACAATATATCAGACACAGAAACCATAACACATCATTTACATCCCAACAGGTACCCCCGCCAATGCCACCAGAGAAGAGGTGCCAGCACTATCCAGTCCCCCAACTGAAGAGGCCCACAGTGATGACAGCAACTCTAGTCTTCAGGATCTGGCTGACCTACCTGGCCCATCAAGGACCACTGGACAGTCGGTTACCCAGGCCCAGTCACACTCCACCACAGAGCCTCCACCATCAGGAAACACCACCACAGTACCCATCCAGCGTACCCATACCTCTGTCCCAGGACACATCAATCATCAGTGTGTCCACCTCCAAAGGGACCCCAGGGCACACCTCGCACACAAGACAATCAGGGACCTAGGTCAATGGGCACACGGTTCAGGGGGCAGAGGCACAAGTCAACAGGGACACTGGGAGGACTGCTGTGCGCCATGGGGAGGATAGGCCCAGGGAACCGACTCGTTAGGATGCTCTTACAGAGATCCTGGGAGCCTATCAACATTCCCAGGACACAATGGGAGGGATCCTGGACAATGTGCAGGAGAACAGGCGGCTGCAAGAGACACAGTACCAGAGGATCAGGGAGGACTTGCAGGCCATTAACAACACCCTGATCTCCATGTCTGGGGTGCTGGCTGACATGGACAACATTATGAGGGTGCAGTCTCACACCAGGGGGTTCCTGCCACTAGCCAGACATCTGAACAGCCTTCCCCTGCAGAAGGTGAACCACCCCACAAACGTTCCCTGCGATCCAAACAGAAACCAGAGACAATTGCCAAGACCCCCGCCAGGAAATGAGACTCTCCTGATTGTCAACCTTGTGTCCCTCTCTGTAACCCTGTCCACCTTGAACTGCCATTGCTCCCCTTCCTATGTCCCCATGGACAATGCACCTGTGCTTCAAATAGATTGGAACAATACCCTGGACTTTCCTCCATCATCACCCCATTCCATTGCACTTTCCCCCTAAATGTTAGCACTTCAATAAACACCCTTTGCAAAAAACATTTTTGAGTATGTCATGCATATCAAATGTGTATTAACTGTAACAGGTACAAACATTTCAAATCAACTGTACATAGAATGAGCATAGATAAATGACCTGCAGCTGGCTGTTGTGATCACACCAGGAGTATATATTAGTTCACCAACATCTGCAACATGAATTGCCAGAGGGAATATTAAGCGGGCAAAGAAATTGCACATAACAGCATGCCATTGGCACACAAATTAAAACAAAAGTAATTGAACTGTGAAGTAACACTGTCCTACCTGTGTGTGATTGGAAGTATTGTCGGATCACCTTTGTTCTGTTGTCCTCATCCTCATCCTCACTGTCCACAGGGTCTACTGCTGCCACACGGGCATCTCCAGATTCCTCCTCCTGCAGGAATGGGACATGGCATCTGAGGGCCAGGTTATGAAACATGCAGCATGCCATCACTATCTGGCAGACCTTCTTGGGTGAGTAGTACAGGGATCCACCTGTCAGATGGAGGCACCTGAACCTGGCCTTCAGGAGGCCAAAGGTCCTTTCTGTGATCCTTCTGGTTCGCCCATGTGCCTCATTATAATGTTCTTCTGCCGTTGTCCTGGCATTCCTCCTGACAATTTTGGGGAACCAGAGTCACCTGTAAATATTGGGGAACAACATTTAGCCACACACTATCCTATATGGCCAACAGCATAGGCATACACCAACATATACTGGGTGGGAACCAAGGCTCACCTATCAGCCCCACCCTGTGCCTCTGTAGTTGTGCCATCACATTTTGGATGCTGCTATTCCTCAGGACAAAAGGCATCATGCATCCACCCAGGATACTTAGCACTGATGTGGGAGATGTACTGGTCCACCAAGCACACCATCTGCACATTCATGGAGTTGAAACTCTTACGATACAAATGCAATATGCGTACCGTCAATCGCACCAATTATGTTGGGGATATATCCCATTGCATAGAATCTGGTCTTCACAGTGGCCAAATCCTCAACCTGGGGAAATGTACTGTAACTGCACATGTGTTTTATCAAGGCAGACAACACTCTGGTTAGCACGTTTGAGAACATTGGCTGTGACATTCCTGCTGCCAAGCCCACTGTCACTTGGAAAGAACCAGTTGCCAGGAAACGGAGAACTAATAGCACTTGCACAAGAAAGGGGATCCCAGTGGGTAGATGGATAGCAGATATCAAGTCAGGCTCCAAATGGGCACACAGCTCTGTGATTGTGGCCCTGTCCAGTCTATAGGTCAGTCTTGTGTGCCTGTCCTGTAGTGTAGCCAAGTCCACCAGAGGTCTGTACACGGGGGTATGTCTCCATCGCCTATTCATCTGCAGCGGTAGGTATCTAAAGGACACAAGGGTGAGTAGGCTGTCACAAAATGAACAATGGAGCTACAACAGCACTCCACAATGTGCAAACATGTAATGGGACATTGTAGTTAATGAGAAATGTGCCTATTGATCCTGTGACACAACAATAATCGATAGGCCTGTCCACCTCCCAGAAATGGCGACCGTCTGTCCTGTGTGGAGGCACAGGTGGAAGAGAGGTAATTCCGCTGACATTGTGTGCCATGGCGGTAGGCGGTCGTGAACCGCTGTGCAATTTCTCATTGGTTAATATTGCGCCCTATGGGGTACAGTGGCAAATGGTGATCTACGCCGGTGGTGATGGTATGCACCGCCGCGGACGTGACCACCATTTTCTATCTGATTACTCCCTTGTTTTCTGACCTTCCATAGGAGAGGACCTCCAGTGCATGTGCTTCTGTGACCTGTGTCTGGAACCTACCATGGCCCCTGTGATGGGGGAAAGGGCCCCAACCTTCACTTCAGAGGAGTTGGAGCGACTGGTGGATGGGGTCCTACCCCACCATGGACTGCTGTATGGGCCTTCAGACCAACAGCTGAGTACACTGTAGGCATGATGCAGGTGGCCTGAATGATTGGAGTTGTGTGTGAAGACCTCATCTAAGGGGGGTGGGTGGATGTCCTCTTGGCAGTGTACCTGTTGTGGGCTGGGCAATGTGTGTGCCAATGGTGATGGAAACGTGTACGGTGGGCCATGTGTGTGACTGGCTGGACTGTTAGTTTAATGGTGTTCACTGCGTGGGTCCCAGGTGTGCTGCAGTTGGCGGTGTGTGCACCTCAACATTCCTTAGTGACTAGCCATTTCACGGGTAGTGCACTGCATAGCGTGTAGGCCTGTTCCCTGTGTGTGAGGGTGCTGTGTATGGTGGTGTTGGTGCAGCCGTTGACCCTGTGTATCCTTTGCCCCTCTCCCCCATTTCTTGTTTTGTCATCCTGTCTTTGTGTGCATTAGCATCATCTGGTGGGGGAACAGGGGCACCGGCAACAGAGGGAGCTCCTCAACCCCAAACCATCCCAAGCACACAGGCAGACGAGCATGCACACAAGACAACACCCAAGAATGTCATAGGCAAATATAAGCACCACACTTCATCCCACAGGCACTCACACAAACACCATTCAGTTGCAGACACGACAACATCCACTATTTCCACTTTCTCCCCCTCCTCCTCCTCCACCTCCCACCCAGTTGTGTTTACACCCAAACCTGCATGCACTACATCAATATCCACTACCAGCATCATCACCACACCAAGCAGAACACACACCTCACGGAGAGACACCTCCACAACATCCATGCACGCGTCCGCTGTGTCCTCTCCCACCGTGTCTGCCCTGCCTCCCTAAACTACACAAACAAAAGCACTCAGACACCCAACAGCCATCCACCTCACAACAGCATACAGCCCATGCACTTTCACTCAAATCCAGCAGACAAACACCTCCAACAGCCACTCCTTCATCCTCCACTCCCATTACCCCTTCCTCTTCCTGCACTAACATCCCTAAAAAGCTTATCCTTTACCAGATTGCCATCTTCCCTATCCCTCCCTCATCCTGCACGTATGGGCAGGGTAGCAAGGACCCAGCCCAGCACCTCAGCCAAACGGTCCACAGGCCCAGTGGTTGCACCTCCTGCTTGTGGTGGAAAGGATTCCAGGACAACAGTACTGAAGTGGAAGGAGCCTACATCAACTGCTAAGAAGGGCAAGGAGCCTGTACCAGCTGCTAAAAAGGGGAAGGAGCCTCCATGGGCTGCTGTGCGGCCTGCCACCTCCAGAACCAGTGGGCAAGACACCCACTTGAGAGACTGTGGCCTTGCACTCCCCAGGACAAAGCACAGGGCATGTTGCCCCCTCCACAACCAGAGGGCAAGATACCCACTTGAGAGGCTGTGGCCTTGCACTCCACAGGACAAAGCACAGGTCATGTTGCCCCCTCCAGAACCAGTGGGCAAGACACTCACTTGAGAGACTGTGACCTTGCTATCCCCAGGATCAAGCACCGGGCTTGTTGCCCCCTCCCGAACCAGTGGGTATGACATCCACCTTAGAGATTGTGGCCCATCACTCCCCAGGATCAAGCACAGGGAACGTTGGCTCCTCCAGAACCAGTGGGTATGACACCCACCTTAGAGACTGTGGCCCATCACTCCCCAGGACCAAGCACAGTGCACGTTGCCCGCTCCAGAACCAGTGCTCTTGTTACATGTCCAGGCTGAGTTGTCCCCCCATCCCCTGTCCTCCTGAGGTGCCTGCCTATTTACCAACTGATGCCCTTGCAGTGTTCTCTCCATGTTGAAGCAGGTGACGTGTGACCTTGGACTTTGGCCTGTGGCCATGTGGCCTACGAACATTGTGGACTGGGCTGTGTCCCTTTTTCTGTAAATATGTATATATCTTGCCTAACCTATTATTTCTACTGTGTTGATCTTTTTACATACACTTTTGCGAAATGGTTCTGTCCTTGCATTATTCAGCCGAGTTATGGGGTCAAATCGTTTTTTTAATGCATCTGGTTGTTTGTATGGTGTGTGTGTTGTGTGTGTGTGTGTCACTTTCTTTTTCCCTCCCCCCTTCCCTGTGTGCTAGGCGGCTGTACTCACCATCGTCGTCTCCGCAGTGTTGGTGTCCGTGGTGGAGCAGAAAGTAGAATATCATAGGAAAAACATGCAGTTCTGGTTCCATGGTGGTGTGGTTCTTTCCTGTGTCTCCAATGGTGAGTCCTTTCACTTCTGAGCTCTATTTCTGCCAGGGTTTTGATGTCATTTGTACCGCCCCGGAAAAGGAGGCGAAATGTCTGGTCGTAATATAGTGGGCAGAACATTGACTTCCGTCTGGCTGTAGGCGGCTCCCGCCATGGTGGCTGTTGTTTCCGGCCTGGGCGTTGGTGTGGTACATTGACTGTCTTTCGGAGATCTTTACGCCATGGTCATAATTTGGGAGTAAGTACCGCCAGTCTGTTGGTGGTATTACTGCCTCTTTATCACTGACTGTCAGGATCGTAATAAGGGCCACAGTATTCAAAAAGTTGGCTTATGTTGTGTGTGACATTCTTGTCATGTAGGGTTGTGAGCTTATGTTGTTGTGACATGATGTTGACTAAAAATGGTTCCTACCTGGGGGTGTTTTACACATAGATGCGATGTAATTGTTGTGTATGGTGTAATGTATGTGTATGTAAAGATTGCATTGACCCTATCTCTCTCTCTGTTTCTCAGCATCAGCAGGTGAAGGAGACAGGGCATAGCTGAGCAAGGACGCTGCTGACCATGGGGCCTAAAGTCATGATACCACCTATGTTGGACTTTTTTGCTTATGCAGGGTCATCCCTCATCTTTTTGCCTCCTGCCTCCTATTTTTTCTGACCTGTTGCTGTTGGCTTTTGAACTCTGAGCACTTTACCACTGCTAACCAGTGCTAAAGTGTATATGCTCTCTGTGTAAATTGTATGTGATTGGTTTATCTATGATTGGCATATTTGATTTACTAGTAAGTCCCTAGTAAAGTGCACTAGAGGTGCCAGGGCCTGTAAATCAAATGCTACTAGTGGGCCTGCAGCACTGGTTGTGCCACCCACATAAGTATCTCTGTAATCATGTCTCAGACCTGCCACTGCAGTGTCTGTGTGTGCAGTTCTAACTGTAAATTTGACTTGGCAAGTGTACCCACTTGCCGGGCCTAAACCTTCCTTTTTCTTACATGTAAGGCACCCCTAAGGTAGGTAGGCCCTAGGTAGCCCCAAGGGCAGGGTGCAGTGCATGGTTAAGGTAGGACATATTGGGGGTCATTCCAACCCTGGCGGTAAAAACCGCCAGGGCCGCGAACGACGGAAAGCACAGCCAACAGGCTGGCGGTGCTTCCTGGGCCATTCTGACCGCGGCGGTAAAGCCGCGGTCAGAAAACCGGGTCCGGCGGTTTCCCGCTGGATTAACCCCGGTTGGCCCAATCCGCCATAGCGGCACTGCAAGCAGCGCTGCCATGGGGATTCTGACCCCCTTCCCGCCAGCCTGTTTCTGGCGGTTTTTACCGCCAGGAACAGGCTGGTGGGAACGGGTGTCCTGGGGCCCCTGGGGGCCCCTGCACTGCCCATGCCAATGGGGGGGTTCTTCATCTTCAGAATCCTCCTCAGGCGAAGTCTCCCTAGTGGTGGAGGGCCGATCTGGGAACACCCCAACACCATCTAAGTCTGCCACCACCCTTACTACTTAAATCTTTGTCCTGCATTTCCTTTCTTAGGTTTGAGTTGCTCCTGGCTGACATTGGTTGTGTGTCAGTATTGTGTTGTGTGCTGCTTGATTTTTTATGCATAGTTTGAGCAGTTTGTGAGTTTGTGTTCAGTGCTGTTGTCCCCCAGGGGTAGGGTGTGTGCTGTGTTATAGGTATGTGTATGTTTCTGAAGAGATAGACCTCAGGAGGTCAATAGCCTCTTCACTGATGGCAGCAGAGCTGATGGGCAGGGGCAGAGGTGCCTGCGCAAAGGAGCCCCCACCTTCTTGGGTGAGTGAGCACAGCCAACTGGGTGGGGAGATACAGGGAGGGTACTGATAGAACTGTGGGTGGCAGACAGAGATGGTACAGGAGCGGTTCCTGATAGGTCTATCACCACTAGGGAGTGGTCACTGGAGGAGTACTCTGATGAAAATGTTGCAGATCCGGTCTTCCCCGTGGCACTACCCTCCCCCTCTGGGACACTGGGTCCCTCAGTGTCTGTTGTGTCATGACTAGAGGTCCCATGACCAGAAGCTTCCCCACTCAGCTGTGCCCCGTCTCCTCTCCTCTGTCTGCTGGTACTGATGCAGAAAATAGATAGTGAAGTAGGGTCTTCACATACCCATAATAACACTTCCATCACAAATCAGACAGAAATCACATACCTTCATGTCCACTGAGCCCCCGCAGGAAGTTCCAGTAATTTTCCAACATCATGTAACAACACAATAATCTGCATGTCCCTAAAGTTCTCAACTGTCACACTCTAGCAAAGCAAACTAACAGAAACCTACAATATCATGAATGAAGTTCACAAATCACACTGACCATACTAGGTCCAGGTGACTATTCCACTTAGTACAGGTGCCCTAATCACAACAACATAGTCAACCAGTAGACAAGCAACGGATTCCCATTGTAAGGTAGCTTAACAATTACACATATCCAATTCTTACCATACAAATACATCACCGAGATGTCATGTACCAGGCAATAACATATGTTGCCTAGTAAAGGCCACACAAATACATCCTCTTAATGACATGTTCCAGGAAAGAACATATGTTGCCAAGTAAAGGCAGGCAACACTAGTACAAACAAGCCATACCTATATTAAGTCACATTGATTCAACCATATCACTAAGGACACATACCATATCAATATGTCACACCTTCCAAATGTTGGTCAAGGTGGTAATACACATGTCACACACACATACACCAGTTGTGATTTAGCAAGGAGTGACAATAGACTCAGGTCCAGTCAATGTATGAAAGATGTCTCCTGAAGTCAAAGAGTAATGGTCATGTAAGGACCAAGTAGGCTCACACCAATGTCCCACACACAAAAAACGTTTTAATAGATTGTGTATGTATCAAATAAACTACTGAGCTGTGCAGGGATGAGAGATACAGACCTTGTTAACACTAACATGATTAAACCATTTTGTTACAAAATGAAAAGCAACATCACTACCCACATATCAGATATGGTAAGCCTGACATCTGTCTGTGGTGGATTCACAGAGACAAAGCATAAGTGATGATAACATAACTCATACAACAACTATGATGCAAGTTAACAGTCAGGTCACACTTACCAACATTCACACAAGCATTTGCAAACTATCAAAACTGCACCACATGTTTCCTGTCGAACAGAAATTTCCCAAACACGCTGGCCTCGTTTGTCATATCTTTCATAGCTACTGCAACTACACATGATAAATTCCAACAGTGAGACATTACATTTGTCTTCAAAATTACACATGATTTTGACACAGTACTGTCTGAGCCATAGGTATGAGTGGACAACCATTGCCTATGTGTCATATCTACACAAGTATACCATGAACAGGCTATGTGTCAAGTGTCTGCTATCAGGACATCAGCATGGCAATCCGATTCTTACAACTGATGCCAACATATGTGTCCCTGTGGAAATGTAGCAAATGCACACTGGTAACCAACATGCATATTAACTCTGATGAAACCTCATACATGACATAGGGCCTCAATATGAGTTTGGTAGATGGATAAGCTCGTCCGCCCAATTCCTGACAGACTGGTCGCTGCTGTAGTGGTGACCACCCCGTCTGACCTATTAGGACTTACCCACTAGGGTGGGGGGGTGGAAACCTCGGTTTCTGCCCACCGGACTAGTGGGAAATAGGCTACATTATTGTCTCTGGCTCACAATGTAACCAGCAGCAATCCTGTAGCCTGCAGGGTACACCAGCACCCATGAAATATTCACTGTCTGCACAGCAGACAGTGAGTATTGTGACAGTGCTAGGTAAGGGTATACCCCTGCACTGCCCATGCCAACATCATGGGCAGTGCAGGAGCCCCCCTGTGGCCCTCTACACCTGTTCTCTGCCAGCCTTTTCATGGTAAGGTCGTAATCCGCAAGGCAGCGCTGCAGGCATCGCTGCCCTGGTGGATTGCGATCTCCGCTACGACCAGGCCATCCGGATCACCGATCTTGGTGGTGCTGGCAGAACCCTGGCAGTCTGACTACCAGATTCTTAATGCGGAGGTTGGACCACCACAGTAGCATCTGTCCTGAATGCCACCGCAGGGCTCGTGGTCTGAAGACCGCGAGCCTCGTAATGAGACCCATAGTACATTCCTAACTTACCAAGAGAAAGTACATTGCACCAGGTGTTAAGGTGTTAGTTATGTATGTCATGTGACATGTCTGATGGACACCACTGCATCACAATGATCTGACACATCAGAAACTAATAAACATTGGAGATGACATGCTCCTACCTGACTTCATTTCACACATAGACATACCTCCCTATACAAAGCAGAGGACAGAGAGCAAGAACTGATTCACCTTTCTACCATGGTGTTAGGGAGGTGTGAACTGTTTGTGGGAACTAACACCCATCATGGTAGTAAAAGCAGATCACTGGAACCCAAAAAATACTGTCATATGTGCTCTATACTATGCTGTAGGACTGAGGGGCTCCCATAGTTGAATAGTATGGCCCTCATTACAACCCTGGTGGTCAGTGGTAAAGCGGCTGTAAGACTGTAAACAGGCCGACAGAAAAAAAATGGAATTATGACCGCAGCGGTTAGCTCCGCGGTCATCCGCCAGTTCACCATTCCGACCGCCATGGTGGTGAAGACCACTGGGCTGGAGATTGCGGTCTCAGGACCCTGCATACCGTCATGGATCTGGGGTGGTTGGGAACCATGAGATCCATGGCGGTAGGCACTATCAGTGCCAGGGAATTCCTTCCCTGGCACTGATAGGGGTCTCCCCCACCCACCGCTACCCCCCACGAATCTTCCCCCCACCCCCAACCCCCTGCTACCCCCTCAAAGGTGGCACAACCCTGCTCCCCACCCCGACCCCGAACATGCACATATTCACACCCCTACATGCACACACCCGAACATGCACATATACACACCCCTACACGCACACACCCCCAACATGCACATATACACACCCCTACACGCACACATACACCCCGACAACACATACCCGCACACATACAAACAGGCATGCACACCGTACGACCGCACACATTTCCCATACACACAACACCCCCCGCACGCATACACTCACTCACTCACCCCCTCTACACTGTCACACGCACACCCCCATGCATGCACACAACACACAACACCCCCACCCCCTTCCCTAACGGACGATCAACTTACCGGCAATGGCATGTCAAATCCCCTTCTTCTGATGGGTGTTAACCTACAGGGATGCAAAAGACAAGACTATATATCATGTCCACAAGTGCTGCGCAAGAACAGGCAGAGTCAACGACAAGTCAGTCCACCAAGCAAGTGACAAACTGACTTTACCATCCTGTCCACTTATGGCACATAGCAGACATTGAATACGGGGATATTACTGCTCATACTCCCATGAAGGTACCCATCACAACCCAGCCCCTCCACTGACCAGGTATGAGAACAGTGTGTATTGTGTAACATGAGCTATTCACATGACATTGACCAGGAACACAGTATAACATATCACACAATCTGACAGGTGACAGTGACAACAAAGAGCAAACCTAATAATCTCAAGCTGCATATGGTCCCCACAGGACACAGCCAGTCTACATAAAAGCCCATATTTCTAGGACAACATGCAAGGAAGTCACATGTTGTGCACACAAACATGCAAGCCTCTATATGTGTGCACTTATACACATGCACATGCACCCACATGCTATTTCATGAAGTTGGGGTCTTTTTGTCAAGTCAACCAATTTGCACTATACTTCAAAAACGTGTACATATAAAAATATGTCTAAGAAAGATGCACCTAGCCTTGCATTTGACATGTCCTACATCATGCCCAAAACACTCATGGAACATCAGTTTACAACTCACTGATTGCAGATGTTCAATCCCCCAAAAAGTAGATGTATGCACAGTACGCATCAGAGCTGGATTAAGGAACCATCAGGGCAGCATAATAATGGGACCTGTCAAGGAAATGTAACACAAATTGTCAGAGTTGTTATGAGCACATCTGCTACAGCTCTCCACCATGCCCCCAATGTCATAACAGTGGTTAACAATGGGCTTAGTCTAGAGTCCAGGACCATCAGTAGTAAGGCATGAGTTTTAAACTATCACCGGCTGTAGATGGATAGAGGGTGTGGCCACAGACTCACACTTGCAGTGCTGAAGCTCTACAGTAGCAGTCCATATGGCAATATATACAGAAAGTGATAATTGAAAGGCAACAGTCTCTGCAGGCCAAGCACACAAATTAACACAAACTACCATGTCCCAGAAGGTTAGTTTCATCAGAATACTTCATGTATCCCCTAGCCAATTGGCAAGGACACAGTGTCATTAATTGGCTTCAGTATAACACTTCCACAATACCATATGTGGACTGTTAGACCTGGCAGCCTTAGGGTCGTCACCCGTAACTTTTTGCCTGCCTCCCATCGCTTTGTAGATACTGTTTTTGCTGGTTTTCAGATTCCGCACACTTTATCACTGCTAACCAGTGCTAAAGTGCATATACTCTCTCCCTTTGAACATGGTAACATTGGATCATACCCAATTGGACTATTTAATTCACTTCTAAGTCCTTAGTAAAGTGCACTATATGTGCCTAGGGCCTGTGGATTAAATGCTACTAGTGGGCCTGCAGCAGTGATTGTCCTACCCACTTCAGTAGCCCCTTAAACTTGTCTCAAGCCTTCCATTGCAAGACCTGTGTGTGCAGTTTCGCTGCCAATTCGACTTGGCATTTAAAAGTACTTGCCAAGCCTAAAACTCCCCTTTTTCTACATATAAGACACCCTGAGGTATGCCCTAGGCAACCCATAGGGCAGGGTGCTGTGTAGGCAAAAGTCAGGACATGTACCTGTGTTGTTTATATGTCCTGGAAGTGAAAAACTCCTAAATTTGTTTTTACACTTCTGTGAGGCCTGCTCCCTTCATAGGCTAACATTGGGGCTGCCCTCATATACTGTGTGAGTGGTTGCTGCTAATCCAAAAGGAGTAGGAAGGTCATATTTACTATGGCCAGAATGGTGATATAAAATCCTGCTGACTGGTAAAGTTGGATTTAATATTACTATTTTAGGAATGCCACTTTGAGAAAGTGAGCATTTCTCTGCACTTAAACCTTTCTGTGCCTTACAATCCATGTCTAACTGGGGATAGTTGACAGCTCCTTGTGCATTGACTCAGACACACCCCAAACACTGGATACTCAGCCTCACTTGCATACATCTGCATCTTGAATGGGTCTTCATGGGCTGGGAGGGTGGAGGGTCTGCCCTCACACAAAGGGCTGCCACACCCGCCTCTGGAACCCTGGCAGACAGGATTAAACTGAAAGGGGACCTGGTGCACTTCTAAGCCACTCTTTGAAGTTCCCCCTAGTTCAAAGGCACATTTTGGTATATCAACAGGGCCTCTGCCCCTACCAACTCAGACACTTCCTGGAGAATAAACCTACAACCAGAACCTGCATCCTGCCAAGAAGAACTGCCTGGGTGCCTAAAGGACTCACCTGACTGCTTTCTGTGAAGGACTGCTTCCTTGCTGTTGCCCTGCTGCCGTGCTGCTCTCTGGCTGAGGTGAAGAAGTGTTCTCCAAAAGCTTGGATAGAGCTTGCCTCCTGTTCCCTGAAGGCTCAGGACCAAAAATACTTCATCTCTTGAAGAAGGACTCCTTGTGGGGCAAAATTTGATGCACAGCCTGCAGAAAGGACGCACAGCCTGCACCCCATTGAAAATTTTACCACAAGCCGAACCGGAACGATGCAGCCTGAGTTCGCAACAAGAAGGTCGATGCAGCACCAGCGTAGCGACCGGAACTTCGGCGCACGGCCCACTGGATCGATGCACAGCGGACATGGAATGACGCAGCCCGACTTCCAGAGAGGAATCGACGCAACACCCAGTGGATCGACTCAGCTCCTGTACTTTGTCCTGCCAGCGCAGGAAATCCACGCATCGTCCCTGGGGCGTCTGAAAACCCTGCAACGCCGGAAATAGACGCACAGCCATCCCTGCGTGGAAACTAAACAACGCATCGCCGTGTGCGGCCCAAGAAATCGACACACACACCCTTTATTTCCATGCTTCTCCTCCTCTGAGGTTCTTTGTGGATATTTTTCACGCAAACCAGGCACTTTGGGGGTCATTATGAACACGGTGGTAAACACCACCGTGTTCATGCTGGCAGTCTTTCTATAGCCCGCCAGCCCCCTTGAGACCCCACCGGCTGCATAAAGGACATTCTGCTGGGCCGGCGGGCGGAAACAGTGTTTCTGCCCACTGACCCAGAAGAATGCAGGGCCAGGACATTGCCGACAGCTCCACATGGAGCCGCCGTCAATCCCTCAGTGCGGCGGGTGCAGCAGCACCCATCGCTCAGATCACTGCCCGTAAATCGGGCAGTGACTTGCGTGACGGGGCACTGCATGGGGGCCCGTGAACTGCCCATGCCAAGTGCATGGGCAGTACATGGGCCCCCAGGGGGCCCCTGGAGCACCCCTTACTAACCAGACTTTCCCTGGCAGGGGGACCTGCCAGGGAAAGGCTACGGGAAACAGGGTACAGTAACCGGAGCAGCGCTGCCCTTTCAGATAAGGTAATCCACCATTGTCAGGCTGCCTGTCGGCGGTAGCGTGGCAGTGGACTTTTCCGCTACCGCCGGCATGGGGGTCTGAACCGCCAAGTACATAATGACCCCCTTAGTTTGCTTTTAAAAGACTTAAGACTCTTTATATCACTTTTGAGTGATATCACAACATTCACTTATTGCAACTTTGATTGTTTTGACCCGCATTTATCCAGATAAGTATTATACATTTTTCTAAACACTGTGTGGTGTATTTTTGTTGTGCTATATTGTGTTGTTGTATGATTTATTGCACAAATACTTTACACATTGCCTTCTAAGTTAAGCCTGACTGCTTTGTGCCAAGATACCAGAGGGTGGGCACAGAATAAGTTGGATTGTGTGTGACTTACCCTGACTAGAGTGAGGGTCCTTGCTTGGACAGGGGGTAACCTGACTGCCAACTAAAGACCCCATTTCTAACATGGACACAGATGTATGTGCAGATACACTGAGGGCAAAAGTATGGTGAGAAACCGGCAACCAACAGGCATCGACAACTCCTGCTGTCATATTAGCACATATGTCCACACATTAAACAAATCTGATTATGGGATTTACCTGGTGATGGCTGGCATTACACCTCAGCTACCCATGTACAATAGTCACAAGGTGGGTCAGGGAACACTCATTGCACACTCTCCACAATGTCTCAGGACTCTACACCTGTCACTTCACATAGGGACATTGCCAGTAACTCAATCATTTAAGTGCACTGAAAGTACCTACAGTGCATTAAGGACACATTCTGACATATTGTCCATAATCCTAAGCTAAACAAATCAAATATTAGTTGAGCAACAGAAACATATGTGAATATAGTACTCTTAACTGCTCCTCTGGTGTGCCATAGAGCTGTTCGTATAGGGTAGGAGCTCCTCCACAGGCTTCTCCAGCTCTTCTGGTGAGAAAGCAGGGGCCCAAGCACCTGTAGGATGTGGCATGATTGTTCCCAGAGGCAGTATGCAGCAGCTCATGTTGTGGAGGTCTTGCTGGCAGCAGTGTCAGGTCAGGAGTAAAGTGAGAGATTCATCAGGAGATGGCGGCCACATCTGCCACATACACGGCAATCACCAATGGTGGACACTGCCACTGTGTGAAGACTGCCACAGGCAGCAATGTGTTCCAATGGCAATGTCCACCGTGGTAGCATCTGCCTACTGCCATGATTAATTCCGCTGGTGGTCGCGGTCGTTTCCTATTGTCCAGTGGAGTAGGTCAGGCAGTCTACCTTTTAAGGCCTTTCAATGGTTGGAAAAGTAAAATTTATGATGCATCAGAATGTTGAAAACATTTCTGTGCCATACTCGTTAGTACTGGCATTGCTTGAAGAATTATATTTGTCCTGATTGAAGGATCATGTTGTCATGTTGTACTGCTAATGTCAAAAAATCATTGGGGGTACAATCACCACCCTATGTGCAATCTTATATTTTGGGCAGTTAATCACAGGCATTGTCTGATGTTAGTATCGGGTAGGAAAACTGACCTATTAGTTTATATGTACATATAATAATTGAGACAAGGGGACGACATATAACTACTGTGCCACTTTTACCATTGATATGTGCTGTGTTTCATGTTTTCACTGTATCAAATGGCTTGTCTCAGTATTTAGGGGACATATGTTGTGTCACTTACAAGGGACACAATCAGTGATTGACGAACCTACTTATTCATCTCTCACATAGTTACTCTGGAATGGAAAGGGTCAGTCTATGTACTGTGTACCGACCACTGGCATACTTGCAGACCACAGAGAATAGACATGTCATACAAATTTACCACCTGGATAGACAAACAATCATGGATCTCTGTCATGAGTTGGAGCCAGAAATGATGCCTGCCATTTGTCATCCAGACATCATAACACCCTTTGTACAAGTCATGTCAGTGATGCATGTCCTGGCCACAGGTTCCTTCCAAAATACAGTGGCACTTACTGCTTGGAAGTCCCAGCCTGATATCAGTCTGGTCTTGAAGACTGTTCTGCCTGCATTGTTGAAACACATTGGGATTTGACCCATGTGAAGGCATAGTTCTATGGTTTGGCATACATCTCACATGTAGTGAGGGCCATTGACGGTATACATGTAGCCTTGGTTCCTCCACATGGCAATGAGTAAGCCTATCGGAACAGGAAGAACTTAGGCCCTCATTACAACATTAGCGGTAAAAGGCGCTTACCGCAGTGCAGAAGGCCACCAAAACATCGCCGCGGAATTCCGAACACAGCTATTATGACCCACATCTCGGAATCCGCCGAAATTGAGACACCCACAGAAGACTGCCACACCAAAGGTCAGTGATAAACAGGCGAAAACAAAACCTCCACCGTCACGCCAACAGAAACACGCCCATGCTATCACGACCCACGAATCCACGCGGCGGTCTTTCAACCGCGGTATTCCATTGGCGGTACACACCGCTGCGCTCAAAATACACACACATCTCCAAAACACCGCCATATTGGACAATTAAAAATACACACACCTGATACACATACAAACACCACTCCCACACACGCAACACAATATAAAACACACACCCACATCACCCACAAACCCCTACGACCATAATTCACGATCGAAGGCCAGATAGACAGAGAGCACAGAAACTGAGAACCTCACCACACAGAGGCACACAACACCATCACCCATACAACATTACACACACAAAACACCACACACCACTACACATCACCCCACACATCAACACTTACACCACCCCGCACATCACCCACACCACCTCATGTCACACCAATGACACCCCCAGTATTCCGAGGAGGAGCTCAGGGTCATGGTGGAGGAAATCCTACGGGTAGAGCCACAGCTATTTGGCTCACAGGTGCAGCACACATCCATAGCCAGGAAGATGGAGCTATGGCTAAGAATCGTGGACAGGGCCAACGCTGTGGGACAGCATCCAAGAAATTGGGTGGACATCAGGAAGAGGTGGAACAACCTACGGGGGAAGGTGCGTTCTGTGGTCTCCAGGCACAACATCGCGGTACAGCGGACTGGCGGCGGACCCCCACCTCTTCCCCCACAACTAACAACATGGGAGGAGCAAGTCTTGACCATCATGCATCCAGAGGGCCTCGGAGGAGTCGGTGGAGGAATGGACACTGGTAAGTTAAATCTCAACTATCATATCCCCCACCCTACCTGCATACCATCACACACCCCCACCCTCACCCGCTCCCCTATCACTCCAACTCCTCACTAATGTACTCATAACACAAACCACACATCCCAACACCAAGCCCTGCATGACACAACTAAGCATGGTCACCCCTCACCAAAGCATGCTCACTGCACATACCCATAACTACCCCCTAACCATCATCACACAAACCCACACACAGGAATGCTTGCACTGGGGTACACAAACACCCACCCATTGCACACCATTACACACACACATGCAATAATCATGCTCTTATACCCCTGCAGGACCACTACGGAACGTCACCACACCGGAGGGCCCAGACAACTCCACTCCACCCACAGAAGAGGCCCACAGTGACGACAGCAGCTCTGCCCTACTGGATCCTGATGACCAGCCCGGACCATCGTGGGCCTCGGGACAGTCGGTTCCCCTTGCACAGGCACAGCCCAACACTGACCTTCCACCCTCTGGTAACACCAGCACAGCACCCACCCAGCGGGCCCAAACCTCTGTACCCAGGACACATCAATCAGCGGTGTGTCCACCACTACAGGGAACACAGGATAACCCACCACCCCAACAACAACAGGGACCTGGGGGCAGGGGTGGTGGGCACACGGTCCAGGGGACGGAGGCACAGGAACACAGGGGAACTGGGAAGGCTGCTGTGCAACAGGGGGCGGACAGGCCAAGGGAACCCACTCTCCACGAGGCACTCTCCTCCATCATGGGAGCATACCACCACTCCAAGGAGACGATGGCTACGGTCCTAGCCAAGTTTCAGGAGACCCAGCTCCTGCAGGAGGAGCAGTATTTGGGGTTCAGGGAGGAGGTCAGAACCATCAGCTCCACCCTGGGCACCATCGAAGGACATACAAAAAACCATGAGGGACACCGTGGTATTCCAAGGGGCCCCTGACACTAGCATGGATGATGAACTGCCCACCACCTCCGCCGGCGCTAGTGGACAGGACGCCCCACCACAGGACCACCACACCAGCACCCCACCCCCTGCAGACGGACAACCACCCCGCAAGCGGTCCCTGAGATCCAGGAACAGGACAGAGCACGATGGCAAGACCCCGCCAGGAAATGAGACCACCCTGATAGTCCTCCCACTGTCTCACTTTGTTACCCTGTCCAGATTGGAACTGCCCCAGCTCCACTTCCTATGCCCATATGGGCAGTGCACCTGTGTGACTGATGGACTGGACTCTGCCATGGACATTCCTCCACCGTCCTCCATCACCATATTACTACCCCCCTCCATTTTTGAGCATTGAAATAAACACCCTTGAACCACAAAACAATCTGGAGTCAGTCTGTGATTTGGCAAATATGTATAATCAATGACAGTGTCAACATGTGTTTCCAAATGCTAACCACACCTGTGAAACCGTAATGGAAAGGTACAACTCAGTGAACAAATAATGCTATGAACTGACAGACAGGATAGAGGTAGAAGTGTGAAAGTGAATGTAATGGTAAAAAGAAAACTGTTCTCACCTGTGTGTCACTGGAAATATGGCTGTATGACTGACTCCCTGTTGTCTATGTCTTCTTCCTCAGCGTCATTCTCATCACTGTCCACAGGCTCCACAGGCTCCACAGCTGCCACAACACCGCCATCTGGACCATCCTCCTGCAGAAAAGGCACCTGGCATCGCAAAGCAAGATTGTGAAGCATCAAGCAGGCGATGATGATCGGCACACCTTCTTCGGTGAGTACAATAGGGAACCACCTGTCATATGCAGACACCTGAACCTGGCCTCCAGGAGGCCGAAGGTGCGTTCGATCACCCTCATAGTCTGCCCATGGGCCTCATTGTAGTGTTCCTCTGCCCTGGTCCTGGGATTCCTCACTGGAGTCAATAGCCACAACAGGTTGGGGTAACCAGAGGCCCCCAATAGCCACACCCAGTGCCTCTGGAGTTGACCCATCATATAAGGGATGCTGCTATTGCACAGGATGTAGGCGTCATGCACAGAGCCAGGGAACATAGCATTTACCTGGGAGATGTACTGGTCTGCCAAACATACCATCTGTACATTCATGGAATGATAACTCTTCCGGTTACTGTACACCTGTTCACTCCTGTGGGGGGGGGACCAGAGCTACATGGGTACCATCAATAGCACCTATGACGTTAGGGATATGTCCAAGGGCATAGAAGTCACCTTTAACTGTAGCCAAATCCTCCACCTGAGGGAAAACGATGTAGCTCCTTACGTGTTTCAGCAGGGCAGACAACACTCTGGACAACACGTTGGAAAACATAGGCTGGGACATCCCTGATGCCATGGCCACTGTTGTCTGAAATTATCCACTTGCAAGGAAATGGAGCACTGACAGCACCTGCACTTGAGGGGGGATTCCTGTGGGATGGCGGATTGGTGACATCAGGTCTGGCTCCAACTGGGTACATAGTTCCTGGATAGTGGCACAGTCAAACCTGTAGGTGATGAGTAAATGTCGCTCCTCCATTGTCAACAGGTCCACCAGCGGTAGGTACACCGGAGGATTCCACCATCTTCTCAAATGTCCAAGCTGATGGTGCCTAGGAAGGACAACAGCGACCACAGAGTCAACAAAATCCCAGGTGTGTACCCACAGATACACAGAACACAACAGCAAAGACAAATATCTTCCTGTATGTGTGTTGAGTGGAGGCCTAGGTATGTTTGACGCAGTTGCAAATGAAGCCATGTGGGCCCCTGAAATGGCGGCTGTCTGACCTGTAAAGTGGGACAATGGGATGTGAGGTAACTGCGCTGGTGTTGTACACCGTCGCGGTAGGCGGTCGAAGACCGCAGTGCAATGCTGCATTGGTTAACATTGGACCCTATGGGTCCCAGGAGCCAATGGCGATGTACGCCGGTGGTGATGATAGGCACCGCAGCGGACGTCACCGCCGCGGATGTGACTGCCATTTTCTCTCTGTTCAATCACTTGATACCTGATCTTCGACAGGAGAGGACCTACACTGCAAGTGCTGCTGTGACCTCCGTCTGGAAGAGACAATGGCTGCTGCGTCTGGGGAAAGGGCCCCTGCCTTCACTGCTCAGAAGTGGGAGAAGCTCGTGGACGGGGTCATCCCCCAGTACACGCTACTCTACGGTCCTCCAGACCAACAGGTAAGTACACAGGGAGCACGTTGTATGGGCTATGCCTGGGTGGAGAGGGCTGGTTGTAAGAGGGAAGGGGGCAGAGTGCAGTGAACATGAAGGACTGTGAATGCATGTGCCACATGGCAAGGGCAGGGATGTGGGCCACTCACTTCGACGGTGTTCTTGCTAATGACTTCTCTTCTTCCCCTGTGCATGTCATGTAGGTCAGCACCCACCAGAAGAAGGACATTTGGCGTGCCATCGCCAAGGACGTCCAGACCCTGGGGGTCCACCAGAGACGGAGCACCCACTGCCGGAAGAGATGGGAGGACATTCGCCGCTGGAGCAAGAAGGCGGCGGAAGCTCAACTGTGGATGGCCTCCCAACGTGGGAGGGGTGCCCGTCGCCCCATGACCCCCCTGATGTTCCGGATCCTGGCGGTGGCCTACCCTGAGTTGGATGGGCGCTTGAGGGCATCACAGCAGACACAAGGGGGTGAGTACACCCTCATTCTGGGGACTTTGCGTGCAGTTGAGGGGTCTAGGTGTGGGAGGAGGGCTGTGGGTTTCCCTAGGCCAGGGCGACTTCCATAGGCTAGGCCTCTCCGTAATGCAGGCCATGTGGCACTCCACCCCACCGCAGTAGAGTGACAAGTACAGGTATACATGCCTCTGTGGCATCCATGTGTGCAGATGTCCACCATAGCGATGTAGGCCATATCCCAGGAATTGCATCTGTAGAGGCCAGGAGCACGGCGTAGTGCAGGGGGCTGCTGTGTCTGTATTGTCCGTCAACGGTAGCAGTAAGCCATGCACTCAACCTGTCTTTCTTCTGTCGTCCCCCCCCTTTCTCTGCTCTCCCTGTTCTTTTGTGCATCAGCATCATCAGGCGGAGGTACAGTGGCACCGGAGCACGAGGGAGCTGCATCCCACATGGGCATCGGGGGCCACACCACGGACTCAGAATGCACCAGTGGGACGGAGGGCGAGGGGAGCTTCACGTCGGTCAGCGGATCACCAACCAGTGACACGGACTCGGCCGCCGATGGGAGCTCCCTTGTGGTGGCAGCACCATCTGTGCCCCACACTTCTACAGGTACAGCCGCCACCTCCCCTACCAGCACCGCCCTCCCAGCAGCCCCTCAGCCTTTGCCCCGTGTCTGCTCACCCAGGAGGGTGGGCATCACATTCGCCCCAGGCACCTCAGCACCTGCCCCTGTCACCCCTGCTGCCCTCAGTGAGGAGGCCATTGACCTCCTCAGGTCCCTCACTGTTGGGCAGTCTACCATTGTGAATGCCATCCAGGGTATAGAAAGGGAGTTGCAACATGGTAATGCATTCCTGGAGGGCATTCATTCTGGTCAGGCTGCCCTTCATCGAACCCTGCAATCTCTGGCCTCAGCACTGACGGCAGCCATTGTCCCTGTATCTAGCCTCCCCCCTCAAACTTCCTCCACCCACCCCCAATCCCCTGTACCCCAGCCCATCCCAAGCACACCATCAGACAAGCATGCACACACCTCAACACACAAAAGTAGCTCAGGCAAACATAGGCACCACACATCCCACAGGCACTCACACAAGCATCACCCACATACAGACATAGCAACATCCACTGCCTCCACTGTGTCCCCCTCCTCATCGTCTCCCTCCTCCCTCCCAGTGTCGTCTACACTCTCACCTGCATGCACTACATCTACAGCCACTAGGACTGGCACCAGAACACCCAGCACCACACCCCGCTCACCTGCACTCACCAACCCCACTCCCATTTACACGTCCCCTGTGTCCTCTCCCAGTGTGTCTGTGACGCCCCCTCCCAAAGTACACAAATGCGGGCACCCACACACCCAACATCCATCCACCTCACAACAGCCTACAGTACCTGCACCTGCACCCAAAACACCTAGAGTGACACCTCCTACAACCACCTCCTCTTCCTCCACTCCCAGACTCCCTCCAGCTACCCATCCCGGTGTTCGTCATAAACTCTCCCTCAGCAACGTTGACCTCTTTGCCCCCATCCCCACCCCTCCAATTCATAATTCCCGTAGTAGCGCCTCAGCCAAAAAGACTCCAGTACCAGTGGTGCGTGTTACAGGTGTGTGGAGTGCACCGCCCACCAGGGCAGGCAGTGTGACACAGAGCCAAAGCACTGCCAGTCCACCCCCTGTAAAGCATCTCAAGTTGGAAAATGGCCGACGGGACAGGGTGAAGACTCCTGGCAGCAAAACTGCTCACAAGGGACCCAGGGGGATTGCAGAGTCAGCTGTGACTCCTCCAAAAGTGGTGAAGGGCCAGAAGAAGTCTGCACAGTCTGGTGAGAGGAGCACGGCGGAGAAGGGCGCCACCCTCCCCGGCGGCCGCGACGCCACTGCCAACACCGTCGTCACTGGTCAGGAGACCACCGCCGGTGTCAGTGCCCAGGAGGGCATGAGTATCGTCACTGATCAGGAGACCACCGCCGGAGTCAGTGCCCAGGAGGGCAGGAGTATCGTCACTGGTCAGGAGACCACTGCCGGAGTCATTGCCGAGGAGGGCAGGAGACCACCACCGGAGTCATTGCCCAGGAGGGCAGGAGTATCGTCACTGGTCAGGAGACCACCACCGGAGTCAGTGCCCAGGAGGGCCCCGGCTGCCACAGCCCCGCTGGGCAATGAGGGACCGTCATGCCACACACCAATGCACAGGTCAGAGACCGCCATGGCAAAGCACCACTGAACAGGGCAAAGCACCGCTGAACAGGGCAAAGCACTGCTGCACAGGGCAGAGAACGGCTGAACAGATCAGAGACCGCCATGGCAAAGCACTGCTGAACAAGGGAATCACCGCCATGGTGAAGACCGCTGCACAGGGCAGAGAACTGCTGAACAGATCAGAGACCGCCATGGCAAAGCACAGCTGAACAAGGGAACACCGCCACATCAAGCATCATTATCACATGTACAGCTGGGACTGTGACGGAACAGGAACCGTCACGGGGAGCCTAATGCAGTGTGGGCACCATTCCCCCTCCAGAACCAGTGTAGACTGTTATCCACTTGAGAGACTGTGACTTTGCACTCCCCAGGATTGTTCAGTGGGCAACCCACCCACTGTAGAGACTTGAGAGACTGTGGCTTTGCACTCCCCAGGATTGAACAGTGGGCAACCCACCCACTTGTGAGTCTTGTGAGACTTGAGAGACTGTGGCTTTGCACTCCCCAGGATTGAACAGTGGGCAAGCCACCCACTGTAGAGACTTGAGAGACTGTGGCTTTGCACTCCCCAGGATTGAACAGTGGGCAAGCCACCCACTGTAGAGACTTGAGAGACTGTGGCTTTGCACTCCCCAGGATTGAACAGTGGGCAACCCACCCACTGTAGAGACTTGAGAGACAGTGGCTTTGCACTCCCCAGGATTGAACAGTGGGCAAGCCACCCACTGTAGAGACTTGAGAGACTTGAGAGACTGTGTCTTTGCACTCCCCAGGATTGAACAGTGGGCAACCACCCACTGTAGAGACTTGAGAGACTGTGGCTTTGCACTCCCCAGGAAACATAAATTGGCATGGAGCCCCATCGTGGATCTGGCGTGGTGCTGTAATCGGGCTGAGGTGCCCCCCTTCCCTTCCCCCTGAGGTGCCTGTTGTATTTCAATCTGATGCCCCTGCAGTGTTCTCTCCGTTTGTGGACAGGTATCTATTGTGGGCCTCGCCCATGCATTTTTGGACCAGTGGTGCACGGACATTGATATGTCCATACCTGCACTGCTTCTCGTAATGTATATACTTTTGAATGTGTATATATATATCTGTATATATTTGGTAACTGTATTTTGATACATTACAATTTTTTAACTGATTTCCTTTGGACTTTGCATTCTTCCGGGGGGGTTGTGGGTTGTTACTGTGATGTTTTGACATGCATTGGTATGTGTGTTGTAATGTACGAGGATGAGGGTGGGGGTGGGGGTGTTGCGTGTGTGTCCCCCTGACTTTTGCCTCCCCTATGTCATAGGAGCAGTACTCACCGTTGTCGTCGCCGCCGCTGTTGCTGGTGTTCGTAAATGAGCAGGAAGACAAGGGCAGGTAGGATTTGTAATTCCGGCTCCATGGTGTCCTCCTTCCTCGTGGAGTGTGTTGAGGTGAGCGTTTTCCCATTGCAAAAGCTGTTTCCGCCGTGTTTTTATCCACGGTGAATCCGCCCTGGAAACGGTGGCGGATTGGCGGGTTGTGATACTGTGGGCGGTACATTGTCTGCCGCCTGTCTGTTGGCGGTGACCGCCGCGCTGCTTGTCTGTACCGCCGTGGCGGTCGGAGTGTTAAAGTGGCTGTCTATGTTGGCGGTTTCCGCCACGGTCATAATTCCCTTTTTTTGTCCGCCGGCCTGTTTGCGGTATTACACCGCATTAACACCGTCCGCCAGGGTTGTAATGACCCCCTTACTCTCCACCAATATCCAAGTAGTGTACTTGGCAGGCCTCTACATTTCTCAAGTATGTGCATGGTGCCCAGGTTCAGTCCATGTTCACTTCATCATGCTGAACAGCGATAGCCCACAGCAGATGACATGACAGTACCCAGAGAGGGCCTGGCTTGTTGGGACGTTACATGAGTCATGTTTGTTTGTATGCTACGTCTGCTGCCAAATGTGATAATGCCCTAGACTCATATTTGCACACATGTCACAATTCCTTACAGGGGAATCTGATTGCCCAAAACATTCCTAGTTGTTGACACCAGTGAGGAACCCGACCACACCAGGGACAGTCCACTTCAATGAGGTCTATGAAAGGACAAAGCATGTCGTGGAGTGGATCTTTGGGCCCCTGAAGGCAAGATTATGCTGCCTATACATATCTGGAGGAGCCCTCCTCTACTCACCCAAAAAGTTGTGTCATATAATTGTTGCCTGCTGCATGCTCCACAACCCTGCCCTGAGACGTCAGATTCCATTCATACCAGATGAGAGGGAGCCAGCAGTACCTGTGGGTGGAAATTCAGATTTGCCATGTGATAATGAATCTGATGAAGATAAACCTGGAAACTTCAGGGCATGTCTAATCAATCAGCACTTCAACTGACAGAAGGTAAGTGATGTTTCCTTAATATTGAGAGTTCATGTTTTAAACTACAATAGATGGCTGGCATGTCACCTCCTATTTATTATCATCTATGAGACATTAGTTGGCTCAAATGCTAATGAGTCAGGTATGAATGCAGATTGTAAGTTAGTGTTGTATACAGTAGATTGTGGTATTCAGTATCCTTAGATGTTACTGCACAAGCAACGTCACATTTGTCTAAATGACTAGTCAGAATTTATGTATATTTACAGCTATGTCCTAGCCCTTATTTCCGTCAATCACAGATTTGTTGAGTTTCAGCTTGCTCTTCATTATTGGCAAGCCACAGACAGTGTCAGAGGGACATGAGAATTGCAGGCAGGCACGAGAAGTGAACATGGATGAACACAGGTACAGACTGGCATGAATTTGTGGAGAGTAGCTAATATGGCCAGACTGTCAGGAGGCTGGGGTGGAAGTGTTTTTCCCACCAAGGAGACCTGTTTGTCAAGTGGTGTTGTGAGTGTCCATATGTGTCTGACATGTGAAAATGTTGCACCATAGTCTCTACCATCATAATGGTTTCTGTTGTATGTGACTTACCTTGCACATAGCTGTCAGTGGAGCGGGCTTTTGGACTCCTGAAGGCAAGATTCCACAGCATCAAAAAGTCTGATGGAGCCCTCCTCTACTCACCACTAAAGTTTGTCAGATCCTTGTGGCATGTTGCATGCTCCACAACTTTGCTCTGAGCAACAGATCCCATACATCCCAGATGAGGGCGAGCTAGCAGTTCCACCGGGTGAGAATGCAGAAATGTCAAGTGAGGATGACAACGATGAGGATGAAGGTGGAGCCATGCAGGCAGACCTCATCAATCAGTACTTCAACTGAGTGTAAGTATGTGATGGTCTGTAATTTTACTGACTCTGTGGGGTAGTCTGGAGGTCAGGACTGTCTGAGATGGATCTCTGTGTGACGATCAGACAGGTCATTTGATGCTTTGCAGTATACAGCTCAGGTTTTCAGGCAAGTACACACTTGGAGTCGTGACTCTGAGGATCTCCTTTGTTTGGGGCAGTTAACATGCATAATCTGAGAAACTTCAATATTTGCTATAGATTTATTTAGGTACTGTAATCCTTTACATGACAGTTGTTGTCTGACCAGGGTGCCCTGATGGGCCAGAGTTGTACTCAACTTCCACACATCCAAGGGTGCTCTCCTCACTGAGAGCTCAATCCAGGGAGGAAGTGGCTGTCTCTGGAGTGCTTTCCATGGTCCCAGTGGCAGGTAGACCTGTTGGAGATGTGAAACAGGCAGTTACGGGCTGTTATATGACATGTAGAACCAAATTTGACTGGTACATGTTTTTTGGCCCATGTACAGATTGGCTTTGCTAAGTCCCCTAATATGACAGTGACACCTGCTTTTTTGAAATCACCTTGCTACAGGATATCAGAGTATCTTGGCACTTGGTTATGCGTTCATTAACTCATATCTTGGCAGCAGTGTAGCATTATATGTATCATGATACCTTCCAGTTAGAAATACTTCATTGTTGAGTTAACAGACAGATGCACAATGTCAATGAGACACTGACCTAGCCATCAAATTTGAAGTAACCATTGTACCTGGCTATATGTGATAGGTAACACCGAGTACAGCACACCGCAATTATGTGAGCTTCCCCCTGGTCAGTAGAGTCCAATAGGTGATGGGAGGTACGAGGGACAGAGTAGCAGAGGCCACAGTTGTAGCTGTGTATGGGGGATGTATCAGTGGCTGCTGTCCTTGGCATTCCTGTCAATAGCTGTCCTATGACAAAAATCTATACTATTGTTATTTCCCTAGGTGAGTACAGTTCTATGGGTGATGGAAGATAGAAGGGGCAGTTTAGTAATAGACACAGTTGTAGCTGTGTGTTAGTGTGATAATATTAGCAGATATCAATAGCATTGCTGTCATTCTCACAGACTGTACAATTGTGAAGCATTCAGGTGAGTATTCTTCATTGTTCAGTGTTCAGGCAAGGTCATTTTGAATATGATACACTGTTCTAGTTTTGTTAATGGTAGAACAGTGCCTGCTGGGAGTTGTGTGCTGTCAGTCCCTGTACTACCCATCCCATACACATTTACTGTGCCACTATGTGGGTGAAGTTCACATGTGAGATGCCAGACAAGGGTATTTGGACAGTAGGACAGAGGGGTGGTGAGCGGTTTGACTTTTCAGGTGGCAAAAGGTGATCAGTGAGCATCCATGACGATAAATTGTGGTGGCTTTACTGTTGTAATCACTTACCAGCTCGACTCCCTCAGGTATTCCTGTCAAGCCCTCTGGATGCAGAATGGCCAAGACCTCCTTCTATGATGTGAATTGTGGGGGGTGGAGGTGGAGGACCACCGCCAGTCTTGAGGACTACCAACTTATACCTGGCTGACCTGGAACTCACCTTCTCCCTGAGTTCATTCCACCTCTTCCTGATATCCTCCATTGTGCACGGGGAGCTGCCTACATAATACACCCTGTCGACTATTCTTTGCCACATTTCCATTTTCCTAGCAATTGTAGTCTGCTGAACTTGGGCTCCAAATAGTGGCAGCTCTACTCTGATGCTTTCATCCTCCATGACTTTTAAGCCATCGCCTGTGAAACTGGGATGTTTTTTGTGGAGACATGGGGAAGTCATAATACCGCGGTAGTGGGGCCTCTTCCCCATTGCTGTTTTGCAGTCCAGTGGTCAGACCACCAAAGTCCCAATTACGTCCTAAATACTTTTTAAAAAAACAGGGAGAGCCAAGGCCTATGCCGCTGCACTGTCAGTGCTGGTAGCCCACCCCTATTTAGCTTGGTCTGCCATGACAGACAGTGCATTCTGGGTGTGCTGAAAGGGGAGCCAGTGCACTGTCCACGACATGTTCATGCCTTTTCTCCAGCCTTTGCATGGCAGTGACCTGACCAAGAAAAGGCTGGCGGGAAGGCAAGTAGTGATCAGTACAGCGGTGCTAACATCAGCACTGCTGTGCTTGACCATGACTTACACCGCCACCAATAAGAGAGACTTTCCTTTGAAGTTTGTCTACTTCAAAGGCAGAAAAGGGTATAAGTAGTGGACCCAAAACCCCTGAAAATGAGATCACTTCTGGAATCAAGAGGAACCTCTGCCAAGGAGAAGAGCTGAGGAGAAGTGCTACCCATGCCTGTGACTGTGCTTTTCTGGGCTATCCTGCAGTTGCTGCTTCTGTCTGTGAAAGGGGACAATAACTGGACTTCGTTGTGCATTCCTTCTTGAGAAGAATCTCCAAGGTTTTGAATTGAGCTTGCCTCCTGTCATTGGAGTCTCAGGGCCATCAAAGAATTCCTCTGCAGCACCTGGACTCTATGCTGACACTCCTGCCCTGCCAAGTGGTGCCCCATCCAGTCCCTGGGCACCTGAAAGGTGAGGTTGGCAGACAAGAACTGAAAATCCATGCACAGAACACTGTGTGGGAAAATGTTCAACGCACCTTCTGCAACGTGGCTGATCAATGATGCACCGCCAGCTTTGCAGCAAAAATCAGTTCACCATCTGCGGCTGGAATATCAACGCATCGCTGCTGGAGAAATGATGTGTATCACCCACTTACAGAGGCTGATAACGATGCAAACCCCATGCAGTGCGGTTTTCTAATATCGCTCTCTTGCGAGGGAGAAAAACAGTGCATGGCCAGCCTGACCAGAGAAGGAAATGATGCATGGCCTCACTTGCGAGTAAGGAATTGATGCATCGCTACCCTTTTCTGACACACGCTCGTCCGTGCAGCTTTATTGTTTAACAACAGCATTCTCACTGTTTTCTAAAGATTAAGATACATAATCATGCCTTTACACCCCTGCTGGACCCCTACCCAACGTCATCGGACAGGAGGTTCCAGACATGTCCACTCCCCCCACAGAAGAGGCCCACAGTGATGACAGCACCTCTGTCCAACTGGATCTAGATGACCAGCCCAACCCATCGGGGACCTCGGGACAGTCGGTTCCCCTGACACACTCACAGGCCACCACAGAGCTTCCCCCCTCAGAAAACACCAGCACAGCACCCACCCAGCGGGCCCATCCCTCTGTCCCCAGGACACGTCAAGCAGCAGTGTGCCCACCACTACAGGGACCCCAGGCAAACCCACCACCCCAAGAACAGCAGGACCTGGGGGCAGTGGCAGTGGGCACACGGTTCAGGGGACAGAGGCCCAGGAAAACCGGGGAACTGGGAGGTCTGCTGTGCGACAGGAGGAGGACAGGCCCAGGGAATCAACTCTCCATGAGGCCCTCTCCAACATCATGGGAGCTTACCATGATTCCCAGGAGACGATGGCAACGGAACTGGCCAAATTTCAGGAGACCCAGCGGCTGCAGGAGGAACAATATTTGGGGTTCGGGGAGGAACTAAAATCCATCAATACCACCCTGGACACCATTGTAGTAGTGCTGAAGGACCTTGTTAACACCAGGAGGGACACTGTGGCACAACAAGGGGCCCCTGACACTAGCCTGGCCGATGAACTGCCCACCACCTCCTCCGGCGCTAGTGGACAGGAGGCACCGCCACAGGACCACAACACCAGCACCCCACCCCCTGCAGATGGAGAACCACCTCGCAAGCGGTCCCTGCATCCAGGACAAAAACTGAGAACAATGCCAAGACCCCCGCCAAGAAATGAGACCACCCTGATTGTCATCCTTTTGTCCCACTTTGTCACCCTGTCTATCCTTAAACTGCCCTAGCTCCACTTCCAATGCCCCTTTGGACAATGCACCTGTGAGACAAATAGAGTGGACTCTGCCATGGCCATTCCTCCACCATCACCCCTGACCACTTTAATACCACCTCAACCATTTTGCACTTAAATAAACATCCTTGAATCACAAAACAATCTGGAGGCAGTCTGTGCTTTCACAAATGGGTATTTGCAATAATTGAGGAAAATACCAATGCCCATTCAATTTGTCAACATACCTATGTCACACAGCTCTAGTCCATGAGGTAACATACCAGAAGTCACACAGTGGGACCCACATCTGTGAAATGGAAAGGCAAAGTGACAAGTCAGGGCCCATACACTGGGTGAAAGTGACAGACAGATGATAGGTCTTACAATTTTATCAGATGTGTCTTCTTACCTGTGTCTCACTGGAAGTATTGCTGGATCACGGTGTTTCTGTTGTCTATGTCCTCCTCTTCTGCCTCCTCTCCTTCACTGTCCACAGGCTCCACAGCTGCCAAAAGACCGCCTTCTGGACCATCCTGCTGCAGAAAAGGCACCTGTCGTCACAAAGCCAAGTTGTGTAGCATACAGCAGGCCACGATGATCTGGCACACCTTCTTTGGAGAGTAGTAGAGGGAACCACCTGTCATATGGAGGCACCGGAATCTGGCCTTCAGGAGGCCGAGGGTCCTCTCTATGACTCTCCTAGTTCGCCCAGGTGCCTCATTGTAGCGTTCCTGTGCCCTTGTCCTGGGATTTCTCAATGGGGTCAGTAGCCATGACAGGTTGGGGTACCCAGAGTCACCTGCAAATGTTGAGGGACAACTGTTAGACACACACTAACCCTTAGGGACAACCCCAGACCCAGACAACTATTCACACGGTATAGGGTCCTTGTCCTCACCTAGTAGCCACACACGGTGCCTCTGGAGTTGCCCCATCACATAAGGAATGCTGCTATTCCTCAGAATGTAAGCATCATGCAATGAGCCAGGAAACTTGGCGTTCACATGGGAGATGTACTGGTCAGCCAAACACACCATCTGCTCATTCATCGAATGATAGCTTTTCCAGTTTCCGTACACCTGTTCACTCCTGCGGGGGCTACCAAGGCCACATGTGTCCCATCAATGGCACCTATGATGTTGGGGATATGTCCCAGGGCATAGAAGTCACCTTTCACTGTAGGCAAATCCTTCACCTGAGGGAAAACGATGTAGCTGTGCATGTGTTTCAGCAGGGCAGACAACACTCTGGACAACACCTTTGAGAACATTGGCTGGGACATCCCTGATGCAATGGCCACTGTAGTTTGAAAAGGCCCACTTGCCAGAAAATGGAGTACTGACAGGACCTGCACTAGAGGGGGGATTCCTGTGGGATGGCGGATTGCTAACATCAGGTCTGGCTCCAACTGGGCACACAGTTCCTGGATTGTGGCACGATCTAGTCTGTAGGTGACTATTACATGTCGCTCTTCCATTGTCGACAGGTCCACCAGCGGTCTGTACACCGGAGGATGCCGCCATCTCCTTACTTGCCCCAGCAGACGTGCCCTATGGATGAGAATAGCAAGCACAGAGTCAGCCAACACTTAGGTAGGAAAAAAACAATAGTATTGCATACATTTGTAAATACACTATGTGCCTGTCTCTGTGTATATGCAAGGCCTATATATGTGTGATGGATTAAAAAATAATGCCATGTGGCCACCTGAAATGGCGCCCGTCTGACCTGTAATGTGGGACAAGGGGATATGAGGTAACTGCACTGACATTGTACACCGTCGCAGTAGGCGGTCGAAGAACACGGCGCAATCCTGCATTGGTTAACATTGGGCCCTATGAGTCCCAGGAGCCAATGACGATGTACGCCGGAGGTGACGGTACGCACCGCCGCGGACGAGACTGCCATTTTCTCTCTGTTCACTCACTTGATTCCTGATCTTCGACAGGAGAGGACCTACACTGCAAGTGCTGCTGTGACCTCAGTCTGTAAGCGACGATGGCTCATGTGTCTGGGGAAAGGGTCCCTGCCTTCACATCGGAGGAGTTGGACAAACTAGTGAATGGTGTCCTCCCCCAGTACACCCTACTTTACAGTCCTCCAGACAAACAGGTGAGTACACTGTGAGCATGCTGTATGGGCAATGCCTGTTTGGAGTGGTGTGGATGGATGATACGGAGGGGTGAGATGAGGCCTGCATGATCGGATGGTGAGTGTATGTGCGTCAGGGCATGGGTGGGAACTGGTGGGCAATGAGTATGACGGTAAAAGTGTTAAAGTTTCCCCTGTACAATTCCTCTAGGTCAGAGCCCACCAGAAGAAGGATATTTGGCCTGCCATCATCAAGGAAATCTGGACCCTGGGGGTCCACCACAGACGGAGCACCCTCTGCCGTAAAAGATGGGAGGACCTTCGCCTCTGGAGGAAGAAGACAGTGGAGGCCCAGCTGGGGATGGACTCCCAATGTGGGAGGGGTGCCCATCGCACCATGACCCCCTGATGTTCTGGATCCTAGCGGTGGCGTATCCGGAGTTGGATGGGCGCTTGAGAGCATTACAGCAGCCACAAGGGGGTGAGTACACTCACATTCAGCTGGACTCTGCGCACATTGGAGGTGTCTGGGTGGGGGAGGTGGGCAGTGTGGTACCATAGGCTAGGGCAAGCTTTGTAGGCAAGGACCCTTTGTGAGGCAGGCTAAGTGGCACCCCATCCCCACCAGTGGTAAGAGCCATCTACACCTAGTCAGGCTCCTGTGACTTCCATGCATGCAGCAATCGGGCATAGGCCATGTACCCCATGTCCCTGTGATTAATTAGGTAACTCTAAGTACATGGCATAGTGCAGAGGGCTGCTGTGTCTGTAGTGTCTGCCAACGGTAGCGGTATTGTATGCACTGAACATGTCTTTCTTCTTTCTTCCCGTCCCCCTTATTGTGGCCTCCCTGTTCTTGTGTGCATTACCATCATCAGGTGGAAGAGCTGTGCCACTGGAGCAGGAGGGAGCTGCATGCCACATGGCCCTGGAGGGCCACACAACGGAGTCTGAATTCACCAGTGGGACAGACGGTGAGGGGAGCTCCACGGCGGGCACAGGAGCTGAAACAAGCGACACAGACTCTTCATCCGATGGGAGGTCCCTTGTGGGGGCGGGCCCCTCTATGCCCACCGCATCTACAGGCACAGCCGCCAACCCCCTACCAGCACTGCCCTCCCAGCAGCCCCTCTGCTTGTGTCCCGTGGCCGCTCACCCAGGAGGGTGGGTATCTCCTTTGCCCCAGGCACCACAGGCTCTGCCCCAGTCAGCCCTGCTGCCCTCAATGAGGAGGATATTGACCCCCTGAAAGCCCTCACTGTTAGGCAGTCTACCATTCTGAATGCCATCCGGGTGTAGAGAGGCAGTTGCAACAGACAAATGCATACCTGGAGGGCATTCATTCTGGCCAGGCAGCCCAACAGAGAGCATTTAAGGCTCTGGCCTCTGCACTGATAGCAGCCATTGTCCCTATGTCCAACCTCCCCCCTCCAACTTCCTCCACCCAGACCCAATCCCTCAGCCTATCCCAAGGACACCATCAGACCAGCATGCACACACCTCAACACACAAGGGTGGCTCAGGCAAGCATAAGCACCACACATCCCACAAGCATTCACACAAGCATCATACCCATACACACATACCAACATCCACTGCCTCCACTGTGTCCCCTCCTCCACGTCTCCCTCCTCCCTCCCTGTCACGTCTCCACTCACATCTGCATGCACTACATCTTCAGCCACTACCTCCATCACCAGCACGCCCAGCACCACACACCGCTCACGTGCACTCACCACCCCACTACCATTCACACATCCCCTGTGTCCTCTACCAGTGTGTCTGTGAGTCCTCCTCCCAACCTACACAAACGCAGTCACACACCCACCCAACAGCCATCCACCTGTCATAATAGTGTGGGCGGTACACTGTCTTCTGCCTGTCTATTGGCGGTGTCCGCCATGCTGTTTGTTTGTACCGCCGTGGTGGTCGGAGTGTTAAAGTGGCTGTCTATGTTGGCGGTTTCCGCCACAGTCATAATTCCATTTTGTTTACCGCCGGCCTGTTGACGGTTTTACCGCCCCTTTACCACCGACCGCCAGGGTTGTAATCAGGGCCTTATTCTTTTGAAAATCCATATCTTGACTTGTGTATGTTGGATTTTTGTTGTTTTGGTCTTGTTTCATTTAAATAAATATTATCTATTTTTTCTAAACTTGTGTGGTGTCCATTTTATAGTGTTTCACTGTACTACTGTGTGTGTTTGTACAAATACTTTACACATTGCTTCTGAAGTTATGCCTGCCTGCTCTTGCCAAGCTACCAAGGGGGTATGCGGGGGTAAATTGAGGGTAATTCTCCTTTACTCTGACTAGAGTGAGGGCCCCTGCTTGGACAGGGGGTAACCTGACTGCCAACCAAAGAGCCAAACTTTACAATATACATTTATTTATATATATGTTTATTATTATTTAGGTTAATGTTTAAATGTTAGTAAGTAAGTGTAATTTTTTTTTCCATTTCATTGTTATGATTTTAGGTGTATAATTTGTTGGAGTGAATGGTGATGATTTTCTTGATGCAATATTGTTTAATTATTTAGTATAATAATGTGTATAAAATGTTTTGGGTGTATTTCCAATAATTGTATCAAGTGTTTGTTTATATTTAGCAACTATTTTCTAATTATTTTGGCAATAATATTGTAGTCGTGTGAATGGATATTTTTGACATAATATGTGTATTTAAACGAAACAATGTTTTTGTTTCTAATATTTCCGTTTTCGATATAGGTTAAAATTGATGTTTTTAACAATTATATTTGTGTTCTTGATATTATTATTTTCACTAGTTAAGATTAGGAAGTCAAAATTTGTGTTATCAATATTTAATTTCCGATATTTCTGTGTTTCAGTAATGTATGCATCAATGTCATGTCAGTGATCACAGGTGTTGACTTCATGCTCCAATAATGTTCTGGTTAGTGCTAAGGGAAGAGTTTTTGAGTCATCATTGGCAGGACCAATCTCCTGGCCATGCATAACTATATGAATAAGACGACAGGGTGTTTTGGTTGGCCACTCTTTAGCTTTTGGGCAAGAACCCTAATGTGCATCATCTATTTTAAAGGCATACCCATCTTAATCAACAAAACATTATGCACATTTTTTATGGCGATCTAACTAGTATCTGAAAAATAACTCCAGAAAAATACCACATTGAGAACAGTGAACTCTCTGCAACATGATCTTTAATGTTGCCCTCTTTCTTATGAGAAACATGCTTCAGTTCATACCTCAAAGATAAACATATATGGTCTTATTTTCAGTTTGGTGGACAGGAAAGCTTATTCGCCAAACTCCCGAAAGGGTGGGCAACACATACGCGTCATCCTTCCCACTGGAGTCATTATGAGTTTCCTGCTAGGTCGGCGGGCAGAAACCTGAGTTTTTGCCACTGGCCTAGCAGGAAACAGGCTCCAGCATTGTCTCAGACTCATAATCAAGCTGGTGGCAATGATGTACCCTGCAGGGTGCATCGCCACTCTTGCAATGTTCATTGTCTCCAAAGCAGACAGTGAACATTGCGATGGTGCTGAGCAGGGGGCCCCCTGCACTGCCCATGCCAAGTGCATGGGCAGTGCATGGACAGGTGCAGGGGCTCCCCTGTAGCCCCTGCACCTGTTCTCTACGAGCCTTTTCATGGTGGTGTTACCACCATGAAAAGGCTGGCAGAGAACATGGTCATAAACCGCAGGGCAGTGCTGCTTGCCGTGCTGCCCTGGCGGATAACGATCTCCACCATCGCCAGGCTGCCGGGATCCATGATCCTGGTGAAGCTGGTGGTTCTCTGGCAGTCTAACTGCCAGGGTTGTATTGTGGCAGTCAGACCCCCACATCGGTGGCAGTACTGACCCCCACCGCAAGTGGGTCCCCTGTAGTTCCTGCACCTGTTCTCTGCGATCCTTTTCATGGTGGTGTTACCACCATGAAAAGGATGGTGGAGCACAAGGTCATCAACCGCAGGGCAGTGCTGCTTGCAGTGCTGCCCTGGCGGATTACGATCTCCACCAACGCCAGGCTGCCGGGATCCATGATCCTGGTGAAGCTGGTGGTTCCCTGGCAGTCTAACTGCCAGGGTTGTATTGTGGCAGTCAGACGGCCACATCAGCGGCAGTCCTGACCCCCACCGCAAGTGGGCCCCCTGTAGTTCCAGCATCCCTTCTCTGCGAGCCTTTTCATGGTGGTGTTACAAACATGAAAAGGATGGCGGAGAACAAGGTCATAAACCGTAGGGCAGTGCTGCTTGCAGTGCTGCCCTGGCAGATTATGATCTCCACCACCGCCAAGCTGCCGGGATCCATGATTCTGGTAAAGCTGGTGGTTCCCTGGCAATGTAACACATCTGCGGCAGTCCTGACCCCCACCACAAGTGTGGAGGTCTTAAGACCGGCAAACTCGTAATGACCCTCACAGTATCCTAGCTGATAGAACAAGATGCATATTTGGTGCATTGTAAAAGTCTCTGAGCTCATTACATCATCAATAACATCACCACTCCAGTTTCAAATTGTAGAAAATGTCACCTCTTTGTCGTCAAGTATCGTCAATTTTCAAACAGAAGTTGAGAAACATTCTATTGCCATGTCTAATACCTGTGATTAAGACACTCAACCTAAGCATCCCTAAATCAAATAGGGAATGCAAAATACATTTAGAATCAGGAGCATTGCTCAACACTTAAAAGTAGCAGTATATAAAAATTCACCACATATCGTTAGGAAAAATAATGGGAAGCTTTGTATATTTAATTGTAGATACATGCCCTGACAAAATAAATTATGGCGATACTCTTTGAAGTAAAACTTTAAAATGTGGTCATAATGCAGACTGTATAACTTTAAAATGAAAGCAGGATTAAATGACCATAAAAAAACATTCTCAAAACCCCACAATAACCCACCTTCTCTGCATGGAATACCTGTTAGAAAATAACAAAAAATCAAAGTGAGCACTTGAATGTCTAGCTGTCAGCAAAAAGTAGAGAATCAAGGGCCAAGGTACTAACACTTATGTGTTAAAATAAATCTGCAATTTGCAATATCTCAAGGTTTGCAAGTGAAAATGTGTGATTTCAAATTTGTTAAGACCAGTGTTGTAGGTTATCAAAGCTTTTCCCTCTCACAAAGTAGGTGTTGTGACCCATTCAAAGGAAGTTGTGTGAAAGGGCTATGCTTTCCTAATTGTGAATGGTAATGGTGTGTTTCAATGGTTATTGAAAACAAATGAAAAATAAGCTACACAATGTGGTAACTGATTTGCAAAGCAGAAGGCCTCCCAGAGAAAAGCTTGCCCTTTAGGAATTATGTTAGGAGGTCTTGATGGAGCAGTCATTGGATCACTAGGATCTTCTCAAAATGGCAAAAAAAAATTTTAAGGGACACAAGCTACTATGAAAAAAGGTTTCCATTTGAGAAAAAAATGTATTCTCTTTGGGAATGTGAAGGAAATGGTGCTCTTCTGTCTCTTGCATGGCAACCATCCCTACGTTCACCTGTGAGGGTGTTTCTTCATGCAGCGTAAATTCCACATAAGTGGGTATTTCTGTTTGACTTTTTCAGATGCCATCAATATTTGTAAGTGGTATTAATACTCAGTAAGGACTGCCTTGGTCATGTAAAAAACTAGGGATACTTTGTAACATACTGTATTTAAACTTGTTTTGGAATCAATGAATGATAAGCTGTAATCACAGCCTAAAACATCCAAAGGAAATGGGATTATACAAATAAAATAATGCAGAAGGTTAGTTGGATAGCAGTTGCTCATTGGTCCTCAATTAGAAAATAATTTACTGAAGAAATGTATTGCGCGCCAATATTATCAGACATGGACAGATGGTAATAAACTATCTTGAAAACAGTATATTTCTGTAAGAAATGTGTTGTGGCCAATGTTAACATACATGAACAGATGGTAATAAACTATTAATCTTGAAAACACTATATTGTGATTCATAAAAAATAAATTTTGGACTATTAACCTACATGTACAAAACTATGGCCCTCATTACAACATTGGTAGTAAAATCCGCTTACCGCCGTGCAGAAGACCGCCAACACACCGCCGCGGCCACGGAAATCTGCCACAGCTATTATGACCCACAGCACGGAATCCGCCAAAATTCAGACACCCACACAAGTCCGCCACACCAAAGGTCAGTGATAAACTGGTGAAAACAAAACCTCCACCGTCACGCCAACAGAAATACGCCCACACTATCACGACACACGAATCCATGCGGTGGTCTTTCAACCGTGGTATTCCATTGGAGGTACACACCGCCGCGCTGAAAAAACACAGCCACATTGGACAATTTAAAATACTCACACCTGATACACATACACACACCACTCCCACACACCCAATACAATATAAAACGCACACCCACATCACCCACAAACCCCTACGACCACAATTGAGAAAGAAGCACAGAGAGAGACACCACCATCAACAAAACTAGCATCCACAGGCACACCAGACCATCACCCACATAACTTCCATGCACCTCACACAACACCCCACTACATATCAGCACACTTATCACCACACCACACATCACCCACACCACCCCATGGCACAGCAAAGACACCCCAGGTTCTCGGAGAAGGAGCTCAGGGTCATGGTGGAGGAAATCGTCCGGGTAGAGCCACAGCTATTCGGATCACAGGTGCAGCACACCTTCATTGCAACTCCTCACAAATGTCCCAACATCACAAACCACACATCCCAACATCAAGCCCTGCATGCAACACTAAAGCATGGACACCCATCACCAAAGCATGCCCACTGCACAAACCCATACACCCCCCTAAACCATCATCACACAAGGTCCCACACAGGAATGCAAGCACTGGGGTACACAGTCACCCACCCATTGCACACCATGACACAAACAGATGTAATAACCATCCTTTTATACCCCTGCAGGACCCCTACCCAACGTCACCAGACAGGAGGGTCCACTCATGTCCACACCACCAACAGAAAAGGCCCACAGTGATGACAGCACCTCTGTCCAACTGGATCTAGATGACCAGCCCGGCCCATCGGGGACCTCGGGACAGTCGGTTCCCATCACACAGTCACAGGCCACTACAGAGCTTCCCCCCTCTGGAAACACCAGCACAGCACCCACCCAGCGGGCCCATACCTCTGTCCCCAGGACACGTCAATCAGCATTGTGTCCACCACTACAGGGAACCCAGGCTAACCCACTACCCCAACAACAACAGGGACCTGGGGGCAGTGGCAGTGGGCACACGGTCCAGGGGACGGAGGCCCACGTACACAGGGGAACTGGGAGGGCTGCTCTGCGACAGGGGGAGGACAGGCAAAGGGAACCCACTCTCCACAAGGCCCTCTCCTCCATCATGGGAGCCTACCACCACTCCCAGGAGACGATGGCAACGGTACTGGCCAAGTTTCAGGAGACCCAGCGCCTGTAGGAGGAACAGTATTTGGGCTTCAGGGAGGAACTCAGAGCCATCAATTCCACCCTGGGCACTATCGTAGGGGTGCTGAAGGAAGTACTCAACACCAGAAGGGACACTGTGGCACAACAAGGGGCCCCTGACACCACCCTGGATGATGAACTGCCCACCACCTCCTCCGGCGCTTGCGGACAGGAGGCACTGCCACAGGACCACCACACCAGTACCCCACCCCCTGCAGAGGGTGAACCACCCCACAAACAGTCCCTGAGATCCAGGACAAAAACAGAGAACGATGCCAAGACCGCTGCCAAGAAATGACACCACCCTGAATGTCATCCTTCTGTCCCACTTTGTCATCCCGTCCATCCTTAAACTGCCCCAGCTCCACTTCCTATGCTCATTTGGGCAATGCACATGTGAGACTAATAGACTGGACTCTGCCATGGACATTCCTCCACCATCACCCCTCACCATTTTGCAACCCCCTCCAAAGTTTTGCACTTAAATAAACACCCTTGAAGCACAAAACAATCTGGAGTCAGTCTGTGATTTTGGAATAGTGTATTAGCAATTACTGTGGCAAAAAGCTCTTTCCATTGTAATGTCAACATACCTATGTCACACAGCTCTAGTCCATGACGAATCAAAGCATATGTCACACAGTGGGACCCACATCTGTGAAATCGTAAGGGAAAGTGACAACTCAGTGACCATACACTGGGTGAAAACGACAGACAGTAGAGAGGTAATAGTGTTAAAGTACATGTAGTAGGCAGGTTTGTATTCTTACCTGTGTCTCACTGGAAATATTGCAGGATCACGGAGTCCCTGTTGTCCATGTCCTCTTCATCTGCTTCCTCGACTTCACTGTCCACAGGCTCCACAGCTGCAACAACACCGCCATCTGGACCATCCTCCTGCAGAAAAGTCACCTGTTGTCGCAAAGCTAAGTTGTAAAGCATACAGCAGGCCACGATGATCGGGCACACCTTCTTTGGTGAGTAAAATAGGGATCCACCTGTCACATGGAGGCACCTGAACCTGGCCTTCAGGAGGCCGAAGGTCCGCTCAATTATCCGCTGTGTTCTCCCATGGGCCTCATTGTAGCATTCCTCTGCCCTTTTCTTGGGATTCCTCACTGGGGTCAGTAGCCATGACAGGTTGGGGTAACCAGAGTCACCTGCAAATGGCGAGGGGCAACTGTTAGACACACACTAACCTGAAGGGATTACCCCAGACCTAGATAACCATTCCAACTGTCTTGCTTCCAGGTGATCACCAAATAGCCACACATGGTGCCTCTGGAGTTGACCCATCACATAAGGGATGCTGCTATTCCGCAGGATGTAGGCATCATGCACTGAGCCAGGGAATTTGGCATTCACATGGAAGATATACTGGTCTGCCAAACATACCATCTGCACATTCATCGAATGATAACTCTTCCAGTTTCTGTACACGTGTTCACTCCTGCGGGGGGGACCAAAGCCACATGTGATGTGTCCCATCAATGGCGCCTATGATGTTGGGGATATGTCCCAGGGCATAGAAATCAACTTTCACTGTAGGCAAATCCTCAACCTGAGGGAAAACGATGTAGCTCCGCATGTGTTTCAGAAGGGCAGACAACACTCTTGACAACACATTGGAAAACATAGGCTGGAACATCCCTGATGCTGTGGCCACTGTTGTTTGAAATGACCCACTTGCAAGGAAATGGAGCACTGGCAGCACCTGCACTTGAGGGGGGATTCCTGTGGGTTGACGGATAGCTGACAACAGGTCTGGCTCCAGCTGCGTACAGAGTTCCTGGATTGTGGCACGGTCAAGCCTGTATGTGATAATCACATGTCTTTCCTCCATTGTCAACAGGTCCACCAGCGGTCTGTACACCGGAGGATGCCGCCATCTCCTCACATGTCCCAGTGGACAGTGCCTATGAAGGACAACAGCGAGCAAAGAGTCAAACAACTCAGAGGTACATACCCACAGCTTACACAGAACACGAATCATAATCCGAAAAGTGGGCTGTATGTGTGTTGAGTCTACGCCTAGGTATGTGTGCGCAGATAAAAATGAAGCCATGTGGGCCCCTGAAATGGCGTCTGTCTGACCTCTAAAGTGGGACAATGGGATGTGAGGTAACTGCGCTGGCGCTGTACACCGTCGCAGTAGGCGGTTGAAGACTGCGGCACAATGCTGCATCGGTTAACATTGGACCCTATGGGTCCCAGGAGCCATTGACGATGTACGCTGGCGGTGACGGTACGCACCGCTGCGGGTGTGACTGCCATCTTCTATCAGTTCAATCACTCGATACCTCACATCAGTTGAAGAAACTCATGGACGGGGTACTCACCCCAGTACACGCTACTCTACGGTCCACCAGACAAACAGGTAAGTACCCTGGGAGCATGCTGTATGGGCTATGCCTGTGTGGAGTGGGGTGGATGTAAGAAGGGGGGGAGATTGTGGCGTGCATGAAACAACGGTGAGTGCATGTGTCACATGGCAAGGGTAGGGATGGGGGCCAATGACTGTGACGGTGCAGTTGGTAATAAGTTTCTCTTCCCCCTGTACAATTCATGTAGGTCAGCGCCCACCAGAAAAAAGATATTTGTCGTGCCATCACCAAGAACGTCTGGACCCTGGGGGTCTACCACAGACGGAGCACCCACTGCCGGAAAAGATGGGAAGACATTCGCCGATGGAGCAAGAAGACGGCAGAGGCTCAGCTGGGGATGGCCTCCCAACGTGGGAGGGGTGCCCGTCGCACCATGACCCTCGGAGTTGAATGGGCACTTGACGGCATCACAGCAGCCACAAGGGGGTGAGTACACTCTCATCCTGCTGATTTTGCTCACAGTGGAGGTGTCTGGGTGGGGGAGGTGGGCTGTGGGTTTCCCTAGGCCAGGGCGAGTTTAGTAAGCAAGGTCCCTCTGTAAGGCAGGCCATATGACACCCCACCCCCACCTCTGTAGAGTGCCAAGTACACCTAGTCATGCCCCTTTGTCATCCATGTGTGCAGATGTCGTCCATAGCCTAGTAGGCCATTTCCCAGGGATTGAACAGTGGAGCCCAAGAGCGCGGCATAGTGCAGGGGGCTTCTCTGTCTGTCGTGTCCGCCAACGGTAGCGGTAATGCATGCACTGAACATGTCTTTCTTCTGTCGTCGTCCCCCCTTTTTGTGGTCTCCCTGTTCTTGTGTGCATAAGCATCATCAGGCGGAGGAGCAGTGGCACCGGAGCACGAGAGAGATGCATCCCACATAGCCCTGGAGGGCGACACTACGGACTTGGAGTTCACCAGGCGGGATGGAGGGCGAGGGGAGATCCACGGCGGGGACAGGAGCTGACACCAGCGACACGGACTCGTCCTCTGATGGGAGCTCCCTTGTGGTGGTGGCAACATCTGTGCCCCCCGCATCTACAGGTACAGCCGCCACCCCCCCTACCAGCACCGCCCTCCCAGCATCCCCTCAGCCTTTGCCCCGTGCCCGCTCACCCAGGAGGGTGGGCATCACCCTCGCCCCAGGCACCTCAGGACCTGCCCCAGTCTCCCCTGCTGCCCTCAGTGAGGATGACATTGACCTCCACAGGTCCCTCACTGTTGGGCAGTCTATCATTTTGAATGCAATCCAGTGTGTCGAAAGGCAGTTGCAACAAACAAATGCATTCCTGGAGGGCATTCATTCTGGTCAGGTGGCCCTTCAGCGAGCTTTTCAGACTCTGGCCTCTGCACTGATGGCAGCCATTGTCCCTGTCTCTAGCCTCCCCCCTCCAACTTCCTCCACCCAGACACCAATCACCTGTACCCCAGCCTATCCCAAGCACACCTTCAGAACAGCATGCACACATGTCAACACACAAGGAAAGCTCAGGCAAACATAAGCACCACACATCCCACAGGCACTCACACAAGCATCACACACATGCAGACACACCAACATCCACTGCCTCCACTGTGTCCCCCTCCTCCTCATCTCACTCCTCCCTCCGAGTCTCGTCTACACTCACACCTGCATGCACTACATCTACAGCCACTACTGCCATCACCAGCACACCCACCACCACACCCTGCTCATGTGCAGTCACCACCCCCACTACCATTCACATGTCCCCTGTGTCCTCTCCCAGTGTGTCTGTGACGCCACCTCCCAAGATACACAAACGCAGGCACACACCCACTCAACAGCCATCCACCTCACGACAGCCTCCAGCGCATGCATCTTCACCCAAAGTCACCAAACAAACACCTCCTACAAGCACAACCTCTTCCTCCACTCCCAAACCCCCTCCAGCTACCCGTCCAAGTCTCTCCCAAAAACTTTTCCTGTCCAACCTTGACCTTTTTCCCACATCTCCCCCACCCTGTCCGTCTCCTAGGGCCCGACTCTCCAGGTCCCAACCTAGCACCTCAGCCACAACATCTCCGGGACCAGTGGTGCCTGTAGTCACCGGAATCTGGAGTGCACCGCCAACCAGGGCAGCCAGTGTGGCACGGAGCCACAGCACGGACAGTCCCCCACCTGTCAAGCATCAAAAGTTGGCCAGTGCCCGATGGGAGAGGGGGAAGACTCCAGCTAGCAAAGCCACTCCCGGGGGTCCTGGTGGGAGTGTGGAGTCAGCTGTGACACCTTCTAAGGTGGGGAAGGGCCACAAGAAACCCGGAAAGTGTGGGAAGAGCAGCACGGCGGAGGAGACCGCCATCATCCCCGCTGCCCAGGAGGTCATCATCTCCGCTGCCCAGGAGGCCACCGCCATCATCCATACTGCCCAGGAGGCCACCGCCATCATCCCCACTACCCAGGAGGCCACCGCCAGCACAAGCCCCGCTGGACTAGAGAGGACCGCCAGCACAAGCCCCGCTGGTACAGGGAGGACAGCCAGCACAAGCCCTGCTGGGACAGAGAGGACCACCAGCACAAGCCCCGCTGTGACAGAGAGGACCGCCAGCAAGAGCCCCGCTGGGACAAAGAGGACCGCCAGCACAAGCCCCACTGGGAGGACCGCCAGCACAAGCCCCGCTGAGACAGAGAGGACCGCCAGCACAAGCCCCGCTGGGACAGAGAGGACCGCCAGCACAAGCCCTGCTGGGACAGAGAAGACCGCCAGCAGCTGAGTCACTGCAAAGGAGCCCGCTGCCTCAAGCACCGCTGAACAGGGCACCGCCGCTCCAAGCACCGCTGAACAGGGCACCGCCGCTACAAGCACCGCTGAACAGGGCACCGCCGCTACAAGCACCGCTGAACAGGGCACTGCCATCTCATGCACCGCTGAACAGGGCACCGCCGCCTCAAGCACCACTGAACAGGGCACCGCCACCTCAAGCACCGCCGAACAGGGCACCGCCACTCCAAGCACCACTGAACAGGGCACCACCACCTCATGCACCGCTGAACAGGGCACCGCTGCCTCAAGCACCGCTGAACACGGCACCGCCGCCTCAAGCACCGCTGAACAGGGCACCGCCACCTCATGCACCGCTGAACAGGGCACCGCTCCCTCAAGCACTGCTGAACAGGGCACCGCCGCCTCAAGCACCGCTGAACAGGGCACCACCGCCTAAAGCACCGCTGAACAGGGCATCGCCGCTCCATGCACCGATGAACAGGGCACCTCTACTACAAGCAACGCTGAACAGGGCACCGCCGCTACAAGCACCGCTGAACAGGGCACTGCCCCCACAAGCACCGCTGGCCATTGAGCGCCAAGGGCACTGACGCTACTGAGTCCGTCACGAGCAGGATGAAGCACTCTGGGCACAGAGCCCCCTCCAGAACCAGTGGAGAGATACATCCACTACCTCTGTCCTTAGCAGGATGAAGCACTCTAGGCACCATGCCCCCTCCAGAACCAGTGGAGAAAGGCATCCACTTGAGAGACTGTGGCTTTGCACTCCCCAGGATGGCACAGTGGGCAACCCACCCACTGGTGAGACTTGAGAGACTGTGGCTTTGCGCTCCCCAGGATTGAACAGTGGGCAAACCACCCACTGTATAGACTTGAGAGACCGTGGCTTTGCACACCCCAGGATAAGAAAGTGGGCAAAACACCGCTGTAGAGACTTGAGAGACTGTGGCTTTGCACTCCCCAGGATAAAGCAGTGGGCAAACCACCCACTGTAGAGACTTGAGAGACTGTGGCTTTACACTCCCCAGGATAAAGCAGTAATCAACCCACCCACTGTAGAGACTTGAGAGACTGTGGCTTTGCACTCCCCAGGATGGAACAGTGGCAACCCTACCACTGTAGAGACTTGAGAGACTGTGGCTTTGCACTCCCCAGGATGGAACAGTGGGCAACCCACCCACTGTATAGACTTGTGAGACTGTGGCTTTGCACTCCCCAGGATTGAACAGTGGGCATGTGGCCCCCTCGTGGATTTGGCGTCGTGCACTCAACCGGCTGAGGTGCCCCCCCATTTCCCTCCCCTGAGGTGCCTGTTTTCTTGCTCTCTGATGCCCCTGCAGTGTTCTCTCCGTCATGGTCGAGGATCTTGTGTGGGCCTCGCCCATACCGTGTGGGCCCAGTGTTCCACGGACTTCATTGGAGCACTACCTGGACTACTAAGCTTGGTGTATATTTTGTTTATGGTGTATATATATATTTTTGCGCACTTGATTTTAATATATTACAATGGTTACACTAATTTCCTTTTGTCTTTGCATTCTTCCGGGGGGGGGGGTGTAACTATAATGTATAAATATGTATTAGTGTGTGTGTGGTAGTGGGTGAGGGTGGGGTGGGGGTGTTGCGTATGTGTCTCCCTGTTTTTTCCCTCAACCCTTCCCTGAGTCGTAGGTGCAGTACTCACTGTTGTCTTCGCCACCGGCGTTCGTGCTCCTGGTAGAAGAGCAAGAAGATGAGGGTTGGCAGGATGTGCAGCTCGGGTTCCATGGCGTCCGGATTCCTCGTGGGGTGTGTAGAGGTGAGCGTTTTCCCTTGAAAGTCCTGTTTCCGCCGTGTTTTTGTCCGCGGTGAATCCGCCCCGGAAAAGGTGGCGGATTGGTAGGTTGTGATACTGTGGGCGGTACTTTGTCTTCCGCCTGTCTGTTGCCGGTGTCCGCCAAGCTGTTTGTCTGTACCGCCATGGCTGTCGGAGTGTTCAAGTGGCTGTCTTTGTTGGCGGTTTCCGCCACGGTCGTAATTCCAAATTATTTACCGCCGGCCTGTTGGCGGTCTTACCGCCGCTTTAACACTGTCCGCCAGGGTTGTAATGACCCCCTATGCCTTTTGCACTTGTATTAAAATGACAATTACTTAGTATTTGTTATACCTGTCAGCCTTCGGATGTTTTTTTCCCACACATTTTGCCTCCCTCTATTTTACCTCATATTATTTTTGCTGCTCTCAGGACTGCTAACCAGTGCTGAAGTGCATTTGCTAACTTCTTAAAGCATGGTAACATTTGCTTATCCTTAATTGGCATATTTAATTTACATATAAGTCTTTTGTAAGGTAGGACTACATATACCCAGGGTGTGGAAATTAAATGCTATTAGTGGACCTGAAGCACTTATTGTGCCACATGCTTAAGTAGCCTTTTAAACATGTCTTGGGCATGCCACTGCAGCCTGTATGAGCAGTTTTAAACTGCCATTTTGACCCGAGAAAATACACTTTTCGAAAAACTTTTAAACTCATACTTCTGTACTGCAAGGCCTACCTTTCCCATTGGATAACTTTGGAGTTACCTTATTACATTCAATAGCCTATACTTTCTAAATCAGAACAGGTTAGAAGTTCATATGTGGTGTCTTTGGAATTGTAATAAAAAATCCTGTCATATGATTAAGTCAGATTTTGAAAACTCCGCTCCTAGAAAGTTGACATTGGCATTTTCCTGCCTCAGCCTATACATTAAGGGCCAGATGTAGCAAGGGTTTAGCGAGTCGCAAATGGCGAAAATCGCCGTTTGCGAGTCGCTAAAGCCTCATTGCTATGTAGAAATGCATTTTGCGAGTCGGAACCGACTCGCAAAATGCATTTCCGACTCGCAAATAGGAAGGGGTTTTTCCTTCCTCTTTGCGACTCGCAATGCTATGTATTTTCATTTGCGACCGCGATTGCCGTCGCAAATGAAAGCGCAGTTACCATCCACTTGAAGTGGATGGTAATCCAGGCGCAAACGGGAAGGGGTCCCCATGGGACCTCTTCCCCTTTGTGTCTGGAACAAAAAATAATTTTTCAGAGCAGGCAGTGGTCCAAGGGACCACTACCTGCCCTGAAAAATACCGAAACTAAAGGTTTCGGTATTTTTTTCAAAGTGCATCTCGTTTTCCTTTGAGGAAAACGGGCTACACTTTGAAAAAAAAAGACTGCTTTATTTAAAAGAAGTCACGGACATGGTGGTCTGCTGTCTCCAGCAGGCCACCATCCCCGTGAGCGCCCTGAATCACTATGGGGTCGCAAATTGCAACCACCTCATTAATATTAATGCGGTGGGTCTTTGCGACCCCATAGCGACTCGCAGAAGGTGTCTGAGACACCTTTCTGCATTCCAAATTGTGAGTTGCAATTTGCGAGTCGCTGGGACTCGCAAATTGCAACTCGCAATTTGGATTTTTGCTACATCTGGCCCTTAGTGCTTGCATCCTGACTCTGGGTCACATCAGTGGATATAGTTGACAGGTGAGCTTGGAGAATTCCTCCAAGACAGACAGCCACACACAACAGAGAGTTGGCTGTGCATGGATGGGCCAACACAACCCTAATTACACTTGAATAGGCAGTGCCCCTCCTGCTACACAAAGGGCTGCATACCCCTTGTAGTTAGTGTTGGGCCAGGACAGGTGAGATAGGAAACCTTTAGGAGCTTTTTCAAGTTACTCAAACACCAACACTTCTCAGTACACTTCTGGACCTGCAGATGATTGTGCCAGGAAGAACTGCTGTACTGCTGAAACAACTGTCAGTCTGCTTGACTGCTGGCCTGACAGAGTGCTGCATACTATGCTGAACTTTTGCCTGCTGCTCTCTTGCCTGGATAAGAAGGAATGGACCTGCAACCTGAACCCAGGACCAACAGAGTTAGTCCAATGGCTTGTCTCTTATAACCAATTCCTGAACTCCACAACTGTAAGTTCTTCCCTGTCAATTAGTTTCACCCTAGTCCTGGACCCTTGGAATTGAGTCTGAAGGTACTCTGCTAATAAAGCCTTCCTGTGGATCCAATAGAACTGATGTATCTCCACTGCTGTGAAGCACAACCGCAAGCCGAACTGATGCAAAGCTTCCGCTGTGAGGATTCGCCCAGCGCAAGGACTTCACATCGACCTTGCAGCCTGCATAAGAACCACTGTTGACCGAAGCACTCTGCACGCAGGTCCATGCATCGCAAATCTCTCATCACTGACAGTCTCGATGAAAATGCAGGTTCTCGTATCGTGGAGCCTCAGAACTGAGTATTTAATGCCAGACTTTACATTACAAGCCCTCATCGTCAGAATCCTTAATGACAATGCAGAACCTCACATAACACTCCAAAGATCCTCAGAACTGGTGCATCACCTTGACTCTTCAACCCTGGACTTCACGTCGCAAACCCTTGTCATTGGCATCCTTGATGACGAAGCAGGACCTCACACCATATCTCCACAGCTCCTCGGAACAGACTCATTGCCTCGACTGCACGACGCATCCTCAACCTGGGACCCTGCAAAGATCCTCAACCAGAACTTAAGTTTCAAATTTAAGTTTATTTGAAAAGTGCATTGTTAATCAAAACCATGTCACCATGCTGAATAAATAGAGCTTAAAATACATAAATACATTCTATACTATTTACCTATAAAAACATTATAAAATGATACATTACATAAAAACTGTGAGTACAGCAACAGCATATATTACAGCAAGCATTCTCCTAGTACCATACAAGGCTACTGACTGAAAAGGTACCTGGTTTTAAAGTGTACCAATATTAAAAATGTAATCCTCAAACACTTTAAAATCTGGAAATTCACCCCCCTAATTTTTTAATAAGGTGAAGCCATTTCAACCCTCAAAAAGTACCAAGAAATAGGGTGCAATAGTAACCTAAAAAGGCATTATACTTAACACATAAGATGCCCTTCCTATGCCACCTAGAGTACTTGCAGTAAAAAAAATACACAATAATTTTAAAATCACTTTTATAAACATTTATCAAATCCTAAAACGTTTCACTCTCCTGATCCATTTGATTCCATCTCGCCTTGTTCATACAGCTTTTTTGATGCCAAAAGTCATAATTTTGTTATTCTAGGGTTTAAAATAATATCTGATGATTTAAAACAAGAAATCGCTGCTTGCGTACACATTCATATACCTCTCTGGTTAAAGGCAGCCTTCAACAAACTTCTTTATTCATTTAGCAACTCTTTATATAGACAAACCAAATGGATAACATCTTCTACCCCACATCCACACAAACTACTCAGAGAGTTTAAACTTGCCCGTTCCCAGGAAACTGTATTGACTCGTCCTGGGAGGTGGCCAAAACAATAACTTATAAATAAGTTATTTTCTCCTCTTGGCTACCCTGCCTCCAGGTATAACTGGGGTCTTGGGGTTTTATACTCATTTATTATCATTGATGAGTGGGAACTATTTGTGCGGAGACCCTTATCCATGATTAAGGATTTGTTCTTCACTATACAGTTAATGACTGAGCCCCCAAATCATCCAATGCCTGATCCAGATACTGCGGGGATAGAGCCAAGGGATTTAAACTCATCTCCCTCCAAAGTGTCTGACAAAGTTAGTTCCCCATAGTTTGCTGTAAATGTTTCCATATCTTAATATAACTACCCATTCTTGCTATGGTTTGATTCAGATAGCCAAACTCTAATCTTAACTAGTGAAGCTCAACCAGATAATCTACCTGCCATTTTAATTTTACAAAATGTCCCCTGGAGGGCAAAAACTTATTATTGTGTGTTTCATAGAATACTATCTACAGGTCAGTTCCCAGGAAACTAGAAGGGAGCAATAATAAGACCAAACCATAAAAACAGAGGATGCAAAAAGTCTAAAACCTACAGGCTAATTAATCTACCTGACGTAGGTGAAAAGCTGTTCTACAAAATAAATTTGGTAAATTGAAGGACTGGACAGAACCAAATAATATAATCCCCATAGAACAAAAGTGGGGCTATAAGGAAGGACAGTCTACAATAGGCTATTTCTTTAGACTGTGGTCATTAGTGCAAACGCCTGTGGAGCAAAGGGCTAATTTCTTCTCTTTAGTGGACTTTTGAGCAGCATTTGACTTGGCCGATTGTGAAGTCTCATGGGAAACATTAGTAAAATTAGAAATGAAAGTGAGACTCCTCCTTGTTCTAAAGGAATTGCATTGGCAGAACGGGGCACAGGTAATCACTGACAAAAAGGTAGGCTGACCTGGAAAGTACCAATCAGTAATTGCTTCCGACAAGGCTTTGCATTTGGGCCTTGTGCTTTTCTCCTTGTTTATAGCAGATTTGCTCGCTGTTTACTCGCTGTTTTATTTATATCTAAGAGCTTAAGCCTTAAAATGAATGACACACATAATGCATGCCTACTATATGCTAATAATCAATGTCATCATGGATATGACAAAGATAAGCCTCCAAAGTAAGTTAAACAAATCTGAGTACTGTAGCAAGAAATAAATTGCATTGAATATAAACAAGACTAAAGTGTTAGCATTTGAGATAAAAAACAGCTAATTACAATTGGTACCTAGAAACCAGTAAAAGAGAGACAGTGAATAAATAGAAATATTTAGGGGTATGGTTCAAGAAGTAACTACGGCTGAAGGACATATTGGATCGCAAGAGCATTCTCCTCCATGGGCAGTCTTAAAAAAATTAGTAATGATTATAGAGGCCTGTTTTTAAGTCCAGTCCTGTCTGCTTATCTGCTATGCCTTGTACATAATTTCAATGTGGAGTGGAATTGCTAAGCCTTAACAGAAAACATGACTGGGAGTAAGAAGAGAGGAAATACCTTAAAACCGCTGCTGTTGCTTTCAAAGTTAACAAGGGCCCAGGCAAGAAGAATGGAAAAAAGTGGAATAGCCTGGATCTATTTTAAATGTGCAGAGGTGGTAAGATGTTGGCTACATTTGGAAGTGGGGAAGGACAAAAGATCTCCACCCTTTGTTATAAGATCATTGTACAGAATGAGTGAAATGGGTGAAGGGCATCAGAAAGATATAGGAGACATATGTAAAAGACTGATATTAAATGTAGGACGTCAGAACCCACTAATATCCACCTCTAAGTTCGAACTCCACATAACCACTAAAAAACTAGTTGGAGAACATGACATGACGGTCTTAAGTGTTAAAGCATCAACAAGTTTGTACAACTCTTTTGGCAGAATAAAGAATGGTTCACTTATATAGATGCTTTACTGAACCCCACTGTCTGGCATGAGCTGCTAAAATTAAGAAATGGCCTACATCCGTTGTAAATGAATTATAATGTGAACAAAGCTACAGCAGATGCCAATGGAAAGTGTACCTTACACTAAACGTAAAGTGTGATTACTTGTAGACTGTCAAAAGATATTGATTCTTTACAAAGTATTTTCAAAGCCAATATTTTTAAAATTCTGCATTTTAGAATGTAGGCAAGCAACTGAGACCCATTTTTATACTTGCTTTTTGTTGAATTAGCATCATTTTTGTTGACGCTAATTCAGTGCAAACTTAACTCCATATTTATATTTTGATGCTAGACCCATCTAGCACCCAAATAGTGGAGTTAACATTATTTTTTGGATGTGTGAAACCACATTGCATCAATGAGATGCAAGGTAGGCACTCCTGTCCAAAAAATGACTGAGCCCCTAGTGCCATATTTATCCCCCATGCAAAATTGACACACGGGTGGGAGGTGGACCGAAAACAATTACGTCAACCCCGATTTGCATCATATTTTAATGCCTGGGTCAGAAAAAGTGTTAAAATGAGGCTCACACACTACTACTCAAGGAAAACACACAGAAGCAACATTGGCAACCCACAGGACAAGATGGAAGTGTTACTGCTCCAGCTTGGGAGACGACACAGAGGATGACAACCACAACAGCAACCACCACCACCACTGCAGGAACCACAACCACCACTACGGCGCCCTCAAAGGCAATGCAGAAAGCAGGAGAGGATATTCTGGAACAGGTTAACTCTCCTTGGCCTCAGGGAACAAGACCTCGTTAGGACATAGCGACTGAACCGGCAAGCCATACTACACCTGCTACACCATATTGAGCCACAGATTACAGCCAGCCTGCAGACACCATATAATATTCAACCTGTCACAAAGCTGCTAGCTGTCCTGCATATGCTGGCAAGTGGGTCATTCCAGACAATGGGTGAACTGGTTGCTGGTGTGTCACGGCTGTCTTTCTCAATCTTCCTGTCAAAGGTATTAGACACAATCATCTCTCTGACACCCCACCACATCTGCTTCCCCAACACCCAGCAAATTCAGCAAGAGAAAGAACAGGGCTTTTACCGATTTGCTGGCTTTCCGCATGTGCTGGGTGCAATGGACTGCACCCATGTCCGACTTGTCCCACCTTCAGCAACAGAACATTTATACAGGAACCACAACCACACGCATTCCATAAATGTGCAGTCCATAGTGAACCACGTGGATTATTTACAAACATTTTAGCCAAGTATCCTGGTAGTGTTCATGGGGCCTACATATTTAGGCATAGCAGCATCAACAAACACTTCCAGGATGGTGAAGATGATAATGACCTACTTGTGGGTAAGTCAACAAACCTAGCAATATACACAAAACACACCAATCCTGTTGGACACACAAGACATACACCACTCCAAAAACACATGGCCAGGGTAACACAGATGTGCAGGTAACAACACATATGCACCATGCTGCAGTACAGCGCAATCAGTGCACAGCACAAACACATACACCCACATATACGTAACACACCCACAACTTGACAGGCGTACCAAGTGAAGGACAGGTGAAGATATGTTCCTATGCTAACAGAAGATGTTCACAAACTACTACAAGTGCCCACAGGGTGGCTACTACCCACACTTCACACACACATTACACCAAACAAAGAATAGCACAACAATGTCAATGGCATACACAATGCTCATCTAAAAAATGTCACACATAGGCACCGACCCCTTAGAGCATGCTGTGCAAGTCTCTGCCAGAACAAACATCAAATGCCAGTCAACTGGTTTCAATACAAACTACATCTCATCAACACATACCAGACTTACCTGCAGTGTGCATATACATCTGCCTGACACATTGAGCCACACACATAGGAATACAAAATCAACAGCCATCACATACCATGTGCCAGATTTGTGAGAAGTGGCACCACACCTACTGTAGTGCCACCTCACATGCATGACTTACTGACCCACAACACCATCATGTCTGTACCGTAATCAATAAATGGCCCACCATGGGGCAGAGTTACTGTTAGACAGTGCAGATCATGGATGCCATGGTGGGACCCTGTAGGAGTTTTTAGGACATCATTGACCTTACATGCACTGTGCTAAGGGACACATTTTCTAAGTAGCTGAGCCCCATCCCGTAGCCTGCACTGTGCATTTGTTGAGAGTATAAATGCTGATTCATGTATTAGAGGATATGAGACACAATGGTAGTAATGTTGATCATCCTGAAACAATGGGATACACACCCTTGGACAGCTGATGGCTTGCACAAACATCAGCTGCCACTAAGGGACATGTGTAATAGCCCCCAGTGCCATTGTCATTGCCTGCACTGTATGTACAAGTTGGCGGATAACCACTCTTTTGTGACTTGAAGCCACATTGCATATCGTGCTGGCTCCCACACATCACTTAGCGTGTTAGGGGGGTGCAATGTGTGTTGCTGTGTCACCACAAGATACATAGCATGATGATGCTGACTCACATGTAGGTGTCACCTAAAACCTGAGTCAGTGCTAACATCAAACACCACCCCAGGGGTGCCGTTTTCAGGTTGCAATAAGGAAATAGACTGTGATTTGAACTCATATGAATGTGCCACCTATGCATGCTGCATACTTCAGCACACACAGACAGAGCCAATTGCCCATGAAAACAGTACATGTATAGGAAGGTGTCCCTTCCTGCACAGATCTATCAACCTCCACAGGGCAGCTAGCCAAGCACCCTGGTGCATGGTTGGCAGTGTTGGTGCACCGCTGCATATTATGTGCCGATGCAGGGGACAACAAAGAGTTGCCTAGTAACATATTACACATGGTGTATTCCTGCATTGTGAAAATGATGCAGCATAGCACTTTCAATGTTGGAGCTGTGTTGTGCACTGTCACTTACTAATTAAAATGGACCTCAGTGTTGCAATTCATCTCTAATGACACATGTCAAAAAGAGTGGGATGTCCAGGCTTTGTAGGGCTACCATGCTGTTTTCACATCTGACCCCATTGTGTTGCAAGAATGTATCATGTCCCCTCTAGTTACAGCACACTGCTACAAAGCTGCACCACACAACACATGGTACATACATACTGAGCATCAGTTAGGAATCCAAATTATGGCCCTCATTACAACCCTGGTGGTCAGTGACAAAGCGGCGGTAATTCCGTCAGCAGGCCGGTGGTAACATTTTTTAATTATGACCATGGCGGAAACCGCTCCCATAGACAGCCACTTTAACACACAGACCTCCACAGCGGTAGCAACAAGCACCATGGCGGTAATTGCCAAAAGCCAGGCGGAAGACAATGTACTGCCCACACTGTTACAACAGGCCTATCCGCCACCTTTTCCGGAGTGGTGCCAACAAGATCAAAAGCATGTCGGAAACAGTGCACAGAAGGGAAATGACTCACCCCTGGAGACTTAGGGAAGAACCACGCCGCCATGGAGCCCGAGTTGCAGGTATTCCCCATGTTCTTCTATCTCCTTCTTTACCATGAATACCAATGCCGGTGAAGACGACCACAGTGAGTACTGCCACCTAGCACACATGGGAGGGGGGAGGAAAAAGTGAGTGACACACACACATGCAACACCCCCAACACCATACACACAAACAGATGCAGTAACGTTACATATTCACCCCGTATCCCTCAGGAATAATGCAAGGACAAAAGGAATTGATTAAAGTGAGTGTAATGAGATAAAATACTAGAAATACGTCCTTCAAAATCAAAACAGTATATACATATATACAAATGGAGGGACACGGCCCAGTCTACAATGTCTGTCGACTGGGCAGTGTCTGGAGGCCCCACTTGACTCATGCCACAACATGGAGAGAACACAGCAGGGGCATTAGGTCAAAAAAACACATGCACCTTAGGGGGTCTGGGAATGGGGGGCACCTCAACCGGAAGATGGAACAACATCACTGGTCCTGGAGGGGGCAACATGCACTGTGCAATGTCCTGGGGAGTGCAAAGCCACAGTCTCTCAAGTGGGTGATCTGCCCACTGCATGGTCCTGGGGAGTGCAAGGCCACAATCTCCCAAGTGGGTGGTCTGCCCACTGCTTGGACCTGGGGAGTGCAAGGCCACAGTCTCCCAAGTGGGTGATCTGCCCACTGCTTGGTCCTGGGGAGTACAAGGCCACAGTCTCCCAAGTGGGTGATCTGCCCACTGCTTGGTCCTGGGGAGTGCAATGCCACAGTCTCTCAAAGTGGATGGCTTCTCCACTGGGTCGGGAGGGGGCTTTGTGCCCAGTGTGCTTCATCCTGGCAAGACAACAGACTATTTGGTAAAACCAACCGACCCTCTTCTGAAACCCACAATTCTGGGGAGTGCAAAGTGACAGTCTCTCAAGTGGGTGGTTTCTCCACTGGTTCTGGAGGGGGCATTGTGCCCAGTGTGCTTAATCCTGGCAAGGAGGGGGTGAGTGGATGTCTTTTCCACTGGCTCTGGAGGGGGTCTTGTGCTCAGTGTGTTTCATCCTAGCAAGGAGGGGGTGAGTGGATGCCTTCTTTCACTGGTTCTGGAGGGGGCTTGTGCCCAGTGGGCTTCATCCTGGCAAGGAGGGGGTGAGTGGATGCCTTCTTCCACTGGTTCTGGAGGGGGCCGTGTGCCCAGTGTGCTTCATCCTGGCAAGGAGGGGGTGAGTGGATGCCTTCTTCCACTGGTTCTGGAGGAGGCTTTGTGCCAGTGTGCTTCATCCTGGCAGGGGGGTGAGTAGATGTCTTCTTCCACTGGTTCTGGAGGGCCTTGTGCTCAGTGATATAGCACATGGGGAGTGCAATGGCACAGTCTCTTACCTGAGTGTCAGACCCCCAGGATTTGCTTGGGCCAGGGCACACTACAGTCCATGGAGACAGGACTATACACTGCCCGCCGGCAGTGACAGCAGCTCAGTGGTGGCAGTGGTGGGGCTGGTGTAGGGGATGCCAGTGGTGGGGGGAGTCTCCAGCACGTCCCCTGCAGCCTCAGATGGCTGCCCACTGGGGCTGCTGCTGCTGGCACTGCTGCAGGCAGTGATGTTGGTGGAAATGCTGGTGGCGGTGCTCGTGGCGGTGCTGGTGTCAGGAATGCCCATGGTGGGAGGAGGCTCCAGCCCGTCCCCTGCAGCCTCTGACCCATGCCCACTGGGGCTGCTGCTGCTGGCACTGCTGCAGGCACTGATGCTGGTGGTGGTGCTGGTGGCAGTGCTGGTGTTGGGAATGCCCATGGTGGGGGGAGTCTCCAGCCATCCCCTGCAGCCTCGGATGGCTGCCCACTAGAGCTGCTGCTGCTGGCACTGCTGCAGGCAGTGATGCTGGTGGCAGTGCTGGTGGCAGTGCATGTCAGAAATGCCTGTGGTGGGGGGAGGCTCCAGCATGTCCCCTGCAGCCTCGACGGCTGAACCGCCATGGTTGGTGGTGGGGGCTCAGATTCAGTTCCTGCTCCATGCCTCCTGACCTTCCTGCTTGCAGGGGCAGGCTCCTTGCCCTTGTCCTTCCCAGCTTGTGGTGCCTCCTTGCCCTTGTCCTTCACAGCTGGTGGTGCCGCCTTGACCTTCACAGCTGGTGGTGCCTCCTTGTCTTTCCCTTTGGCAGCTGGTGCAGGCACACTGCCAGTGGTTATGGTTGGTTCCCTGGAGCCTCTCCCACCTGCAATAGCTGCCGACACTACTGTGGCCGTGGACTGGGCGGCTGAGGTGCTAGCCAGTGTTCTGACCACCCTGGCCCGATGTGAAGGATGGGGGGGGGAAGAGGTCAACAGTGGAGAGGAAAAGCTTCTTAGGGACACTGGATCGGGAAGAGGGTGAAGGTCTTGGAGTGGAGGAAGAGGGAGTGGTTGTAAGAGGTGTCAGTCTGCTGTGTTTGGGTGCAGGTGCATGGGCTGGATGCTGTTGTGAGGTGGATGGCTGTTGGGTGTCCGAGTGCTTGGGTTTGTGTACTTTGGGAGAAGGGGGCACAGACGCAGTGGGAGAGGACACAGAGGATGTGTGCATGGATGTGGGGATGGTGACTGCCAGTGAGGGGTGTGTAGTGATAGGCGTGATGGTCATGGAGGTAGTGGATGATGATGTAGTGCATGCAGGTGTGAGTGGAGACACTACTGGAGGGTGGTGAACGAGGAGGAGGAGAGGGGCACATTGGAGGCAGTGGATGTTGGTGTGTCTGATTCTGGATGGTGTTTGTGTGAGTGCCTGTGGGATGATGTGCGGTGCTTGTGTTTGCCTGAGCCACTCCTGTGCGTTGTCTTTGGTGCATGCTGGTCTGAATGTGTGCTTGGGATAGGTTGGGGTTCAGGGGAATTGGACTGAGTGGAGGAAGTTGGAGATGGGAGGCTAGAGACTAGGGCAATGGCTGTCATCAGGGAGGAGGCCAGAGCCTGGATTGATCTCTGTTGAGCCGTCATGCCAGAGTGAATGCCAGCCCCTGGATGGCATTACTATGTTTGACTGCCCAACAGAGATGGATGGTCAATAGCCTCCTCACTCAGGACAGCAGGGCTCACTGGGGCAGGGCCTAAGGTGCCTGGGGAAAAGGAGATGCCCACCCTCCTGGGTGAGCGGACATGGGAAACTCTCAGAGAGGCTGCTGAGAGGACAGTGCTGGCACAGGGGTGGTGGCTGTACCTGTAGTTGGGGTGGGCACAGAGGTGTCCGCCACCAGCAGGGAGCTTCCATCGGAGGAGGTATCACTGTCAGAACTGTCCCCTCCTGCCTCCGCCATTGGGGCCATGCAGCTCCCTCCGTCACGGGTGCCTCTGCTTCTCTGCCAGATGATGCTAATGCACACAAGGACTGGGTGACAAAACAAAAAGGGGGGGGGGACAAAGGATATACTTGGTCAATGGCTGCCCCAACACCACCATTGGGGTACACAGCACACTCACACAGGGAACGGGCCTTTGCACTATGCAATGCACTACAAGTCACAATGCTGGTCACCAACCCTAGGACAGGCATACCTAAGGCCAATAGCAGCATTCCTGAGACCTTCAGACCCCTGCCCAGTAATGGAGGCTTACTAGCTTGGTTGGAGGACTTTCACATCAGAACCCTGCCCAACATGGGACCTAGCATGCAATGTCCTGCCTGGCCTAGGGGCAACCACAGGCCCACATCCCCCACCCGGAGACCACCCCAACACGTGCAATTAGCAGATTTGGAAACTGTACTCACCCCCTTGTGGCTGCTGTGATGGCCTCAAGTGCCCATCCAGCTCCGGATAGGCCACCACCAGTATGCGGAACATCAGGTGGTCAGGATTCGACGGACACCTCTTCCTCATTGGGAGGCAATCCCCAGATGCTGCCTCCACCATCTTCTGTGCCCAGCATCTTAGGTCCTACCATTGTTTATGACAGTGGTTGTCCGCCTGCCGTAGACCCCCAGGGTCCGCAAGTCCTTGGCAATGGCACACCATATACCCTTTTTCTGATGGGCGCTGACCTGCAGAATAATAAACATAGAAAAAGGTATCAGCCATACCGCCCGGCCTTTTACACGCATTGCCCACCATATCTCTCACATTCCCTTACGCACAGACATTGCCCACCATACATGCAGCACGCTGCCCAGGACTCTTCCACCCCCCTTACACGAGGCCCTCACACACAGCACTCCATGCATTCATGCCCAATGCATCGTGCTCACAGTGTACTCACCTGTTGGTCTGGAGTTCCATACAGCTTTCGGTACTGGGGTAGGACCCCATCCACCAGTTTCTCCAACTCCACAGCAGTGAAGGCAGGGGCCCTTTCCCCAGTGACTCGAGCCATGGTCGGTTCCAGACACAAGTGACAGCAGCACTTGCAGTGAAGGTCCTCTCCTTGAAGATCAGGTAGCAAGCGAGAGAACAGATAGAAAATGGCAGTCACATCCGTGGTGGTGCGTACCATCACTGCCGGCGTACATCACCATTGGCCACTGTATCCCATAGGGCCCATAGACAACCAATGAGGTGTTGCATGGCGCACAACGTCAGCGGCATTACCTCATTTCCACCTGTCCATCCACACAGGACAGGTGGATGCCATTTCAGGGGGGGGCAGGCCATGGCACCTAACTGTGTCACAGTATACATAGGCACCATTTGGGCCTATCCAACAACATACTGTCTCAGTCACAACATGCAATGCAGTGTACATTTTGGAAATGTGGACTACTGACCAGATGCTCATCGTTTTGCCCCTTAGATTGCAACCGCTGTGGAGGAATAGGGGATGGAGACATCCCCCGGTATACAGACCCCTGGTGGACTTGGCAACAATGGATGATAGGCACATTATTCTCACCTACAGACTTGACAGGGCCACAATCCAAGAGCTGTGTACCCAATTGGAGCCAGACTTGATATCTGCTATCCGTCACCCCACTGCGATCCCCCCTCTTGTGCAGGCGCTATCAGTGATCCATTTCTTGGCGACTGGTTATTTCCAAATGACAGTGGGCTTGACAGCAGGAATGTCACAGCCAATGTTCTCAATAGTGGTAACAAGAGTGTTGTCTACTCTGATGAAACACATGCAGAGCTACATTGTTTTCCCCCAGGTGGAGGATTTGGCCACAGTGAAAGCTGACTTCTATACAATGGGACATATCCCCAACATTATTGGGGCAACTGATGGTACACATATTGCCTTTGTTCCCCTCCCCCGGAGAAATGAACAGGTGTTTAGAAATTGAAAGAGCTTTCACTCAATGAATGTATGTTCAGATAGTGTGCCTGGCAGACCAGTACATCTCCCATGTCAATGCAAAGTATCCTAGCTCTGTGTATGATGCCAGGCTAATAGGTGAGCCCATGGTTCACACCCAGTATATGTTGGTGTATGAGCATGGGGTTGGCCCTAATTGTTAGTGTGTGTCTAACAGGTATTCCTCGATATTTGCAGGTGACTCTGGTTATCCCAACCTCTCATGGCTACTCGCCCCAGTGAGGAGTCCCAGAACAAGGGCTTAGGAACGTTACAATACGCACATGGGCGAACAAGAAGGATTATAGAGAGGACATTCAGCCTCCTGAAGGCCAGATTTCAGTGCCTCCATCTAACAGGTGGTTCCCTGTGCTGCTCACCCAAGAAGGTCTGCCAGATCATCGTGGCATGTTGTATGTTGCACGACCTTGCCTCACGTCGCCATGTGCCTTTTCTGCAGGACGATGAGGATGGAGATGGGCGTGTGGCAGCAGTGGCCCTTTGGACAGTGGACAGTGGACAGTGACGAAGAGTAGGTAGAGGATGAGGATGAGGACAAAAGAATATCAATCATACAACAGTACTTCCAGTGACACACAGGTAAGACACTGTAACTTCTTCCATTGACAGTTATGTGTTGGATATTGTCACAGGCAGGCTGATTTTCCCACTACTATGACCACTTACTGTACCCTTTGGCATGTCTATTTTCAGATATCTGTTCCCCACTCTGGCTCCTGGTGTGTTGACTGCAGCCAACTACAGTTCATACCTATGTATACATTACTGAACAGTTGAAATGTACAGCTTGTTAAACGAATACATAGTTCAATCAATTGACAGACTCCATGCTTGTATTTTTTACAAGGGTGTTTATTTATGTGCTAATAAGTGGAGGGGGTATTGCAATGGACTGGGGTAGTGGTGGAGGAGAGTCCAAGGTAAAGTTCCAGTCAATTTGTATCACAGGTGCACTGTCCAAGGGGGCATATGAAGTGGAGCAATGGCAGTTCAAGGTGGACAGGGTAACAGAGTGGGACACAAGGGTGACATTCAGGAGAGCCTTATTTCCTGGCGGGGGTCTTGGCAATATTCTCTGGCTTCTGCCTGGATCGCAGGGACCGTTTGCGGGGTAGTTCTCCTTCTGCAGGGGGAGGGGTGCTTATGGCCTGTTGTTCCTGTGGCGGAGCCTCCTGCCCACTAGTGCCAGTGGAGGTGGAAGGCTTTTCATTGGTTTGGCTAGTGTCAGGGGCCTGTTGGTGTGCCACTGCCTCCTTCATGGTGTTGGCCATGTCTCCCAGCACCCCTGCAATGGTGACCACAGTGGTGTGGATGTACCTCAGGTCCTTCCTGATCCCCAGGTACTATCTCTCCTACAGCCGCTGGGCCTCCTGCAACTTGGCCAGTATCTGGCCCATAGTCTCCAGGGAATGGTGGTTTGCTTCCAGGTTGTTGGTGAGTGCCTTGTGGAGAGCCGGTTCCCTGGGCCTGTCCTCCCCCTGTCACACAGCAGTCCTCCCAGCTTCCCTGTTGTCCTGTGTTCTGTCCCATGGATGCTGTGCCCACTGCCACTAACCCAATGTCCCTGACCTTCCTGTGTTTATGAGGTGGCCTGGGGTCCCCGTAGTTGTGGACACACTGCTGATTGACGTGTCCTGGGGACAGTGGTATGGGCCCGCTGGGTGGGTGCTGTGCTGGTGTTTCCTGAGGGGGAAGGCTCTGTGGTTGTCTATGACTGTGCCTGGGTAACAAACTGTCCGGCGGTCCCTGATGAGCCAGGTCGGTCATTCTGATTTAGGCATGCAGAATTGCTGTCATCACTGTGGGCCTCTTCTGTGGGGGGACTGGATGTTGCTGGCACCTTCTCTCCAGTGACGTTGTGTTGGGGACCTGTGGGGATGTAAATGTAGTGTTATTGTTTCTGTGAGTGCCATCTTGTGCATGGGTGTCTTGCCCTCTATGGTTGTTATTGCCCTGACAGCTTAGGCTTGTGTGAGTGATGATTTGGTGGACTAGGTGATTGTCTAAAGTGCGCATGCTTTGGTGACGCGTGTCCATGCAGGTCTGTGATTGGTGTCCATGCATTGGTGTTGCATTCAGGGCTTGGTTGTGAGAGGGGTGGGGTGTGTGGGAGGTGGTGGAGTGATGGGAGTGAGGGAGAGGGTGGGGGAATGTGATGGCATGCAGGTAGGGGGTAAAAGTAGTAAAGATTTAACTTACCAGAGTCCATTCCTCCTGCTACTCTTGCCAGGCCCTCAGGATGCAGTATTGCCAAGACTTACTGCTTCCATGTTGTTAGTTGTGGGGGAGGAGGTGGGGGTCCACCACCAGTCCTCTGTACTGCTATCTGGTGTCTCCCTACCACAGAACGTACCTTCCCCCATAGGTCGTTCCACCTCTTCCTGATGTCATCCCTTGTTCTTGGGTGCTGTCCCTCGGCGTTGACCCCGTCCATGATCCTCTGCCATAGCTCCATCTTCCTGGCAATGGATGCCTGCTGCACCTGTGATCCGAATAGCTGTGGCTTTACCTGGCTGAGTTCCATGACCCTTAGCTCCTCCTCTGAGAACCTAGGGTGTATTTGTGGTGCCATGGGTGTAGTGTGTGTGGTGTGTGTGAGGGTGTGTGGGGTGATGTGTTGGGGTGTGTGCTGTAAGGTACGTGGATGATGTATGGGTGATGGTGCTTTGTGGCTCTGGTTCTGTGGGTGCTGTTGGTCTCTCTCTCTCACTCAGTTGGCAATATTTTTTAGTGGGAAGGGGTTTTGGGTAGTGTGGTATGTGTTTTATAGTGGTGTGGGTGTGTGGGTGTGGTGTGTGTATGTGTGTCAGGTGTGTGTAGTTTGAATTGTCCAATGTGGTGTTGCTTTGTATGTGTGTGTGTATTTTGAGCTCGGCGGTATGTACCGCCAATGGTTTAGCACCATTGAATGTCCGCCACGGTGAGTCGTGGGTCATAATGCGGTGGGTATAGTTCTGTTGGCATAACGGTGTCGGTTTTGGTACCGCCAGTTTATCAGTGATAAACTGGCGATAACAAAACCTCCACCGTCACGGCAACAGAAATACGCCCACACTAACAGGACCCATGAATCCACGCGGCGGTCTTTCAACCACGGTATTCCATTGGCGGTACACACCGCCGCGCTCAAAATACATACACACATACAAAACACAGCCACATTGGACAATGCAAAATACGCACACCTGATACACATACCCACACCACTCCCAAACACTCAATACAATATAAAACACACACCTACATCACCCACAAACCCCTACTACCAACAATTCCGAAAGAAGGCCAGAGAGAGACAGCACCAGCAAGAACAACAGCATCCACAGGCACACAACACCATCACCCACAGAACTTCCATGCACCTCACACAACACACCACTACATATCAGCACACTTATAAGCACACACTCCACCCCACACATCACCTACACCACCCCATGGCACGGCAAAAACACCCCAGGTTCTCGGAGGAGGAGCTCAAGGTCATGGTGGAGGAAATCGTCCGGGTAGAGCCACAGCTATTCGGAGCACAGGTGCAGCACACCTCCATTGCAAGGAAGATGGAGCTATGGCGAAGAATAATGGACAGGGTCAACACAGTGGGAGGACATCAGGAAGAGGTGGAACGACCTACGGGGGAAGGTGCAGTCCGTGGTCTCAAGACACCACCTGGTGGTTCAGCGGACTGGCGGCAGACCCCCACCTCCTCCCCCACAACATGGGAGGAGCAGGTCTTGGTGATTCTGCATCCTGAGGGCATCATAGGAGTAGGTGGAGGAATGGACTCTGGTAAGACAAAACTTAACTATTACATCCCCCACCCTACCTGCATGCCATCACATACCCCCACCCTCACCCTCACCCCCAGCACTCCAACTCCTCACATATGTCCCAACATCACAAACCACACATCCCAACACCAAGCCCTGCATGCAACTACAAAGCATGGACACCCATCACTAAAGCATGCCCATAGCACATACCCATACAACCCCGTGAATCATCATCACACAAGGTCCCACACAGGAATGCTAGCACTGGGGTACATGGTCACCCACCCATAGCATACCATGACACACACAGATGTAATAACCATCCTTTTATGCCCCTGCAGGACCCCTAGCCAACGTCCCCGGACAGGAGGGTCCACACATGTCCACACCACCAACAGAAGGGGCCCACAGTGATGACAGCAGCTCTGTCCAACTGGATCTAGATGACCAGCCCAGTCCATCGGGGACCTCTGGACAGTCGGTTGCCCTCACCCAGTCACAGGCCACCACAGACCTTACCCCCTCTGGAAATACCAGCACAGCACCCACCCAGCGGGCCCATACCTCTGTCCCCAGGACAGGTGAATCAGCTGTGTGTCCACCACTACAGGGAACCCAGGATAACCCACCACCCCAACAATAGGGACCTGGGGGCAGTGGTAGTGGGCACACGGTCCAGGGGACGGAGGCCCAGGATCACAGGGAAACTGGAGGGCTGCTGTGCGACAGGGGGGCGGACAGGCCAAGGGAACCCACTCTCCAGGAGGCCCTCTCCTCCATCATGGGAGCCTACCACCACTCCCAGGAGACGATGGCAATGGTACTGGCCAAGTTTCAGGAGACCCAGCGCCTGCAGGAGGAACAGTATATGGGCTTCAGGGAGGAACTCAGAACCATCAGCTCCACCCTGGGCACCATCGTAGGGGTGCTGAAGGAAGTACTCAACACCAGGAGGGACACTGTGGCACTACAAGGGGCCCCTGACACTACCATGGATGATGAACTGCCCACCACCTCCGCCGGCGCTAGTGGCCAGGACGCCCCGCCATAGGACCACCACACCAGCACCCCATCCCCTGTAGAGGGAGAACCACCCCGCAAATGGTCCCTGAGATCCAGGAACAAGACAGAGCATGATGCCAAGACCCCCGCCAAAAAATGAGACCACCCTGATTGTCATCCTACTGTCCCACTTTGTCACCCTGTCCATACTTAAACTGCCCCAGCTCCACTTCCTATTCCCATATGGGCAATGCTCCTGTGAGACTAACAGACTGGAGTCCGCCATGGACATTCCTCCGCCATCACCCCTCACCATTTCACTACCCCTCCAATATTGAGCACTTAAATAAACACACTTAAAGCACAAAACAATCTGGAGTCTGACTGTGATTTCAAAATAGTGTATTAGCAATTACAGTGGCAAAAATCTCTTTCAATTGTAATGTCAACATACCTATGTCACACAGCTCTAGTCCATGAGGAATCTAAGCAGATGTCACACAGTGGGTCCCACATCTGTGAAATCGTAAGGGAAAGTGACAACTCAGTGACCATACACTGGGTGAAAACGACAGACAGTAGAGAGGTAGTAGTGTTAAAGTACATGTAGTAGGCAGGTCTGTACTCTTACCTGTGTCTCACTGGAAATATTGCTGGATCACTGAGTCCCTGTTGTTCATGTCTTCTTCCTCTGCTTCCTCTTCTTCACTGTCCACAGGCTCCAGAGCTGCCAAAACACAGCCATCTGGACCATCCTCCTGCAGAAAAGGCACCTGTCGTCGCAAAGCCAAGTTGTGAAGCATACAGCAGGCCACGATGATCTGGCACACCTTCTTTGGTGAGTAGAATGGGGATCCACCTGTCATATGGAGGCACTGGAACCTGGCCTTCAGGAGGCCGAAGGTCCGCTCGATCACCCTCCTAGTTTGCCCATGGGCCTCATTGTAGCGTACTTCTGCCCTTGTTCTGGTATTCCTCACTGGGGACAGTAGCCATGACCGGTTGGGGTAACCAGAGTCACCTGCAAATGGCGAGGGACAACTGTTAGACACACACTAACCTGGAGGGATATCCCCAGACCCAGACAACCATTCCCACTGACTAGCTTCCAGGTGCTCACCTAGTAGCCACACACGGTGCCTCTGGAGTTGACCCATCACATAAGGGATGCTGCTATTCCGCAGGATGTAGGCGTCATGCACTGAGCCAGGGAACATGGGATTCACATGGGAGATGTACTGGTCTGCCAAACATACCATCTGTACATTCATCGAATGATAACTCTTCCGGTTTCTGTACACCTGTTCACTCCTGTGGGGGGGGGGGGGAACCAAAGCCACATGTGTCCCATCAATAGCACCTATGATGTTGGGGATGTGTCCAAGGGCATAGAAATCACCTTTCACTGTAGGCAAATCCTCCACTTGAGGAAAAAAGATGTAGCTCCGCATGTGTTTCAGAAGGGCAGACAACACTCTTGAAAATACATTGGAAAACATAGGCTGGGACATCCCTGATGCTATGGCCAATGTTGTTTGAAAAGACCCACTTGCAAAGAAATGGAGCACTGACAGCACCTGCACTTGAGTGGGGATTCCTGTGGGATGGCGGATTGCTGACATCAGGTCTGGCTTCAACTGGGTACACAGTTCCTGGATTGTGGCACGGTCAAGCCTGTATGTGATAATCACATGTCGCTCCTTCATTGTCGACAGGCCCACCAACGGTCGGTACACCGGAGTATGCCGCCATCTTCTCACATGTCCCAGCGGACGGTGCCTATGAAGGACAACAGCGAGCACAGAGTCAAAAAATTCAGAGGTACGTACCCACAGTTTACACAGAACACCATTCATACACAAAAGGTGGCCTGTATGTGTGTTGAGTCTAGGCCTAGGTATGTGTGACGCAGTTGAAATTGAAGCCATGTGGGCCCCTGAAATGGCGGCTGCCTGACCTGTAAAGTGGGACAATGGGATGTGAGGTAACTGCGCTGGCGTTGTACACTGTCGCGGTAGGCGATCGAGCACCGCGGCTCAATGCTGCATTGGTTAACATTGGACCCTATCGGTCCCAGGAGCCAATGACGATGTACGCCGGCAGTGACGGTACGCACCGCCGCGGACGTGACTGCAATTTTGTATCTGTTCAATCATTCGATACCTGATCTTCGACAGGAGAGGACCTACACTGTAAGTGCTGCTGTGACCTCAGTCTGGAAGAGACAATGACTTGAGTGTCTGGGGAAAGGGCTCCTGTCTTCACATTGGAGGAGTTGGAGAAACTCGTGGATGTGGTCCTCCCCTTGTACACGCTACTCTACGGTCCTCCAGACAAACAGGTAAGTACACAGGGAGCATGTTGTATGGGCTATGCCTGTGTGGAGAGGGCTGGATGTAAGAAGGAAGGGAGGAGAGTGCTGCGTGCATGAAAGACGGTGAATGCATGTGCCACATGGCAAGGGTAGAGATTGGAGCCAATCAGTTTGACGGCGCAGTTGGTAATAACTTCTCTTTTTCCCCTGTAAATTGCATGTAGGACAGCGCCCACCAGAAAAAAGATATTTGCTGTGCCATCGCCAAGGACGTCCGGACCCTGGTGGTCTACCACAGACGGAGCACCCACTGCCGGAAAAGATGGGAGGACATTCACCGCTGGAGCAGGAAGACGGCGGAGGCTCAGCTGGGGATAGCCTCCCAACGTGGGAGGGGTGCCCATCGCACCATGACCTCATACACAGTACGGTCTCATATATAAATAACAAAGGCAGTTTAAGTTTTAAAGATTGGTTTAATAAAACAACTGCATTTTAGATAGCAAAGCTTGAGCTGCAATAACCAGAACTATACAACACAGTAAGATTAAAATAGTAACAATGAGAGTGAAGCACAAGAATAAGGCTATCATAGTGCCGCTAGATTATTTTCTCTCTAAGTTAAATTTCGAGCACAGCATGTTAAGCTCTAAGCCTGCCTTTCAGGTTCCCCTGGGAGGACATCAACCTTCATACCTGAGCAAAGGCCTGTAATCTGTATCAGCATCTGCAACGGGGCATTCAGCATCTAGTTGTAGGTCCCTGGCTGGAATCTATCTCTTGACATATACTAGGACTATGTGTTTTTATAACTAACACGCAGATGTTCTAAGAAAATGTTCCTACGTAAGGATGTGTATTTTCTACGAATACTGGGGGCTAAACTTCTACCAAGTTTATCGGCAATGTACCAGATGGTAGCCTTGAATGAAGCACAGGCCGATCAAGAATGCATTATCTGAGAACACAGTGCTGAACTAAGCTAAACAGTGTGATAGAAGAAATTAAAACAAGACCATAAAAACTGGTTATTGTAAAATAACAATGCGAAGTTGAATAAAATATATCTAGGGCAAAGTGCACAGCGGCCTAGTATGTTAAACTAACATGCATGAAGCTATGTTAAAAATGGCTACACTACAGTACTCCCAGCTGACAGTAATGCCCTTGACTTGCTTTACAGCCAGACATTGAAGGAAGCATACATGTGTTCTTCATTTCAGACATATTCAGTAAATTGTTTGTAGGGGATGAGACTAGCATAAACATTTGTCATTTTAGGGACCTTGTGTGTTGATTTGTTTCCCCACAGTCCTGCACTCTTGTACTGATATTCTGTAACGAATGACATGGATACACACATCACAATTACTAAGCGTAGTAAATGGATCACATTAAACGAAGACATGCATTAGGTATTTATTTACAAGCGTTGTAGTGCAATATTTACAATGTCCAAGTGAGTGACCCCATTTGTGAAATCCATACAATTGTGACACACCACAAGTCCAGGGTTGAGGGACATGTCACAGGACATGCATGGGAGAAGTGTTGTTAAGTGCGGAGGAACGAAAATTGTCAGTTTGTGAGTGAGAGACAATGACAGTGAATAGTAGATAGGTCAATAGTGTGTGGTTGAAGAGTACAGAATCCAACTGTGCTAACACTGGCATGATCTCACGCACAGGAAAAAAGAGAACACTGCCCATGTGGCATGGGCTGGTGCTACCGGGTACTCTCACAAGTGAAGTGGATCTGTTCCACATCTTCATCCTCTGATGTGTGTGGTGTCTCCTATTCCCTTGATGGTGGTGAGATAGAGGGGGTCACATGCTTCAGTGGTTGAAGATGTGGAATCCCAATTCCCAGCAGCTGCCATATGGCATCACTGCAGCAAGAAGAAGCTGCTGATTTTTCAGGATAGCAGCAACATCCCAGTGGTAGGCAGCCATGTCTGCCCTGATGGAGGCCACTTCTCGGTGCATAGAGTCCAGCTTGTTCTCAATCACGCTACTACCAGTTTGGAAGGGCAGGTGTTGTGGCCTCTCCCTCGTGGCAGCAGCTATGTCCCTCAGACACTGCAGGACTCCATGCAGTGGGCAGTGTGTGCCTCGTTTGGCTGCTTTATATTCATTGGCCATAACAAGACATATGCGCATTCCCTCTAGGATGGCTGCCACAGTCTCCATCCCCATCCGCACCTGCTTGCCCAGCTCCCACTGGATTCCTACCAGTGTCCTCTTAAAGCTGGTCCCTGGATCCTCGGAATATATCCTCAACTGTGTGGGTGCTGGCAGGTTATACTACTGGGGTGTTGGGTGGGGGATCTGGGATCGCTGATACATTATTTGTCCTCCTTGCAACTGGAGGTGGTGTCTGGAGGTATACCAGGACTTCTTTGAGGGTCTCTTGGCTGATGGTTGTCAGCCGGTCATCCAGGTTATTGTGGAATTCCAGGACAGGTAGATCAGCAGGAGAGCCATCATCCTCTACAATGAGATGGTGTGAAATCACTCTTTCTATGTTGTGGCAGTTGACATGTCATGTCACTGACTTGCTATTGGAGGCTCATTGTCAGCTTACTTCCCAAACATTGGGGCATATTTATACTCTGTTTGCGCCGAATGTGCGTCAAAATTTGTGACGCACATTCGGCACAAACCCTGCCCCATATTTATACTTTGACATCCGACGCAGTGGGCGTCAAAGTTCCACCATGTGCGCCATTTTTTGGAAGGGGGAACCAGCCTTGCGTTAATTATATGCAAGGTAGGCGCTCCCTTCCAAAAAATGACTTTAAGGCCTGTGCCCCATATTTATACTGTGACGTCATTTTGACGCACAGGAGGGGGCAGGCCTTAAAAAACGTCGCCCAGCCTGATGGGCGGCCTTTTTTAACGCCTGGGTCAGGGCAGGCGTTAAGGGACCTGTGGGCTCAGAAGGAGCCCAGAGGTGCCCTCCCATGCCCCCAGGGACACCCCCTGCCACCCTTGCCCACCCCAGGAGGACACCCAAGGATGGAGGGACCCATCCCAGGGAAGTTGAGGTAAGTTCAGGTAAGTATTTTTTTCGTATTTTGTTTGTGGCATAGGGGGGCCTGATTTGCGCCCCCCTACATGCCACTATGGCCAATGACCATGCCCAGGGGACATAAGTCCCCTGGGCATGGCCATTGGGCAAAGGGGCAGGACTCCTGTCTTTGCTAAGACAGGAGTCATTTCAATGGGGGTTGGGCGTCCAAAAAAATGGCGCAAATCGGTTTGAGGCCAAAATTTTGCCTCAGACCTGACTTGCCCCATTTTTTGACGCCCAAGCCCCATTTTCCCCTACGCCGGCGCTGCCTGGTGTGAGTCATTTTTTTTGACGCACACCAGTCCGCAGCGCCGGCTAACGTCATTCAATAAATAAGGCGCCCGCATGGTGCGTTGGAATGGCGTTAGCCGGCGTAAAAATTTTTGACGCACAACTGCGTTGGCGCAGTTGTGCGTCAAAAAGTATAAATATGGGCCATTGTTCCTGTACATCATGGTTGCAATCTGTCAGCCCTTTACCCCACCTGAGTGTCACATGTGGGGAAGCTCAGGTGGCACAATTAGCTGATTCATATTTACTGAGTGTGATGTAAATCCTTTTGGTGGCTTGACACCATCTTGTTATTGTGGACCCTTTCCATGCATCCATTTGCATGGTAGGGCCTTGCAATGGGTGTTACAGTGGTCAAGCCACAGAAACACACTTTTCAATATGCCCCTGTCCCAGTTTTACATGTTTTACATAAAACATCCCAGGGATGGCACTACCAAGACACTATGGCCCTCATTACGACCCTGGCGGTTGGTGATAAAGTGGTGGTAATACCGCCAACAGGCTGGTGGTAATTACTGACAAATTATGAAAATGGTGGTGTTATCTCCGATAGAGAGCCAATGTACCACACCAACCGCAAAGGTGGAAACAACAGTCACTACAGTAGTAGCTGCCAACAACCAGGCGGAAGACAAAGTTCTGCCCACCATATTATGACGCCACAATCGGCCACCTTTTCTGGGATGGTACCAACACCAACAAAACCCTGGCAGAAACAGAGCTCAGAATTGAAAGGACTCCCCATTGGAGACACAGGGAAGAACCATGCTGCCATGGAACCAGAACTACAACTTTTCCAGATGATATCTACGTTATGCTCCACCTGGAACACCAACACCAGTGAATACGATGATGGTGAGTACAGCCCCCTAGCACACAAGGGAGGGGGGGGGAGAAAAAGAGAGTGACACACACACACACACACACACCACACATACCCGACATACACATGCCATACACACAACCAGATGCATTAAAAAAACAATCTGTTCACAAAATGCTGCTGAATAATGCAAGGACAACAGGAATTGACAAAAATGATTGTAATCAGTCCAAAAATAAAATGATAATTCCGATTTGGCCATGATACAGATCTTTACATATATATAACAAAGGGACACTGCCCAGTCCTTAGAGGAAAGGACCCACATGGTCACAGGGCACAGTCCAAGACCCCACTCGAAACCTGCACCAATCCAGAGAGAACACTGCAGGGGCATCAGTTGTCAAACAGGGAGGCATCTCAGGGGGAGGGAGATGGCACCTCAGCCGGATGTAGGAATAAGCCCACTGGTTCTGGAGGGGGCAACATGCCCTGTGCTTTATCCTGGGGGTGCAAGGCCACAGTCTCTCAAGTGGGTATCTTGCCCTCTGGTTCTGGAGGGGGCAACATGCCCTGTGCTTTGTCTTGGGGAGTGCAAAGCCACAGTCTCTCAAGTGGGTGTCTTGTCCACTGGTTCTGGACGGGGCAATCCTCCCTGTGCTTTTTCCTGGGGAGTTCAAGGCCAAAGTCTCTCAAGTGGGTGTCTTGCCCACTGGTCCTTGTGGGGGCAGGCCACACAGCAGCCCATGGAGGCTGGACTATATGGTGTCCACCGGCGGTAACCGCTGCACTGCGGTGGTGGTTGTGGGAGGCTCCTGCTCAGCCCCTGCACCCTCTGATGGCTGTACTGTGGTGGTGGTTGTGGGAGGCTCTTGCTCAGCCCTTCCACCCTCAGATGGATGTACTGTGGTGGTGGTTGTGGGAGGCTCCTGCTCAGCCTCTGCACCCTCAGATGGCTGCACTGTGGTGGTGGTTGTGGGAGGCTCCTGCTCAGCCCCTGCACCTTCTGATGGCTGCACAACCTTGGCTCATGGTGGGGGCCCTGGGACAGCTGGTGGTGGTGGCGGTGTTTGGCTGGCAGCTTCCGCTGGCATACAGTGCCTCTTCTCCTCCTGCGCATGGTTTGGGGATCCCCTACCCTTTCTGGAACTGATGGATAGGCCCTTTCCCCCTCTGCCTGCTGGTGCTGGCTCCTTCCTCTTCTTAGCAGCTGGTGCAGGCTCCTTCCTCTTTTTAGCAGCTGGTGCAGGCTCCTTCCCCTTCTTAGCAGCTGCTGCAGGATCCTTCCACTTCAGTACTGTTGTCCTGGAATCCATTCCACCACTAGTAGGAGGTGCTACCGCTGGGCCTGTGGACTATTTGGATGAGGTGCTTGGCTGGGTCCTTGCTACCCTGCCCATGCGTGCAGGATTGGGGGAGGGGTAGGGAAGAGGGAAATCTGGGAAAGGAAAAGCTTTTTTGGGGACATTGGGTCGGGAAGAGCGAGGGGTAATGAGAGTGGAGGATGAGGGAGTGGTCTTTGGAGGTGTTTGCCGGATTTGGGTGCAAGTGCATGGGCTGTATGCTGTTGTGAGGTGGATGGCTGTTGGGTGTCCGAGTCCTTGCGTTTGTGTACTTTAGGGAGGGGGGGACAGACACGATGAGAGAGGACACAGCAGACGCGTGCATGGATGTTGTGGAGGTGTCTGCCAGTGAGGTGTGTGTTTTGCTTGGTGTGGTGATGATGCTGGTAGTGGATATTGATGTAGTGCATGCAGGTTTGAGTGTAGACGCAACTGGGTGGGAGGTAGAGGAGGAGGAGGGGGAGAAAGTGGAGATAGTGGGTGTTGTCATGTCTGCAACTGAATGGTGTTTGTGTGAGTGCCTGTGGGATGAAGTGTGGTGCTTGTGTTTGCCTGTGACATTCTTGGGAGTTGTCTTGTGTGCATGCTCGTCTGCCTGTGTGCTTGGGATAGGTTGGGGTTGAGGAGAATGGGACTGGGAAGTGGAGTTTGGAGGGGGACGGATGAAACAGGGACAATGGCTTCCATCAGAGAAGAGGCCAGAGCCTGAATCGATCTCTGTTGGGCCGCCAATCCTCCATGAATGCCCTCCAGGAATACATTAGATTGCTGCATTTGGGCTGCCAGCCCCTGGATGGCATTCACAATGGTTGTTTGCCCTACAGAGATAGATCTCAGGAGGTCAATTGACTCCTCACCTATGGCTGCAGGGCTCAGTGGGGCAGGGCCTGAGGTGCCAGGACTGAAGGAGATGCCTACCCTCCTGGATGAGCGGGCACGGGAAACTCACTGAGGGGCTACTGGGAGGGCGCTGCTGGTATGGGGGTGGCGGCTGTACCTGTAGCTGGGGTGGTCACAGAAGTGTCCACCAGGGAGCTCCCATCGGAGGAGGTATCCAGTCTCCACCATGGTGCTCCCCTCGCCCTCTGACCCACTGGTGCCACAGCGTAGATGGACTCTGCCTCCAGCGTCCTGTGGGATGCAGCTCCCTCTGTTGCCAGCACCCCTGCTCCCCCGCCAGATGATGCTAATGCACACAAAGACAGGATGACAAAACAAGAAAAGGGGGAGAGGGGCAAAGGATACACAGGGTCATTGGCTGCACCAACACCACCGTACACAGCACCCTCAGACACAGGGAACAGGCCTACGCACTATGCAGTGCACTACCAGTGGAATGGCTAGTCACTAAGGAATGTGGAGGTGCACACACCGCCAACTGCAGCACACCTGGGACCCACGCAGCAAACACTATTAAACTAACAGTCCAGCCTGTCACACACATATCCCACCATACATGTTTCCATCACCGTTGGCACACACACTGCCCAGTCCGTAACAGGTACACCGCCAAGAGCACATCCATCCACCCCCCTTAGATGAGGTCTTCACACACAACCCCAAGCATTCAGGCCACATGCATCGTGCCTACAGTGTACTCACTTGTTGGTCTGAAGGCCCATACAGCAGTCTGTAGTCGGTTAGGACCCCCATCCACCAGTCGCTCCAACTCCTCTGAAGTGAAGGTTGTGGCCCTTTCCCCGGTCACAGGGGCCATGGTAGGATCCAGACACAGGTCACAGCAGCACATGCAGTGTAGGTTCTCTACTATGGAAGGTCAGAAAACAAGGGAGGAATCAGATAGAAAATGGCAGTTACGTCCGCGGTGATGCATACCGTCACCACCGGCGTAGGTCGCCATTGGCCACTGTACCCCATAGTGCCCAATATTAATCAATGAGGAATTGCACAGTGGTTCACGACCGCCACAGTGCACAAAGTCACCGGCATTACCTCTCTTCCACCTGTGCCTCCACACAGGACAGGCGGTCGGCATTTCTGGGGGGGTGGACAGGCCTATCGATTATTGTTGTGTCAGAGGATCAATAGGCACATTTTCCATTAATTACAATGTCCCAATACATGTTTGCACATTGTGGAGTTCTGTTGTGGCTCCATTGGTAATTTTATGACAGCCTACTCACCCTTGTGTCCCTTAGATACCTACCGCTGCAGCTGAATAGGAGATGGAGACATACCCCTGTGTACAGACCTCTGGTGGACTTAGCTACACTGGAGGACAGGCACACAATACTGACCTATAGACTGGACAGGTCCACAATCACAGAGCTGTATGCCCATTTGCAGCCTGACTTGATATCTGCTATCCATCTACCCACTGGGATCCCCCTTCTTGTGCAAGTGCTATAAGTTCTCCATTTCCTGGCAACTGGTTCTTTCCAAGTGACAGTGGGCTTGCAAGCAGGAATGTCACAGCTAATGTTCTCAAACGTGCTAACCAGAGTGTTGTCTGCCCTGGTAAAACATATGTCCAGCTACAGTGCATTTCCCCAGGTTGAGGATTTGGCCACTGTGAGGACCAGATTCTATGCAATGGGACATATCCTCAACATAATTGGTGTGATTGACAGTACACATATTGCATTCGCGCCAGAATGAACAGTGTTCAAGAATAGTAAGAGTTTCAACTCCACGAATGTGCAGATGGTGTGCTTGGCGGACCAGTACATCTCCCACATCAGTGCTAAGTATCCTTGGTCGATGCATGATGCCTTTTGTCCTGAGGAATAGCAGCATCCTAAATGTGATGGCCCAACTACAGGGGCACAGGGTGTGGCTGATAGGTGAGCCTTGGTTCCCACCCAGTATCTGTTGGCGTATGCCTATGCTGTTGGCCATACAGGATAGTGTGTGGCTAAATGTTGTTCCCCAATATTTGCAGGTGACTCTGGTTACCCAAACTTGTCATGGTTGCTGACCCCTGTCAGGAATGCCAGGACAAGGGCAGAAGAATGTTATGATGAGGCACATGGGCGAACCAGAAGGATCAAAGAAAGGACCTTTGGCCTCCTGAAGGCCAGGTTCAGATGCCTCCAGGTGGATCCCTGTGCTACTCACCCAAGAAGGTCTGCTAGATAGTATTGGTATGCTGCATGTTGCACAACCTGGCCCTCAGACGCCATGTACACATTTTCAAAACATGAATTGCTCGTAGTCAATTTTTATACAAGGGTGTTGATTGTGGTGCTAATGTCTGGAAGGTAAAGTGAAATGGGATTGGCTGATGATGGAGGAAAGACCAGGGTATAGTTCCAGTCTGTTTGTAGCACAGGTACATTGTCCTTGGGGACATAGGAGGGGGAGCTATGGCAGTTCAAGGTGGACAAGGTGACTGAGTGGGACACAGTGAGGACAATCAGGAGAGTCTCATTTCCTGGCAGTGGTCTTGGCAAGTGTCTCTGGCTTCCTTCTGTTTCACAGGGAACGTTTGCGGGGTGATTCACCTTCTGCAGGGGGAGGGGTGCTGGTGGCCTATTGGTCCTGTGGTGGGGCCTCCTGGCCACTAGTGGCAGCAGAAGTGGAGGGCTGTTCAGTTGACTGGCTAGTGGTTGGGGCCTCCTGGTGTGACACTGCATCCCTCATAATGTTGGCCATGTCTGCCAACAACCCTGCTATGTGATCAGGGTGTTGTTGATGGTCTGCAAGTCCTCCCTGATGCCCTGATACTGTCCCTCTTGCAGCTGGCTGTTCCCCTGCGCGTTGTCAAGGATCTGGCCCATTGTGTCCTGGGAATGTTGGTAGGCTCCCAGGATCTCCGAGAGTGCCTTCTGGAGAGTCAGTTCCCTGGTCCTGTCCTCCCCTGGCACACAGCAGTGCTCCCAGTGTCCCTGTTGGCCTGTGCCTCTGTCCCCTGAATGTTGTGCCCACTGCCACAGACCCCAGGTCACTGATTGTCTTGGGCATGAGGTGTGGCCTGGGGTCCCTGTACAGGTGGACACACTGCTGATTGACCTGTCCTGGAGACAGAGGTATGGGTATGCTGGGTGGGTGCTGTGGTGTTGGTTCCTGATGAGGGAGGCTCTGTGGTGCTCTGTGCTTGGTGACCGACTGTCCAGTGGTCCCTGAAGGGCCAGGTAGATGGTTCAGATCCTGAAGTCAAGATTTACTCTCATCACTGTGGGCCTTTTCTGTTGGGGGACTGGATAGTGGTGGCACCTCCTCTCCAGGTACATTAGCTGGGGTACCTGTGGGAATGTAAATAATGTATTATGCTTCAGGTGTCTGACATTTGTACTTCCGTAGCTTCCCCCCATTGGTTGTTGTTCCCCTGCCAGCTTTTGAACAGTGTATGTTAGTGTCTAGTGGTTATGTTAGTATCCCTATGCTGTGCATGCTTTGATGATGAGTGTCCATGCAGGGCTGGGAGGGTTGTCCATGCATTGGTACAGCATGCAGGGCTTGGCATATGGATCAGTGTGATTTGATGGTGGAGTGTGTGGGATGGAGTGGAGTGATGGGAGTGAGGGTGAAGATGTGTGATGGCATGCAGGTGTGGGGGTGATAATTGTTGAAAGTTGACTTACTAGTGTCCAGTCCTCCTCCAACTCCAGCCAGGCCCTCAGGATGCAGTATTGCCAGTACCTGCTCCTCCCATGCTGTTAGTTGTGCGGGAGGAGGTGGGGGTCCACGGGCAGTCCTCTATATAGCGAGCTGGTGTCTTGCTGCTATGGGACATACCTTCCCATGTAGGTCATTACACCTCTTCCTGATGTCGTCCCTTGTTCTTGGGTGCTGCCCCATGGCGTTAACAGTCCACGATTCTCAGCCATAGCTACATCTTCCTTGCTATTGATATCTGCTGCACCTGTGCTCCAAATAGCTGTGGCTCTTCCCTGACGATTTCCTCCACCATGACCCTTAACTCCTTCTCAGTGAAACGGGGGTGCCTTTGTGGTGCCATGGGTGTTATGTGATGTGTGTTGGTTAGGGTGTATTGGGTAATGTTTTGGGCTGTGTGATGTGGAGTGCGTGAGGGGTGTATGGGTGTAAGGGTATAAGTGGTGTGTGTGTCTAGTTGTCGCAGTGGTCTTGTGTCAGTCTGATGGCAATGCTTTGTATTCATAAAGGGATGTGGGTAATGTGGGTGTGTGTTTTATAGTGGTGCGGGTGTGGTGTGTGTATGGGTATCAGGTGTCTGTTGTTTGAATTGTATAATGTAGTGTTATTTTGTCTGAGGGGCCTGTACACGGGGGGATGCCTCCATCTCCTATTCATCTACAGTCGTCATAATCTAGGGGGCAAAACGATGAGCATCTGGTCAGTATGCAACATTTCCTAAATGTAGAGTGCATTGCATGTTGTGACAGAAACAGTATGGTGATTTGTGGGTCATAATGTGATAGGCGTTGTTCTGTTGTCGTAACAGTAGTGTGGGTTTTTGGACCACAACTTTGACACTGACCTTTGGGCTGGCAGATTTGTGTATGTGGCTGTATTCTGTCAGATTGGTGTGTGTGTGTCATAATATGGTGGCCGGATATTTGCCAGCGCAGCGATAAGTTGGCGGCCATCAGCACGGTGGAAAGCGCCATTTACCACCAATGTCATAATGAGGGCCTATGTTGTTTCCTTTGATTGCTTTTCATGTTGATGTATGTGTATGTGTGCTACTTTGTTCAGCACACATGGAGCTAGCAGATTATCATTTCAGTTTCTGTCTGTGCTGGAAGGTGCTCATTCCTACACAAGTATGATCTCCCCCTCAATGCAGCCATCCTTGCACTATGATCCAAGAGATGCAGCATTGTGGTAGTGCAGCTAATTTGACGGAGGCACTGGGGTGGACCCAGGGATGAACAGCATGGGTATCATTGTCTGCTGTGTACATCATTTTCTACATGACAGTGCCTAAAGTACAACAATTGATTGACATAGCCACTTGACTAAAGTTGAATTTGGGTCAGGGTCTCAAGCTAGTTTGATGGTGATTTTTCAAGTAGTTATGCTGTGACATACATGGACCCTCATTACAAGTTCGGCAGTCCCATGACCACCTGACTGCCATTGATAATATGTCCACCGCAAACAGCACAGGTAGTAGTGGCACATGTTGTCCATGGGGAATGCCCCATGGGCCAATTGCCTGGCATTGGCAGGTTGCCTGCAGCTTACAGACTGGCAATACCACCTGTATTGTGCCACCAGACCAGTATTGCGATCAGCACTGCCCTCCAGGTACGTTCCCACTTTTCCACCAGCCTTTGCATGGCACTGAAACCCACATGCAAAGGTTGGTGGTGATGTGGTGTGCCCCTGGGTGCCCCTGCACAGCACATGCGCCTGGCATGGGCAGTGCAGGGTACCCCATCCCCAGCCCCTTCGTGCTTTCCATTCCCTGATTTGCAGGGCTAAAAGCAACATGTCTTGTCACACCCAATGTACCCCAAGACTGGAAGTGACTCTATGTGGTCCATCAACAATGTAGCGACCATGAGGATACAGATTGCCACCTGCCATCCCAGTGTGTAACTCATACTGACAACCGCAAATGGTACACTGCACTAGCAGCCTTACCAACACCAGACTTGCCAATGCACCATCTCCCGTCTGTCAGCGTGATATTGTACATCATTATGTTCACAGACACACAGCATGTGTTGTATTTGTGTGGTTATTTCCCCATTCCTATGTGTCTCACATGGTTGTGTCAGAGTAGTTGTGAGGTCAGCCTTTATTTGTATTTTCTCTAGTGGCACAGTTCTGATCAGTGTCCAAATGTGTGGCTCCACACTACACCAGTTTATTTGCACTGTTTACTGGCATGTTTCCTGTGATACAGGACCACCCTGCTATTCCCCCAGCGCCTGCCCAGATTACTTTTCCCTGCACCCAGAGAGGCATCCTTCCTGCATGATGGAGTAGTGGATGCCTTATCAGTATGTGCTGTTTATGTGCAGTGTGGTGGTGCTTCCAGCACATGTCTGGGTATGTTGGCAAAGGTTTTAATGTATTGTGTGCTGTAAGATGCAGCACACATGTGTTTTGGCAATGAGACAAGGCAGTTGCAAGGTGTTTCTGCAAGGGACACCACCATGACATAACCCAAGGAATGGTATTGACAGACTTCCTAGTATCTACTGTCTTGGTCATGTTGCTAGGGTTTGTTTGACTATATGCAAGAGATGTTGTGATGCCACAACTAGAGGCACAGTCATTAGACATGTCTTCCATCCTATGTGCTGCATATGTACATGTAGGTATTTAGCCCTTGTGATTAACTGATGTCCAGGTTGTGTATGTGTTGTGGTGCATGGCAACCCCAAGGCGTATGTACATGTGTTGCTTACGTTTGAATGGTGCAACTTGATTCATGTGCTTTGGGTCCCTCTTTGCTCCTTTGACATGCACTGAGTGTGTCCTATGTGCCTCCCCCTTCTTGCACTTGACAATTTTGCATTATTTCCTCAATGCTACCTACCCTGCATTTGTGCTGTCTCATGGTAGTCTGTGCTGTCCTGTCCTGCGAGTCCAGTGGCAAGTTATTCCGGGAAGACTGCTGCAACCATCACCTCCATCTCATCAAGGTCCTCTCATGGTGCTAGACTTCCACCTCCAGTTTGCAGTGCTGCCTTCCTGTTCCTTGCCATTTTCTCCTTTGTCCTTTGCTTGCAATCATGCCAGTGTTTCTTGCACTCAGTTACAGTTCTATTTACATCTGCCACACTAGTGATCTTGTCAACTATCTGCTGCCAGATTGCCTCTCTCCTGCCAATTGGCAATTTGAAGGTGATGAAGAGTTGATGTTGTTGCTCCGTCACCTCTCTTACAAGTATTTCATGCTCCTCCGTACTAAAATGACACTTGCACGTTTTCTTCTCCCTCCCCTGGGACTTGTGTGTGACCTCCTGGCTAAATCCTGGTTGACTGGTGTCACCCTGGGGTCTCTCCTGGCTTTCTGGGTCCATTTTCCCTCTCTTTTGCACTGTTGTCTCCATTAGTATTTGAAGGTGTCGCTAATGCGGTAAAAAATGGTGCATATCTGTTTTGCGACACATTTATGTGCCGTAAAACAGTTTAGAGTCATTTTGTGGCGTTAATGTAATTTTGCCTTACAACAAGGCACAATCATTAACATAATTTTTTTTAACTCTAACCAGTTTTTAGCGCCGTTGTGCATCATGGTATAAATATGACGCCCAGACAGTGCTAAAAAACGGCGCAAGCCAGCAATAAGGGCCAGATGTATGAAGCATTTGTTAAGTAGCAAACGGCGAATCAGGCCATATTTGGGATGTACAAACCCATTTTTGCGTTTCGGTAATCTATTTATCGAATCGCAAAAAGGGTTTGCGAGTCACAATTAGGAAGGGGTGTTCCCTTCCTAATTGCGAGTCGCAGTCCCATGTACTATTGTTTGGTGACTGTGAATGCGGTTGCAGAACAATCGCAGTACCAGTTTCAAATTGGTGCTAACCCATTTGCAACAGGAAGGGGTCCTTGTGGGACCCCTTCACCTTTGTGAATGGCAGCAGAAATATTTTTTCAGAGCAGGCAGTAGTCCCGTGGACCACTGCCTGTTCTGAAAAAATTTAAAGAAAACTTTTCATTTTTTGTTTTTGAAATTAATTTTGTGTTCCTTTAAGGAAAACAGGCTGCATTTAAAAGAAAAAAAACAAAAAACGACTTTATTTAAAAGCAGTTACAGTGACTCCAGCAGACCACCATCCCTGTGAGGGCGGTCATTCCCGTTGGGGTCGCAATTTGCGTCTTACCTCATGAATATTCATGAGGCACGTTTTGTGACTCCCAATTTGCAAGTCGCAAAACCTGAATTTCGTACATATGGTCCTAAGCTTTTTGAGGCAAAACTGCATTTGCACAGCTTTGCGTCAAAAAGTATAAATATGGGCCTGATTTTTTAACAGAAATGAGAAATTAGATTTCTAGATGTGAAATAAGATGATTCTTGGTAGCAGTAAAGGTTTTTAAAAGAGTTTTAACTTTGGAGTTGTTTTACATTTATAGCAAGGTTAGGAATTGTTCTATGTTAACTGTGAAGGTTTTTATATTGATCTTGAAAAGTAATATGAAAATTGTATAAGCATGATTTTATTGTGTTTTAAAAACTAAGGTGTAAATATATATATTTTTGACTGGCATGCACATGTATACCAGAAGTGAGCATTTTGTTGATGTATAAGAGATGTGGACAAATGAGACGATATATGGCTTATTGGTTGGAGTTCCTGAAAATTGAATTTGAGGACTCAGGCTTTCCTCCATATGTTGGTGCACGGCCCAGCATTGAGTGACTTTGGGCAAAATACTTAGGTGCAGATTTACAAGAAAGTGGTGTATCACTCCAGATGCACCACTTTTCTTGCTCCCTCCTTTGACCCGCTAACAACATCATGGTTGTGCCGTATATACAATACGGTGCACCATGTTGGTCATTATCACAACAGCATCAACCTTTTTGATGCTGTTGTGGCGCTTTGCTGCATTAGCGTGAAAAACTTTATGCTGGTGAAGCAAAGCATAGGGAGGCCATTAGTATGGGTGCATCACTTTAACACCTGTTGCGAGCAGGCATTAAAAAAAATTGAAAAAAATGGCACAGTTAAATCTTGTAAATTTCACTGCACCACTTTTTCGGGCCTCCCTGCATGGGAACTCCCCTTGCATACATTATGGGCCTCATTAGGAGCCTGGCATTCTTTTGGCAAGACTGCTGCGTTGGCTGCCATCAAAAGACCGCCATGTTGCCAGTCATCCGACTACCGTATTAAGAGTTACAATGTGAAGTTCGCCAAAAAACAGCCAAATGTCTGAAACCGCCAGGACACTGGAGGACGGAAAAGAGATGGTTCCACTACCAGCACTGCTAGTCCGACATCGGTTCTTCCATGGTGTAAAACCATTGGGGTTGCGAACCGCGGCAGTATCAACTCACATCACACTGAATACAACACCACATTGGATAGTTTGAATACCCCACATCTTACACACAACCACACTGCACTATATAACACATACCTACATGATCCATAATCGTTTTCAAACAGAACACCATACACAGCCACAGATAACCTACATATTACACAGATAAAAAAAGTAAGAATAGGCACTCATTAACATTTCACTACACACACATCACACAACTACACAACATGCACAACACACATTTTACTACCACACACAACCCACGACCAACATGCACTCACATCACAGCACCTACACATCACCTTTTTCCTTTTTCTGCAGCCTTTTTCTTTGAACACTACCACACCGTCTTCACCACCACTACCATGTCCCCAAAAAAACACCAACTTTTTACTAGTGATGAGTTGAGGGTCATGGTTGACGAAATTGTCAGGGTAGAGCACAGGTCCAGCAGACATCAATAGCCAGGAAAAAGGCACCTATCCACGCACAAGGGAGGACATCAGGAAGAGATGGCAAGACCTCCAGATGAAGGTGCATTCCATGGCATCTAGGCACCAGCTGGGGGTACAGAAGACTGGTGGTAGGCCCTCACCTCCTCCCCCTACTTTCACATCTTGAGAGGAGAAGGTCTTGAACATACTGCATCCTGAGGGCCTGACAGGAATACCTGGGGGAGTGGAGTCTGGTAAGTCCCCTTCACCCACTTGTTTTGTCCTGCATGTTCCCTTGGCCCCTTACTCCACCTCAATTAACAACCTACCCCTCTGTCCAAATGTCAGTGGGATGCCACATGTCCACTAAACTCATCCGGCACCACAGCCCTTGGAAATGGCACATAAAGTACTGGCTAATTAGAAAACTACAACTCCCAGAATGCAATTTCCCATCATTGTGAAAACCTTGGGAGTGTGCCAAATATTAGATGTCATGCATGTTAAAATAGCTTCCTAGCTAAACCATCTGGAATGTCCTAGTGTTGAACAGTATATGGAAATGACAGAAATGCAATGGCTCACTCACACTATCATCCCAGGCAAAACACATCTACAGGTGAGTGCCCATTCATAATAGCCTCAAATGAAAGATTCCTCAGCTAGAAATGAACTCACCTGAGTTGGAAGGTCAGATGGCTGACTGGATGCACATGCAGTACATCCAGAAACAGGTCAATGTCCATTGTTTTCTCACATACTGTGTCCTTACAATGACACTAATGTGCAATGTACAACTCTTATTTGTGCCATCTATCATGCCAGACAGTTCACTACGTAACAGATGTGAACAGCCATGTAAATAGCCAGACACCACGGATGATATCAGCAGTACAAACACTCCCAAAGTAGTCTAACAACTCTAAACATGGAGTATGAAATTGAAGTCACAGAGTTTTATGTTGTACCATGCTAAGCTGTGCAGCAGTTGTCAATGTCATTGCTGGGGATCATGTTAAGGCACTGTCTGCATCACACACAACTGCAACAATACCCCCAAATTAACCTGAACTCCCATAGGTAACCTTGCCAGTGTCAACATGGACAGGATACCAGAGACTGTCACTACCCTTCTGAATGAAGGCTCCAGTGAGGACAATACCCCTGGTTGTCTGGACACTGATGACAAAGCTGGCCCGTCAGGGACACCTGATCAGTAAACAACTGTCAGCCTCACCCTGCCCACATCCACTCCTCCCACCCCAGTTGCATCTATGACACAGGGAACCATTCGCACCCAACTTGTGTTCCAAGGACATTTCCATCCATTGCGTGCCCCACAGTACAAGTACCTCAGTCCTCTCTTGTCACCCTTGAAAATGATGGTCCTGCCAGCACTGGGAGTGAGCACACTGTGCCAGGGGTGCAGGCATGTGGGGGTAGAGTGTGTGGGAGGGATGCTGTGGGCCAGAGGATGGGGTATCAAAGGGACAATACTGAGTAGGAAACCATCTCCCAAGTCTTGGGAGGCTACAAAAATTCTTAAGGCACCATGGCTAAGTAATAACCATGCTGAGAGAAATCCAAAAGCTGCAGAGGGACAACCACAAGGAAGTCATGCAGCATATGCAGGCACAAAATGCCAACCTAGCTTCTGTTGCTGGGGTGCTAAGGGACCTCAACATTATCCTGAGCTGGTCTGCAACACAACATCATGCCTCTTCCCGTAGTAATGACTGTTCAGGCCCTTCAACATCTGCGACTGCTAGTGGATTTGAGGACCTATTAGGGGAAGGATGTACTTCATACACCCCACCCTCTGTAGCTGAGGAACCCCTCCACAGACATAGACGTGTACCAAGACATCCAGGAGAAGCAGATCAGAAGGCCAAACCCAGTGCCAGGAAGTGAACCTCTCCTGACTTGGTTGCCTTGTGTGCCACGGATACACCCTGTTGACTGTTCTATAATCAAACTCCATTTTCCCTTTTTGCAAGGACACTGGACGTGTGTATAATAATGGTGTAGCAGCTACCCTCAAGCTTCCAGCCACCATGACTGAACCCTTCATTTTTATTTTGTGTTTTTGTTAATTACTAGTCACACATATTGTTTTACTGTTCACAATAAATCACCCTTGCTAGAAATGGGGTCGCTGGTTGACAGTCATGTTACCCCCTGTTCAAGCAAGGACCCTCACTCTAGTCAGGGTAAAAGAGAATCACCCTCAGCTAACACCTGGTTACCCCCTTGGTAGCTTGGCAGAGCAATAGGCTTAACTTTAGAGTGCTAGGTGTAAAGCATTTGTACCAACACACACAGTAACTTCATGAAAACACTACAAAATGACACAACACCAGTTTAGACAAATAGGAAATATTTATCTAAACAAAACAAGACCTAAACAACAAAAAATCCGACATACACAAGTCAAGTTATGAATATTTCAAGATTAAACTCAAAAATAGCGCTTAGAAACACAAAATGCTTCAATGAGGTATTACCGCGGCGTCGTGACGGAGTCATTCTCAAAAATCTGACACCAGCGGGGCAGGACACAGAGTTGCGTAGACCCCTATGTACAGTACCTTTGGTAAAGAGTGAAAACAAGTCGATGCGCGAAGTCAGGGATCGCGGCATCTGTGCGAAACATTGACTCCGCGCACGCCGAGTGGCGTCGGTAGTGACGTGGTGCAGTGACTTCCACGGAGTCGCAGACTTCAGCGGGGCTGCAGCGGCATCGGCCCTGCGAAGGTCGTCATGTTCCAGTGAAGATCACGGAGTCGGTTGCAGGCGGCATCACCGATTCAGCAGCGGCATCGGTCTGAAGTCGTCCGAAGTCGATTTCTTTGGATTTCCACCAGCTTTCCTTTCAAGGACCCAGGGACTGGATAGGGCACCACTTGTCAAAGCAGGAGTCTCTCCAGAGACTCCAGGTGCTGGAAGAGAGAACTTTTTGCTGTCCCTGAGACTTCAAACAACAGGAGGCAAGCTCTAAATCAAGCCCTTGGAGATTTCTTCACAAGATGGAAGGCACAAAAAGTCCAGTCTTTGCCCTCTTACTCTGGCAGAAGCAGCAACTGCAGGAGAGCTCCACAAAGCACAGTCACAGGCAGGGCAGCACTTCTCCTCAGCTCTTCAGCTCTTATCCAGGCAGCGTTTTTTCTTGTTTCCAGAAGTATTCTAAAGTCTGTTGTTTTGGGCGCCCTTCTTATATCCAATTTCTCCTTTAAAGTAGGCCTACTTCAAAGTAAAGTCTTTTTTGAATGTGAAATCCTGTCTTGCCCAGGCCAGGCCCCAGACACTCACCAGGGGGTCAGAGACTGCATTGTGTGAGGACAGGCACAGCCCTTTCGGGAGTAAGAGACCACTTCTCCCCTCCCTCCTAGCACAGATGGCTCATCAGGAAATGCAGACTACACCCCAGCTCCTTTTGTGTCATTGTCTAGGGAGGTGCAACCAGCCCAACTGTCAAACTGACCCAGACATGGAATCCACAAACAGGCAGAGTCATAGAAATGGTATGAGCAAGAAAATGCTCACTTTCTAAAAGTGGCATTTTCAAACGCACAATCTTAAAAACAACTTTACTAAAAGATGTATTTTTAAATTGTGAGCTCAGAGACCCCAAACTCCACATGTCCATCCGCTCCCAAAGGGAATCTACACTTTAATCAGATTTAAAGGTAGCCCCCCATGTTAACCTATGAGAGGGACAGGCCTTGCAACAGTGAAAAACGAAATTTAGCAATAATTCACTGTCAGGACATATAAAACGCATTACTATATGTCCTACCTTAACCATACACTGCACCCTGCCCTTGGGGATACCTAGGGCCTACCTTATTGGTGTCTGACATGTAAGAAAAGGGAAGGTTTAGGCCTGGCAAGTGGGTACACTTGCCAAGTCGAATTTACAGTTAAAACTGCACATACAGACACAGCAGTGGCAGGTCTGAGACATGATTACAGAGCTATGTATGTGGGCGGCACAACCAGTGCTGCAGGCCCACTAGTAGCTTTTGATTTAAAGGCCCTGGCACCCCTAGTGCACTATACTAGGGATTTAGTAGTAAATCAAATATGTCAATCATGGATAAACCAATTACATACACTTTACACAGAGAGCATATGCACTTTAGCACTGGTTAGCAGTGGTAAAGTGCTCAGAGTTCAAAAGCCAACAGCAACAGGTCAGAAAAAAATAGGAGCCAGGAGGCAAAAAGATTGGGGATGACCGTGTATAAGCAAAAAAGTCCAACAACCCTTGACCACAGGTCCTGAATATGTGCCATTTATCAACCATGTACAACTGTTATGCATGCCAACTCCGCTATCAATATGTCCCTCTGTATTTTACAACCTATGTAATGGACATCACACATGGACTCTATCAGCAGGATACTCATTACATTAGGATTCCAACATGGACAGATTAAAAAAACATCTAGACACATTTATTGGTAGACGTGCAAACAGCACATAGAGCATAACTGAGTGTCACATCAGGATGTTTGCTAAGGTGTCACACAATCCTAAACCATAGGATACAGTAGTTAAGGTGATGTTATTCTTCCTATAAGGCAGGAGGCACACAGATTGGTCATTTGTATCACCTGGTAAAGCCTCATCACAAACCCATTCCATAGCTTACAAATATCTACATGCCATGGCACTGACAGATATCTGTACTGATGTTTCCAGTCCAGGGATCTCTCATGTACATTGGCCACACCTGTAGGTTTGTCACTCATCCATGTGACATGCACATTGGTCTGCAAAGTAGGTATACACAGACAGCTAGTTTCAAGTAAGAATACATACAACAAAAACCATTGTGATGGGAGAGGCATTGTCCTACCTTTAAACATGAGCCAGACACATATGGAGACACAAATGACACCATTTGACCACCTCCTGTACCGTACAGGTGAACTTGATAGAAAAGCACATAACCACCTTGTGTCCTGTGGTCTAACAATTTAAGTTACACTCCTCAAACCCATGGCTATTAGTACCTGCTTTCAGCCCTATCCACTTCTCATGTCTGCCTGCAATTCCCATCTGATTTTGACACTGTGTGTCACTTGCTAAGGTTGATGAGTCAAACAGGATCTCAGCAAATCTGTGATTGACAGAGATAAGTGATAGGACTTATCAGAAAGCATTCCTCAAATCAGAGAAGTCATGTCCACAAGTGTGACTTTGCATCTGCTATAACAGAACATGATACTGTAGACCACTCTATCCTGGAAAAAATATAAATGTTTTCTCTGCATGGACAACTCACTCATAGGTGTTTAAGCTACCTACATTCCCACAGATGATGCAATAAAGGAGGTGACATGAGACCCATCAATTTCAGGTTACAAAAGTGAATCACAACATTAAGTAATTGTCACATATTGTTTAGTCAGTTAAAGCACTGATTGATGAGATCTGCCCTGGAGTCCCCTGTTTCATCTTCCTCTGGCTTTTCATAACTTGACAAGTCTGCATTCCGCCCACAGGTTCTGTTGTCTCCCCCTCATCTGGTATAAATGGTATCTGACGTCTCAGGGCAAGATTGCGGAGCATGCAGCAGCCAACTATTATTTGACATACCTTGTTGGGTGAGTAGAGGAGGGCTCCTTCTGAAATGTCCAAGCACCTAAATATTGCTTTCAGGAGCCCAAAAGTCTGCTTCCTGACATACCTTGACTTCCCGTGGGCCTCGTGGTAATGAACGTTCCCTGGCGTGGTTGGGTACCTCACTGGTGTCAACAACCAAGGATGGTTGGGCTAGCCAGAGTCACCTGTAAGCAAGTTGAGCAATTTGGTAGAACAACACAAATATATATGTGGGACATTCAACATTGTGATGGCAGGTGACATACTTTGCAAACACACATTTCAAATGTAACTTACTAACCAGCCAGACCGTCTCTGTATGAAGGCGTGACATCAGCAGTGGGAAATTGGTGCTACACATGATGAAGGAATCATGGACTGATCCTGGATACTTAGCATTGACTTTTGATATGTACTGTGTGTCACTTGCTAAGGTTGATGAGTCAAACAGGATCTCAGCAAATCTGTGATTGACAGAGATAAGTGATTGGACTTATCAGAAAGCATTCCTCAAATCAGAGAAGTCATGTCCACAAGTGTGACTTTGCATCTGCTATAACAAAACATGATACTGTAGACCACTCTATCCTGGAAAAAATATAAATGCTCTCTCTGCATGGACAACTCACTCATAGGTGTTTAAGCTACCTACATTCCCACAGATGATGCAATAAAGGAGGTGACATGAGACCCATCAATTTCAGGTTACAAAAGTGAATCACAACATTAAGTAAATGTCACATATCGTTTAGTCAGTTGAAGCACTGATTGATGAGATCTGCCCTGGAGTCCCCTGTTTCATCTTCCTCTGGTTATTCATAACTTGACACGTCTGGATTTCTGCCCACAGGTTCTGTTGTCTCCCCCTCATCTGGTATAAATGGTATCTGATATCTCAGGGCAAGATTGCGAAGCATGCAGCAGCAAACTATTATTTGACATACCTTGTTGGGTGAGTAGAGGAGGGCTCCTTCTGAAATGTCCAAGCACCTAAACATTGCTTTCAGGAGCCCAAAAGTCTGCTTCCTGACATACCTTGACTTCCCGTGGGCCTGGTGGTAATGAACTTTCCCTGGCGTGGTTGGGTACCTCACTGGTGTCAACAACCAAGGATGGTTGGGCTAGCCAGAGTCACCTGTAAGCAAGTTGAGCAATTTGGTAGAACACAAATATATATGTGGGACATTCAACATTGTGATGGCAGGTGACATACTTTGCAAACACACATTTCAAATGTAACTTACTAACCAGCCAGACCCTCTCTGTATGAAGTTGTGACATCAGCAGTGGGAAATTGGTGCTACACATGATGAAGGAATCATGGACTGATCCTGGATACTTAGCACTGACTTTTGATATGTACTGGTCTGTCAGACACAACTTGAACGTGTATGGAATGGTAGTTTTTCCTGTTCCTATACACCTGTTCATTGGCCCTGGGGGGAACCAAAGCTACATGGGTGTAATATGTGGTTCCAACCACATGTGGAATGTGTCCCATAGCAAAATACACTAGCTTCACATGGGCCAAATCTGCACTACGGGGAAACCTGATGTAGCTGTGCAGGTGTTTCAACACTGCACACAGTACATACTTCAAAAACCAGACTGAACATGAGCTGAGACTTCCCTGCAGTAAAGGCCACTGTATTCTGGAAGGGCCCGTTGGCCAGGAAGTGTAGCACTGACATGACTTGAATGATGGGAGGTATGCTATAGCGATTGTGAATGGCAGGCATCAGATCTGGCACCAACTGATCACAAAGATCCATGATAGTATAACGATTCAGCCTATATGTCTAGATAGCATGTCTTTCCACCATAGTGTAAAGGTCTACACATTGGTTGTTGTCTTCCTCTCCTCATGGCAGCGTAGCTATGTGAAAACATGTAAATATAGTATGTGACATGCAGCAAGCACACATCATGTAAATGACCATATATAAGTCACATATATCTACTCTCGAGGTTGGTTACAACCTCTGACATCTACAGTACATGCTGTACTATGCATCCAATGACACTCTCCTTGGTACATATTCCCTCAAGTACCTAATGTATTACACATACATATTCATCTGTTATATTATTTGGTTGCTAGTATAACCGACTTGACATGTCGCACAAATATTGTTGCCCATTATCTACATTTACATTGCACATAGGATCCTGACACTAGGTGTACATTGCTATCACCACGTGTCCTTCAGTTACACAGCTTTTACTGCTAATATGCACAAATCGACAATTAAACATGTAGGCAGTACTTACAGATATACTGCAATATATAGGGCATAGTTTATGATGCAGATTACAAAACTCTTCCATACATGAAATGTGTACAAAATGGCAGCAGCCTGACCTACTGTACTGGACATGTGGAAGTGACCTACATCCGCTGGTAGAAGACGTCATGACGGTAGGGGGTCACAACCACAGTGCAGATTACCATTGGAACACATTGCTGCCTTTGGTGGACTTGGACTATTGACAATGTCCGCCGGCAGTGACTGTCCTGTACATGACGGACCTGACCACCATCTTCTGCAATATTGCTCACTAGACTCCTGACACTGCTGCACCTCCACTACCTGAGCTGTTGTGTACTGCCTCTGTGAGATATCATGCCACGTCCTGCATGAGATAGGTCCCCAGCCTTCATCTCTAGAAAGTTGGACAAGCTCGTGGAGGCGGTCCTACCCCTGTGTGAACAGCTATATGATACACTACAGGAGCAAGTGAGTCCAATGGTATACCAAAGTGTGAAAGGTGTGGTGTATGATGGGGCACCTCAAATTTAAAATAGTGAAGGTATTGATGCATGCAGATGCTAAATAATGCATGAGTGAACAGAGAGGATGGGAATGGTTGCCTACTTGCTGTCACTGAAGTGTTATGTACACTTGTGTTGGTATGGTGCATGTGGACATTCCCTTTTGTCTGTGTCATCCATGCAGGTCAACACCCATCAAAAAAAGGGAATCTGGAGTTCCTTCACCAAGCAAGTGCAGACCCTGGGGGTCCACACCGGCGGAGTACCCACTGTAGGAAGTGGTAGGAGGACCTGAGACTCTGGGGTCGGAAGACCACAGAGGCCTAGCTGGGGATGTCCTCCCAATGAGGGATGGGTGCCCGTCAGACCTTGACTGCCCTAATGACCCACATTTCGGTGGTGGCCTACCCTGAGGTGGATGGGCTTTTGAGGGCAGCACAGTAGCCACAAGAGGGTAAGTACTGACAGAACCCATTTAGATGCCTTTGCCAGTTAAGTGAATGATGTCTAAGTATCCCAGCTGTGACAATGCGGTAAGTGCTACAGGCAATATGTCTCATATGAAGATATTGTACTACAGTTGCCAACATTGAAACACAGATTTGGCCATCAAATTCTGTATAGGGACATGCTAATCACCTTTGTCAACCACATAGTATGACTGCATGTGGAGATGCACATGTGACATATGTGTAACTCTACTCAGCCATATATATGTGTAACATGCTGTGTCATCCTTCTCACCTAGTGTTCCAAAGTTAATTTACCCAATTGGTAAGTTGTATAGCTCTTTGGTCTCTGACCAGTCCTATTCCACTAGATCATGCTTTATGTGCAACACTGAGTCTGACAGATGAATAACGGGCAAGTAATCCCCTCTACTAAAAGAGAAGGAAACTTCATGTAAGCCTGTCATCCCAATCAGGATTTAGCCATGTCAAACTTACTAAACTCCCTATGAGGTTTGTCGAAGTGTCTCCATTGTCATGTCAGATTAATGAATCAACCATATTTAAAATCATGTTGGTAATATTACATTGAAATTTCAAGACAACATTGACATGTGTTCTGATACCTTTTATTCTAATGTACATGGTGTTGAGAAAGTAAGTGGCTAGGCTGATGATCCCTTAGCCTATCTATATTGTTCATGCGACATAGGGCATTACCATACCTCTATGGGTACAACATAAACTATTTTGTTCCTACATCATGTGCCAATAGATACTTAGTACCTATTGTTCTATTGCAACCTCTTCTTTGCCAGACTTATCTTTGCTAATCTGAGGCTGTTTGGACAGTTCTAGTAATGAATCCGCTCATTTCTTCCTGACTTAGTAGTATAGCAGGGCTTTCACTTGACATTCACATGTTGGTGTTATGGGATATATTCTTGGCTCTAGGTGTATGTGTCATTCATGGTCACATTAAAGATTGGTTATTTAAGTGATAGTTCTGTACTAAGGTAATAGGATTCATATGTCATGACATTTGTTGGTGATGTAGTTGTTTAGATGTTGTCATGTGGAGATTTCTAATCAGCATGTATAGTGGAATGATATATGGCCTTCATGCACACTGGTGTCCATTGAATTGAAGGTGCTGGTATGCTCCCAGTGGTTGCATCCTGTGTGCTAAGTAGGCCCCTATTGCAGGACATGGAATTGTTGTCCATGTGTAAATGAGTTAGATAAGTGGGTCCAGATACTCTTAATAAATCATTGAGTAGTATTTAGGTTTATGTTTCAAAGACATACTTGTCATTTTGTGATGCACACTGTTTGGGTATGCCATAGGTTGTGTATTTATCTGAGGTGTGTAACATTGTGAAAGATATTAACAGATATTAACAGATTTACACTTTAGGTATGTGTTAGGAAAGCAACAAGCTGTGTTGTATTTGAAGTGACATGAGTTTACTTTCATGGACCATGATGACTGGTGATGAACTGGGCAAGTATGGCGTAGGGCAGTGGTTCCCAAACATTTTTGATCCACTTATCCCTTGACATACTGGCCATTGGCCGCCGCTCCCCATTATGTTACTTTTGTTTGGCAGGTGGAAGATGCAAGCCCAGCCTCAGGAGTGCTTCCATTTATCTCTGTGAAAATAATTGGTGTGTGTGTTCTTGCCCCCCTCTGTGTATTCTTGCTCCCTGTCTGTGTGTCCGTGTCTACTGTCTATATGTTCCTGCCTACTGTCTGTGTTCCTGTTTACTGTGTCCTGATGCCTCCCGTCTGTGTGTTCTTGCATCTTGTCTGTGCCCTCTGTCTGTGTGTTCTTGTCTACTGTCTGTTTGTCATTGCCTCTTGTCTGTGTGTTTCTGCCTACTGTCTGTGTGTCCTTGACTCCTGTCTGTTTATTCATGCCTCCTAACTGTGTTCATGCCTCGTGATGTGTCCTTGTGCCTCCTGTTTCCTTATGCCTCCTGTCCGCTGCCTCTTGTCTATGCCCTCACGCCTATTGTGTGTGCTCTCATGACTCCTGTCTCAGCCTCATGTGTGGACAATCACGCCCCATGTCACTGTGGACATACCTGGTCTATTCTGTCTATGAATCTTCTATCTGTTCTCCCCTTTGTAAGCAGACTGGGTGTGTTACTTCCAATGAACAGATAAGAGAGGGAACAGATGAGTAGCCTGCCTCCCCACTTGCAATGAGCAGGACAATTTCAAGCATGCATTCCCAAAATGAATGTGCAGTGTTGCAGTTGCACACAAACTGTCTTGCACATCTTTGTCGTGATTTAAGTTGCAAAATATTCTGGCTTGCGTCTGCAACAGACCAGGTCTAAGGACCTCTGATAGACCCCAACAGTATCAGTTGCATTAGCACCAGTAGCCTGCAAGTGTTTTTATCCCTTCTAAAGCCTTAAACCTACAGGTATATCTCTAAACTTGGATGGGACGCAGTTGTGCTGTCCACCTAGGAAAGATGAAATGCAGAGTTTTCCCTGGTGGTTTCATTTCAACATCCTATACACAGATGCACGCAGCGGGTTTACAACCACTGGCCAGTAGCTGTTTTGTTTGCTCCATGAGCCCAGAAATCTCCTGCATGAGATGGAGACATGCACATTGCTTCAGGAGTCTGCCATTCGCTTCTTAGTTCTGTCCTTGCTCCTGGGTACCACACTGCCTCGCTCACAGGGTGTATTTTGGGGAGCAAATATCTGTTTTGCCATATTTCTGCAGACCACTTTGGTTCTAGCATTGAAAGAAAGCTGTTTCTTTGAGGCTTCATGATGAACAGCCCTTAAGAACTCCTCATCTGAGGAACACAGTGCGTTCTTAACTGAAGGCCATTAGAATTGCAGCTGCAGAAGATAGTAGCACTCCAAAACCTAAAGGGGAAGAACTGTTAAAAAGATTAACAGATAAGCTAAACCTTACACTCAAGTAACATTCTGAGAACATGGACTGACTAAATCATAGGTAGAGCATCTGTACAAACACCCCATTAAGTGGAGGTCAAGTAGAAGTGCTAGGAAAAAGTAGGAGATGGATAAATAAAGCCTTCCCCCCAGAGTTAATTCTTAATTTCAGTGATTGCATCTGTTCGTTTTATAGTTTGCCACCGCCTAATGTATAAGCACGCCACACCTGCACGATTGTTGCATTTTTACCAATTTCTTGCCTGGAAATGTTTGTTTTGAGTCATCTACTTTGGGTCCTTTTTTTTTTCTGTAAACCAAAAGGGGCATTTTATAACCAAAAGAACACATGTGTTTTAGGAGCTTTTGTACTTTAAGTACCCTTAGTTTGGCCCTGCTTGAGAAGAGTAGAAACTTATAATATTCTGTGGAATATAACATACGGCATTTGTAAGAGCGTGCAAAATAACATATTCACTCACCTGGCGAGAGCATTTATAATCCATAACGAAGTGATTCCCGAACTCTCTCCTTGGGGCACTGCGCCCCTGGCTAGTTTTGATGGCGCACAGCATGATTCGTTGATGCACAATGATGATCTGTATGGGGAGAGACTTTAGATGTAGCCGAATCATCTTGTGCATTATCTTTTTGAGTTACTGCTGAATTGATGGATTGGTGATGTAGTGGTCATATGGTTCCCTTATGTTGTGGGTAACACTGTGGTCTTATAGAAATGTTGGAAGTATGTAGTTGGACATGATGTAGGCCCTAAATGGTTCCTACTCGGGGGTTTCTAAGGCATAGATGTGATGTGTGTTTTAAGAATGTGATGGCCCTCTCTCTCACTCTCTCTTTCTCTCTCTCTGTTTCTCTGCATCAGCATCGGCAGGTAAAAGAGAGGTGGCACAGCCGTGTGGTGAAGCTGCTGGCCACAGGACCAGGAGTGCTGATACCGAGGGATTCAGTGGCCCGGAGGGAAAGGGGAGTACCAGGGGGGAGAAAGGATCTACCTCAGCATCATCGGAATCCTCCTCCAGTGGACATTCCCTGGTGGTGGTGGACCCATCTAGGACCAACCCAGCACCACCTTAGTTTGCCACTCCCCTTACTACCACCACCCTGCCTGTAGCTTCCCACCCAGTTGGTCATGCCGGCTCACCCAGGAGGGTGGGCATCTCGTTTGCAGCAGGCACATCTGCTCCTGCCCCTGTCAGCCCTGCTGCCCTCAGTGAGGAGGCTATTGACCTCCCGAGGTCGATCTCTGTGGGTCAGTCCACCATCGTGATTGCCATCCAGGGACTGGCAACTCAGATACAACAGAGCAGTGCATTCCTGGAGTAAATTTGTGGTGCACTGGCTAACCTACAGAGATACTTTCAGGCTCTGACCTCCACATTGATGATAGCCAGTCACCCTTTGTCTTCGGTCCCCCATCCACCTTCCTCTTCCCAATCCCAAACCCCTCTAATCTTACCGAAGACAAGTATTCATCCACCTCAACATCCAAGGGTAGCTCAGACAAATACAAGTACCACAAGACACACAATCTCAACAGACACTCAACCACCCACCACATAATTTCTCAGCAAATCCACCCCTTCCCAAGACAAATAAGTGGCCACACGCACCCACCCAACAGATAACCACTACCCATAAACATGCCTTGCTCAAATATGCACCCAAGACATCCACACCAACACCCCAGCCATTTTCTCTCACTCAACACCCAAATCCTTTTGCTATGACTGTCCTTCCTTTCAGAGTTAGCCCTTTTCCTTACTCCTCTCCCACCCCGTGATATGCCTAAACATTCTGGGGGTCATTACAACATTGGCGGTAAAAGGCGCTTACCCCCGTGCAGAAGACCGCCAATACACCGCCTCGGCCGCGGTAGACCGCCACAGCTATTATGACACACATCTCGAAATCCGCCGAAATTCAGACACCCACACAACACCGCCACACCAAAGGTCAGTGATAAACTGGCGTAAACAAATCCTCCACCTCCACGCCAACAGAAACACGCCCATGCTATTACAACCCACGAATCCACGCCGCGGTCTTTCAACCGCGGTATTCCATTGGCGGTACACACCGCTGCGCTCAAAATACACACACATCTACAAAACACCCCCACATTGGACAATTCCAAATACACACACCTGATACACATACACACACCACTCCCACACACCCAACACAATATAAAATACACACCCACATCACCCACAAACCCCTACGACCAGAAATTCTGAAAGAAGGCCAGAGAGACAGCCCAGCAATTGACAACCCCATCACACAGAGGCACGCAACACCATCACCCACACAACATTCACGCACAAAACACCACAAACCACTACACTCACCACACTCATCACCACATACACCACCCCACACCTCACCCACACCACCCCATGGCACGTCAAAGACACCCCGCTTCTCCGAGGAGGAGCTCAGGGTCATGGTGGAGGAAATCGTCCAGGTAGAGCCACAGCTATTCAGATCACAGGTACAGCACACATCAATAGCCAGGAAGATGGAGTTATGGCGCAGAATAGTGGACAGGGTGAACGCCGTGGGACAGCACCCAAGAAATAGGGAGGACATCAGGAAGAGGTGGAACGACCTACGGGGGAAGGTGCGTTCCACGGTCTCCAGACACAACATCGCAGTGCAGCGGACTGTCGGCAGACCCCCACCTCCTCCCCCACAACTAACAACATGGGAGGAGCAAGTCTTGACCATCTTGCATCCTGAGGGCCTTGGAGAAGTCGGTGGAGGATGGGACACTGGTAAGTCAAATCTCAACTATCATATCCCCCACCCTACCTGCATGCTATCACACACCCCCACGCTCACACCCTCCCCTATCACTCAAAATCTTCACTAATCTACCCATAACACTATCCACCCATCCCAACACCAAGGCTTGCATGACACAACTAAGCATGGACACCCCTCACTAAAGCATGCTCACTGCACATACCCAGAACAACCCCCCAACCATCATCACACAAGCCCCCACACAGGAATGCTTGCACTGGGGAACATGCACACCCAACCATTGCACACCATTACACACACACATGCAATAATCATGCTCTTATACCCCTGCAGGAACCCGAAGGACCGTTACCACACCAGAGGGTCCAGACAACACCACTCCACCCACAGAAGAGGCCCACAGTGACGAGAGCAGCTCTGCCCTTCTGGATCTTGATGGCCAGCCCGGACCATCGTGGGCCTCAGGACAGTCGGTTCCCCTTGCACAGGCACAGCCCAACACCGACCTTCCACCCTCTGGTAACACCAGCACAGCACCCACCCAGCGGGCCCAAACCTCCCTACCCAGGACAGGTCAATCAGCGGTGTGTCCACCGCTACAGGGCACCCAGGGTAACCCACCACCCCAACAACAACAGGGACCTGGGGGCAGTGGTAGTGGGCACACGGTCCAGGGGATGGAGGCACAGGAACATAGGGGAACTGGGAGGGCTGCTGTGCGACAGTTGCCGGACAGGCCAAGGGAACCCACTCTCCACGAGGCCCTATCCTCCATCATGGGAGCATACCACCACTCCCAGGAGACGATGGCAACAGTCCTAGACAAGTTGCAGGAGAACCTGCGCCTGCAGGAGGAACTGTATATGGGGTTCAGGGAGGAGCTCAGGACCATCGGCTCCGCCCTGGGCACCATCGTAGGGGTGCTGAAGGACATACAGCAGACCTTGAGGGACACTGTGGCACTCCAAGGGGCCCCTGACACCAGCCAGGATGATGAACTGCCCACCACCTCCGCCGGCGCTAGTGGACAGGACGCCCCGCCACAGGACCACCACACCAGCACCCCATCCCCTGCAGACGGACAACCACCACGCAAGCGGTCCCTGAGATCCAGGAACAGGACAGAGTAAGATGGCAAGTCCCCCGTCAGGAAATAATACCACCATGATTGTCCTCCCACTGTCCCACTTTGTTACCCTGTCCATAGTCGAACTGCCCCAGCTCCACTTCCTATGCCCAGATGGGCAGTGCACCTGTGAGACTAATAGACTGGACTCTGCCATGGACATTCCTCCACCATCCCCCATCACCATTTTACAATCCCCCTTCATTGTTTTGAGCACTTAAAGAAACACCCTTGAAACACAAAACAATCTGGAGTCAGTCTATGATTTGGTGCTTTGTATTATCAATGACAGTGTCATAATGGCTGTACCATTGTAAGGCCAACATACCTATGTCACACACCACAAGCCCATGAAGGATGCAAACAGTTGACACGTAGGTTACCACACCTGTGAAACTGAAATTGAAGGGTACAACTCAGTTAACAAATAGTGATTGAAATGGAGGAACAGGATAGAGGTAGACGTGTGAAAGTTAATGTAATGTTAAACCTGAAAATGTTCTCAACTGTGTGTCACTGGAAATATTGCTGTATGACTGACTCCCTGTTGTCGTTGTCTTCTTCCTCAGCTTCATCCTCATCACTGTCCACAGGCTCCATAGGCTTCACAGCTGCTAGAACACCGTCATCTGGATCATCCTCCTGCAGAAAAGGCACCTGGCGTCGCAAAGCCAAATTATGGAGCAGGCCATGATGATGTCGCACACCTTCTTCGGTGAGTAGAATAGGGATCCACCTGTGATATGGAGGCACCTGAACCTGGCCTTCAGGAGGCCAAAGGTGCGTTCGATCACCCTCCTAATCCGCCCATGGGCCTCATTTTACAGTTCCTCTGCCCTGGTCCTGGGATTCCTCACTGGGGTCAATAGCCAGGAAAGGCTGGGGTAACCAGAGTCCCCCAATAGCCATACACGGTGCCTCTGGAGTTGACCCATCATATCAGGGATGCTGCTATTCCGCAGGATGTAGGTTGCATGCACAGAGCCAGGGAACATAGCATTTACTTGGGAGATGTACTGGTCTGCCAAACAGACCATCTGGACATTCATCGAATGATAATTCTTCCTGTTCCTGTACACCTGTTCACTCCTGTGGGGGGGGACCAGAGCTACATGGGTACCATCAATAGCACCTATGACGGTGGGGATATGTCCAAGGGCATAGAAGTCAGCTTTCACTGTAGCCAAATCCTCCACCTCAGGGAAAATGATGTAACTTCTTACGTGTTTCAGCAGGGCAGACAACACTCTGGACAATACATTGGAAAACATAGGCTGGGACATCCCTGATGCCATGGCCACAGTAGTCTGAAATGACCCACTTGCAAGGAAATGGAGCACTGACAGCACCTGCACGTCAGGGGGGATTCCAGTCGGATGGCGGATTGGTGACATCAGGTCTGGCTCCAACTGGGTACACAGTTCCTGGATAGTGGCACGGTCAAACCGGTAGGTGACGATGACATGTCTTTCTTCCATTGTCAACAGGTCCACCAGCGGTCGGTACACCAGAGGATTCCGCCATCTTCTTATATGTCCCAGCTGACGGTGCCTACGAAGGAAAACAGCGAAGAACCAGTCACTATTCCTCCAGGTATGTACCCACATTTACACACAAGACTACACCAGACACAAAACCCTTCCTGTATGTGTGTTGAGTGTAGGCCTAGCTATGTGTGACGCAGAAGTTAATGAAGCCATGTGGGCCCCTGAAATGGCGGCTGACTGACCTCTAATGTGGGACAATGGGATTGTGGGGTAACTGCGCTGGCGTTGCACACCGTCGCAGTAGGCGGTCGTAGACCGCGGCGCAATACTGCATTGGTTAACATTGGACCCTATGGGTCCCAGGAGCCAATGAACAGGTGCGCTGGCGGTGATGATGCGCACCGCCGCGGACGTCACTGCCGCGGACATCACCGCTATTTTCTATCTGTTCAATCACTAGATACCTGACCTTCGACAGGAGAGGACCTACACTGCTAGTGCTGCTGTGACCTCAGTCTGGAAGCGACGATGGCTGCTGCGTCTGGGAAAGGGCCCCTGCCTTCACTGCACAGGAGTTGGAGAAACTTGTGGATGGGGTCCTCCCCCAGTACACGCTACTCTATGGTCCTCCAGACCAACAGGTCAGTACACAGCGAGCACGTTGTATGGGCTAGGCCTGGGTGGAGAGGGCTGGGTGGAAGAGGGAAGGGGGCAGAGTTCATAGAACATTAATGCATGGGAATGAATGGGCCACATGGCCAGAGTAGGGAGGGGGCAAATCACAACGACGGTGCAGTTGGTAATGACTGTTGCTCTTTCCTTGTGCATGTCATATATGTCAGCGCCCACCAGAAGAGGGACATTTGGCGTGTCATTGCCAAGGAGGTCCGGACCCTGGGGGCCCACCAGAGATGGGGCATCCACTGCCGGAAGAGATGGGAGGACATTCGCCGCTGCAGCAAGAAGACAGCGGAGGCTCAGCTGGGGATGACCTCCCAACGTGGGAGGGGTGCCTGTCGCACCATGACCCCCCTGATGTTCCGGATCCTGGCGGTGGCCTACCCGGAGTTGGTTGGGTGCTTGAGGACATCACAGCAGACACAAGGGGGTGAGTACAACCTGATTCTGCTGACTTTGAGTGCAGTGAAGGTGTCTGGGTGGGGGAGGTGGGTTGTGGGTGTCCCTAGGCCAGGGCGAGTTAGGTAGTCAAGGCCCCTCCGTAATGTAGGCCATGTGGCACTCAACCCCACCTCAGCAGAGTGCCAAGTCGAGGTATAGTTTCCCCTGTGGCATCCATGTGCGCAGATGTCCACCATTGCCATGTAGGCCGTAACCCAGAAATTGCATGTGCATAGTGCAGGCGCACAGTGTTATGCAGGGGGCTGCTGCGTCTGTCTTGTCCGCCAACGGTAGCGGAATGCCATGCACTAAAACTCTCTTTTTTCTGTCTCCCCCCTTTTCCTGCTCTCCCTGTCCTTTTGTACATCAGCATCAACAGGCGGAGGTACAGTGGCATCGGAGCACGAGGGAGCTGCATCCCACATGGACATGGAGGGCCACACCACGGACTCAGAATGCACCAGTGGGACGGAGGGCGAGGGGAGCTTCACGTCGGCCACCGGATCACCAACCAGCAACACGGACTCCTCCACCGATGGGAGCTCCCCTGTGGTGGCGGCACCATCTGTGCCCCCCACTTCAACAGGTACAGCCGCCACCTCCCCTACCAGCACCGCCCTCCCAGCAGCCCCTCAGTGTTTGACCCGTGCCCACTCACCCAGGAGGGTGGGCATCACCTTCGCCCCAGGCACCTCAGGCCCTGCCCCAGTCACCCCTGCTGCCCTCAGTGAGGAGGCCATTGACCTCCTCAGGTCACTCACTGTTGGGCAGCCTACCATTGTGAATGCCATCCAGGGTGTAGAACGAGAGTTGCAACACGGTAATGCATTCCTGGAGGGCAATATTTCTGGTCAGGCTGTCCTTCAGCGAACCCTGCAATCTCTGGCCTCAGCACTGATGGCAGCCATTGTCCCTGTGTCTAGCCTCCCACCTCCAACTTCCTCAACCCAGACCCAATCCCCTGTACCCCAGCCCATCCCAAGCACACCTACAGACCAGCATGCACACAAGTCAACACACAAACGTAGCTCAAGCAAACATAGGCACCACACATCCCACAGGCACTCACACAAGCATCACACCCATACAGACACAGTAACATCCACTGTCTCCACTGTGTCCCCCTCCTCCTCTTCTCCCTCCTCCCTCCCAGTCTCGTCTACACACACACCTGCATGCACCACATCTACAGGCACCATGAGTCGTACAAGGATACCCAGCACCCCATGCCGCTCACCTGCACTCACCACCCCCACTGCCATTTACACATCCCCTGTCTCCTCTCCCAGTGTGTCTGTGACGCCCCCTCCCAAAGTACACAAACACCAGCAACCACACACCCAACATCCATCCACCTCATGACAGCCTCCAGTACCCGCACCTGCACCCAAAACAGCTAAAGTGACACCTCCAACAACCACCTCCTCTTCCTCCACTCCCAGACCCCCTCCAGCTACCCATCCCATCGTCAGAAACTGTCCCTCTGTAAAATTGACCCTTTTGCCCCCAACCCCCCCTCCAATTCATCAGTCCTGTCGTAGCGCCTCAGCCAAAAAGCCTCCAATACCAGTGGTGCGTGTTCAAGGCTTGTGGAGTGCACCGGCCACTAGGGCAGGTAGTAGGACCCGGAGCCAAGGCACTGGCAGCCCACCCCCTGTAAAGGCTCCCAAATTGGAGAGTGGATGACGGGACCGTGTTAAGACTCCTGGTGGGACAACAATTGACATGGGTTCGAAGGGGATTGGTGAGTCAGCTGTGACTCCAACAAAGGTGCGGAAGGTCCGGAGGAAGTCTGCCCAGCCTCTTGTGAGTGTAACGGCAGAGAAGTGCGCCATAATTTCCGGTGGACCAGACACAACCGCCAGCACCGTCGTCACTGGTCCAGACTCCACCGCCGGAGTCACAGCCCAGGAGGGCCCAAGTATCGTCACTGGTCCAGAGACCACCGCCGGAGTCACAGCACAGGAGGGCCCAAGTATCGTCACTGGTCCAGAGACCACCGCTGGAGTCACAGCCCAGGAGGGCCCAAGTATCGTCACTGGTCAAGAGACCACCGCCGGAGTCACAGCCCAGGAGGGCCCAAGTATCATCACTGGTCCAGAGACCACCGCCAGAGTCACAGTCCAGGAGGGAATGTCATGCCACACACCAATGCCCAGTGTAGAGAACGTCATGCCACACACCAATGCCCAGTGTAAAGAACGTCATGCCACACACCAATGTCCGTATCAGAACCGCAATGCCAAAGCACCGCTGAACAGGGCAAAGAACACCATGGTGAAGACTGCTGAACAGGGCAAAGACCGCCATGGTGAAGACCGATGAACAGGGTAAAGAACGCCATGGTGAAGACAGCTGAACAGGGCAAAGATCGCCATGGCAAAGCACTGCTGAACAGGGCAAAGACCGCCATGGTGAAGACCGATGAACAGTCCTGAACCGCCATGGCAAAGCACGGCTGAACAGGGCAAAGACCGCCAGGTGAAGACCGCTGAACAGGGCAAAGACTGCCTTGGTGAAGACCACTGAACAGGGCAAAGACCGCCATGGCAAAGCACCGCTGAACAGGGCAAAGACCGCCATGGTGAAGACCACTGAACAGGGCAAAGACCGCCATGGCAAAGCACCGCTAAACAGTCCTGAACCGCCATGGCAAAGCACCGCTGAACAGGGCAAAGACCGCCATGGTGAAGACCGCTGAACAGGGTAAAGACCGCCATGGCAAAGCACCGCTGAACAGTCCTGAACCTCCATGGCAAAGCACCGCTGAACAGGGCAAGCACCGTGTAGGAATGAAAAGGCTGCCACATCAGGCATCCTTATCCCATGTGCATCTGGGACAGTGGCAGGACATGAACTTTCACGGGGAGACTCATCCAGTCTGGGCACCAGTCCCACACAGTACCAATAGAGAACTGCATCTACTTGAGAGACTGTGGCTTTGCACTCCCCAGGATAGAACAGTGGGCAACCCACCCACTGTAGAGACTTGTGAGACTGTGGCTTTGCACTCCCCAGGATGGCACAGTGGGCAAGCCACCCACTGTAGAGACTTGTGAGACTGTGGCTTTGCACTCCCCAGGATACATCAATGGGCATGGAGCCCCGTCGTGGATCTGGCTTCGCATTCATCTGGATGAGGTGACCCCCCCTTCCCTTCCCCCTGAGGTGCCTGTAGTATTTCGATCTGATGCCCCGGCAGTGTTCTCTCCGATAGTGGTCAGGTATTGTTTGTGGGCCTCGCCCATGCATTTTTGGACTGTTGGTTCACGGACATTGTTGTGTAGATATCTGCACTACTTCTCGTATTGTATCTATAATTATGAGTGAATTTGAAATATATATCTGTATATTTTTGTATGACATGTACATTGGCACATTACATTGTTTGACCGTATTTCACATTGTCTATTCATTCTTCCGGGGGGGATTGTGGGTTATTACTGTGATTTATTGTGAATGCATTGGTGTGTATGTTGTAATATGCGAGGGTGGGGCTAGGGGGGTTTCGTGGGTGTCCCCCTAACTTTTTATAGAAGGAAGGGCCTATGGCCTTTGTTCTTCCATGATAATGGTTTTAATAATAATTTAAACCAACCAGTGATTGGTTTCCTCATTACATATTTGTCACGCATTTCTTTCCCTAGTCTATAGTTGTTCCTGGCTGAAATTAGTTGTGTGCCTGTATGTGTGTTTAGGCAGCATGTGAGGTTGAGTTCATTAATTTTGTCAGAAAGTGGTAGGGTATGTGTTGTGTGATGAACAATTGTGTGTTGAAGGGTTAGTTGTGTTGGTATTGTGTGTTATGATGTGTTTGTTGATGTGTTGTGTGGCTTTGTGTGCATTGAGTGTGTGAGCGTTGTGCGCATGAAATGTTAGACACAGAGTTCTTTGTAGGTCGATCATTAAGTAGTATGATTGTTTATTTGTGTGTGTATTTTGCCTGTTGGTGTCACGTTTTGAAGTCTGTGTGATGTCTCCCTTCGTAGTGTCCCCTGTGGGTCGCTGCCAAGTTATTGGAGATGGTGAGGTTGTGTTGTTTTTGGGATGCGTTGTGGTGTTGTGTGGTAATGTGTGAGTGTGGGCCTGTGTGGTGTTTCTGTGCGCACCTGTCTATTTTTGTGACATTTGTGTATGTGTTGGCCGTGCCATATTTGTTGTGCATATGCAAGGGTGTATGTGGCTGTCTGTGAGTGTGTGTGTCAGTGTGCAGGTACGTGTGAGTGTCGCCCTCGTACTCCCTTCCCGAATGTATGTTGTGTGTGTATAAAAAAATCGACAGTATACAACAATTACAGGTAAGTGTGTGTACTTACGGTTGCTATCATCATTGGAGATTCTTGAGTCTTTGTGTAAGCAGGAGCAGCAGGAAGACGTGTAGTTCTGGTAACATGACGGCTCCAGACGAGTATGGCTTCCTGAAGTTGGGTGTCTCCTTTTGTACAGTTGGTTTCCACCTGGGTTTCCATGGTGGTGCAACTGCAGCAGAAACCTTGGCGGTGTGCAACCTCGGAATCTGTCAGGTGTGAACATGGCCCCTGCCGGCCTGCAAGTGTCTACCGTCATCAATGGCGGCCAGACCACTTTGCCGGTGCCGGTGGCGCTTTGACTGTATTTTTGGGGGAATACTGCCATGGTCATGATATGGTGCTCTTCCGGGTACCACCAAATTCAAAATGGCAACCACGGCCTGTGTTAGAAATTGGGTTTCTAGTTGGCAAAGGTATACACCCTTGTCCAAGTAGGGAACAAAATGGTAGTAAGGCTAAGTCACAACGCAATCCAAATTATCCTATGCCCACCCTTTGGTAGCTTAGCACTGGGCAGCCAGGCTTAACTTAGAAGGCAATGTGTAAAGTATTTGTGCGATAAATCATACAAAAACACAGTGAAAACACCACAGAAACGCACCACACAGGTTTAGAAAAATAGATATTATTTATCTAAATAAAATAAGGTTGAAACAATGAAAATCTAACGTTCACAAGGAAAGTTATGAGTTTTTATGGATTAAATCCCACTAAAGTGCTTAGAAACACAATAGCTCCAACTTGAGCTATCACAGCGTCATTGACGGAGTCATTCCAAATAGTCCCAAGGCAGTGCGGTGTCAGTCCTGTGTCAGTCTCTTTATGGCATCCGGGGAAGTGAGGCGCCAGTTCCACACTACGAGGCAGGGAGAGGTGAGGCATTGCTTCCATCAGGTTGCAGGGTGGAGCTGGTGCGGCATCAGTGCTTAGGTTCTGGTTCCTCGTGACCCAGTAGGGTTGATGGATCCAGTTGGTCACAACATGATGTATTGACTTCAAAGTGTCGCAATAACATTGTGGGGCGTCAGAAGCATTGCGGCAATGTCGGAGTTGTGTTGCAGGCCATGGTCATTGTGTGCAGCAAGGTCTACGTGACAAGGGAAGGCTGTGGCATCGGTGCTGGCATTGCTGAAGTCCGTCCAGGCCTCACTGAAGGTGGAGAACTAGCTAAAAGCTAGTAGATGAAGTCATTGCTTTTCTCTGAGACTTCAGACCAAGAAGCAAGCTCAATCAAAGTCCTTGGATAGCACTTTTGGGGAAGGCAGAGCCCTTCCAGCACAGTTGGAAGCCAGCAGGCAGCAGGGCAACATGCATAGCAGCAGTCCTTTTCAGCAAAGCAGTCTAGATTAGTCATTTGGGCAGCCAGGCAGTTCCTCTGACAGAGTTCAGGGGTAGATACAGAAGTGTCTGATTTGTTGGGTCAGAGACCCAGTTTTTATACCCACAAATGCCTTTGAAATGGGGGAAACTTCAAAGAGTGATTTTGAAAGACACAAGTTCCCCTTTCAGCCCAGGATCCCTGTTGGGGGTTACCAGTCCTTTGTGTGAGGGCAAGCTACTGGCCTTTGAAATGTAAGAGAGAGCCTCTACTCCATTCCTGCCCAGGGAGACCCATTCAGTATGCAGATGAATGCAGGTGTGAATGAGTGTCCTGTGTTTATGGGTGTCAAGGATGAATGAACAAGGGGAGCTGTCAACCAGCACAGACCAAACGTGGATTGGAGGCAGGGCAGTACGTGCAGAGAAATGCCCACTTTGTAAAAGTGGCATTTCTAAAATAGTAACATTACATCCAATTTCACCAGTAAGCAGGATTTTCTATTACCATTCTGGCAATACTAAACATTACAGGGCCACTCCTTCCAGATCAGAACCTACCACTCAAAAGTATATGAGGGCAGTTCTAACACTAGTCTATGAGAGGAGCAGGCCCTGCAGTAGTGGAAAACAAATTTATGAGTTTTTCACTACCAGGACATGTAAAACACATAAGTACATGTCCCTCCTTTTACCTACCTACCACCCTGCCCTAAGGGTTAGCGAGGGCATTCCTTAGGGGTCACTCAAACGGGAGTTTTAAGTCTTGGCAAGTAGTTCTAAGTGCAAAGACTAAGTGGTAGTGAAACTGCACACACAGGATTTGCAATGGCAAGCCTGAGACATGGTTAAGGGGCTATTTTTATGTGGGTGGCACAATCAGTGCTACAGGTCCACTAGTAGCATTTAATTTACTGGCCTTGGGCACATGTAGTGCACTTTACTAGGAACGTATAGGTAAATTAAATAAGCCAATTGGGTAGTAACTAATGCTATCATGTTTAGAAGAAAGAACATTCTCAGTTTAGCACTAATCAGCAGTGGTAAAGTGCACAGAGTCCTGAAACCAGCAAAAAAGGGTCAGAAAAATGGAGGGAGGCAGGCAAAAAGTTTGGAGATGACCACCCTAAGGCTGCCAGGTCTAATACTGTGATATAACATTTTGTGTACTCTTTCCTGTGTAACCCCCAACTTTTTTCACTTTATGTGCACCATGAGTATTCTTTATCAAAACAGGTGGCCCACAGGCAGCAGTAGGAAGGCACACTTTCCTATGCCTGCTCATCTAAATAAAATGACATTTTACAAAGAGATAGCTGTAGTACATTTTTTATAATCCACATATTTTTTAACAATGCTATTATTCATGGAGTTCGTGGCAAAAATATTACACTGTCTGTTGGTGTAAGATCTACAGGTACAATAGTGACTAAATATAATGCCTTTTCAGATATATTAGGCAAACGTCAGCCCATTTTTTAAATCTCCAATGAGACAATCAGACTTAGCAGTCCCTTACATATTTCTTGTTGTTGTAATTCACTCGATAACTAGTTTTACTGTAAGCCACTTTGTCATGGCAACTTTCAAGTCCTGATAATACTTGTATAGAATTTTCTCTGGTCTTATTATGGGCAGCTTTGCTGTTAATTACATGGACAAGTGTATCCCATGCTTTTGCCATATACTTTATGTTCTTTCATTAGAAGGCATGTTTGTCTATTTCAGTTATCTGCTTTTCCCCTTACCTACCTAATTTTTGTTTGCCACATACCTGCAACATAGCTCTCTCACAATATTTTTTTGCTTAGATGTGTTGTATCATTACATAGGCCCTCATTACAACCCTGGCGGTAAATCCTGCTTACCGCCGTGCAGAAGACTGCCAACATACCACTGCGACCGCGGAATTCCGCTACAGGTATTACGACCCACAGCTCACAATACAGACACCCACACATGTCCGCCACACCAAAGGTCAGTGATAAACTGGTGATAACAAAAACGACACCATCACGCCAACAGGAATATGCCCACAGTATCACGACCCACGAATCAACGCAGCAGTCTTTCAACCGCGGTAATCCTTTGGCGGTACACAACACAGCACTTAAAATACACACACATATACATAACACAACCACATTGGACAATTCGAAATACACACACCTGATACACATACACACACCACACCCACACACCCAATCCAATATAAAGCACATACCCACATCACCCACAAACCCTCACTACCAGAATTTTGAAACCACGCCAGAGAGATACACTCCCAAAAACAACACCAGCATCCACAGACACACAACACCATCACTTACACAACATCCACGCACCTCAAACAACACACACCGACACACCCCCTCACACATCACAAGACACCACCTCACACATCACCCACACCACATCATGGCACCTCAACGACACCCCAGGTTCTCTGAGGAGGAGCTCAGGGTCATGGTGGAGGAAATCGTCTAGGTTGAGCCACAGCTATTCGGATCAGAGGTGCAGCAGGCGCCCATTGCAAGGAAGATGGATCTATGGCGCAGAATCGTAGACAGGATAAATGCAGTGGGACAGCATCCAAGAACTAGGGATGACATCAGAAAGAGGTTGAACGACCTACAGGGTAAGGTGTGTTCCGTGGTCTCCAGACACCAGATTGCCGTACAGAGGACTGGCGGTGGACCCCCACATCCTCCCCCACAACTAACAACATGGGAGGAGCAAGTCTTGGCTGTACTGCATCCTGAGGGCCTCGCAGAAGTAGCAGGAGGACTGGACTCTGATAAGGCAAATCTTTACTACTATATCCCCCCCACCCTACCTGCATGCCATCACATACTCCCACCCTTACCCTCACACCCATCACCCCAACAACCCACAGATACCTCACCAACACAACCCACACATCCCAAAACCAAGCCCTGCATGTGACACCAATACATGGACACCCATCACCGAGGCATGTCCACTACAGAGACTCACTCATGCCCCAAAATCACGAATCACACAAGGACCAAGACAATAATGCAAGCACTGGAGTACAGGGTCAACCACCCATTGCACACAATGTCACACACACATACATTAATTATGCATTTACACCCCAACAGGACCCCTACCCAACGTCACCGGACAGGAGGTGCCTGACATATCCAGTCCCCCCACAGAAGAGGCCCACAGTGATGACAGCAGCTCTGAACAACTGGATCAAGATGACCAGCCCGGTCCATCTGGGACCTCTGGACAGTCGGTTCCCCTGACACTGTCACAGGCCACCACAGAGCCTCCCCATCAGGAAACACCAGCACACGACCCACCCAGCGGGCCCATCCTTCTGTCCCCAGGACACGTCAATAAGCAGTGTGTCCACCACTACAGGGAACCCAGGCAAATCCACAAACCTAAGAAAATCAGGGACCTGGGGGCAGTGGCAGTGGGCACACGGTTCGGGGGACAGAGGCATAGGATAACAGGGATACTGGGAGGACTGCTGTGCGACAGGGGGAGGACAGGCCCAGGGAACCCACTCTCCATGAGGCACTCTGCAGCATCATGGGAGCTTACCATCATTCCCAGGAGACAATGGCAACAGTACTGGGCAAAATTCAGGAGACCCAGCGGCTGCAGGAGGAACATGACCTTGGGATCAGGGAGGACTTGAAGTCCATTAACACCACCCTGGTCACCATTGCAGGGGTGCAGGCAGACCTCACCAACACCAGGAGGGACACAGTGGCACAACAAGGGACCCCTGACACTAGCCTGGACGATGAACAGCCCTCCACCTCTGCCGGCGCAAGTGGACAGGAGGCACTGCCACAGGAACAACAGGACACCAGCACCCCACCCCCTGCAGATGGAGAACCACCCCGCAAATGGTACCTGAAATCCAGGAACAAGACAGAGAAAATTGCCAGGACCCCTGCCAGGAAATGAGACCCCCCCGAATGTCTCCCTTCTGTCCCACTATGTCACCCTGTCCATCCTTAAACTGCCATTGCTCCACTTCCTATGCCCCTTTGGACAATGCACCTGTGAAACAAATAGACTGGACTCTGCCATGGACATTCCTCCACCATCCCCCAAGCCCATTTTACAACCCCCTCCACTTATTTGCACAGGAATAAACACACTTCAATCACAAAACAATCTGAAGTCAGTCTGTGCTTTCACAAAAGGGTAATTGCAATAACTGCGGAAAATAGCAATGTCAATTTACTTGTTCACATACCAATGTAACACAGCTGTAGGACAGCAGTAAACATAGCAGAGGTCACAAAGTGGGACCCAAATCTGTGAAATGGAAAGTCAAAGTGACAAGTCAGGGTCCATACACTAAATGAAAATGACACACTTATGCTAGTTGGAACAATAGAATGAGAAGTGGGAAACAGTGGCATCTTCTTACATGTTTCTTACTGGAAGTATTGCCTGCTGAAGTTGTTTCGGTTGTCGATATCCTCTTCTTCTCCCTCCTCTTCTTCACTGTCCACAGGCTCCACAGCTGCCACAAGACCACCATCTGCCCATCCTCCTGCAGAAATGGCACCTGGTGTCGCAAAGCCAGGTTGTGCAGCATACAGCATGCCACGATTATCTGGCACACCTTCTTCGGTGAGTAGTAGAGGGATTCACCTGTCAGATGGAGGCACCGGAATCTGGCCTTCAAGAGGCCGAAGATGCATTCGATCACCCTCCTAGTTCGCTCATGTGCCTCATTGTAGCATTCCTCTGCCCTTGTCCTGGGATTCCTCACTGGGGTCAGTAGCCATGACAGGTTGGAGTAACCAGAGTCACCTGTAAATGTTGAGGGACAACTGTTAGACACACACTAACCCTTAGGGACAACCCCATACCCAGACACCTATGTCAACTGTATTGGGACCTTGACCTCACCTATTAGCCACACACGGTGCCTCTAGAGTTGGCCCATCACATAAGGGATGCTGCTATTCCTCAAAATGTAAGCGTCATGCAAAGAGCCAGGATACTTGCCATTGACATGGGAGATGTACTGGTCTGCCAAACACACAATCTGCACACTCATCGAATGGTAGCTCTTCCGGTTTCTGTACACCTGTTTATTTCTGCGGGGGGACAAATGCCACATATGCCCCATCAATGGCACCAATGATGTTGGGGATATGTCCCAGGGCATAGAAGTCACATTTCACTGTAGGCAAATCCTCCACCTGAGGGAAAACGATGTAGCTGCGCATGTGTTTCAGCAGGGCAGATAACACTCTGGATAACACGTTATAGAACATTGGATGGGACATCCCTGATGCCATGGCCACTGTTGTTTGAAAAGACCCACTGGCCAGGAAATGGAGTATAGACAGGACCTGCACTAGAGGGGGATTCCTGTGGGATGGCGGATAGCTGACATCAGGTCCGGCTCCAACTGGGCACACAATTCCTGGATTGTTGCACAATCAAGTCTGTATGTGACCAGGATGTATCTCTCTTCCATTGTCGACAGGTCCACAAGGGGTCTGTACACCGGAGGATGCCACCATCTCATCACCTGCCCCAGCGGACATGCCCTATGGAGGAGAACAGCGAGCAGAGAGTCATCCAACACTGAGGTATCACAATGTTTTATTTTCAGAAACGTAATTAATCCGCAATGTGCCGGTATCTGTCTATATTCCCAGCCTAGATAGGTGTGACACAGTTAACATCCATCCCATGTGGCCTCCTGAAATGGCGGCTGCCTGACCTGTAAGGTGGGACAAGGGGATATAAGGTAACTGCGCTGGCGTTCTACACCGTCGCGGTGAGCGGTCGAAGACCGCAGAGCAATTCAGCATTGGTTAACATTGGGCCCTATGGGTCCCAGGAGCCAATAACGATGTACGCCGGCGGTGACGGTATGCACCGCCGCGAACGTGACAGCCATTTTCTGTCTGTTCACTCACTTGATACCTGACCTTCAACAGGAGAGGACCTACACTGCAAGTGCAGCTGTGACCTCGGTCTGGAAGAGACAATGGCTCGAGTGTCTGGGGAAAGGGCCCCTGCCTTCACATCGGAGGAGTTGGAGAAACTCGTGGACGGTGTCCTCCCCCAGTACACGCTACTCTACGGTCCACCAGACAAACAGGTAAGTACCCTGGGAGCATGCTGTATGGGCTATGCCTGTGTGGAGTGGGGTGGATTTAAGAAGGGGGGAGAGATTGTGGCGTGCATGAAACGACGGTGAGTGCATGTGTCACATGGCAAGGGTAGGGATGGGGGCCAATGACTGTGACGGTGCAGTGGGTAATAATTTTTTCTTCCCCCTGTACAATTCATGTAGGTCAGCGCCCACAAGAAAAAAGATATTTGGCATGCCATCGCCAAGAACGTCTGGACCCTGGGGCTCTACCACAGACGGAGCACCCACTGCCGGAAAAGATGGGAGGACGTTCACCGCTGGAGCAAGAAGATGGCAGAGGCTCAGCTGGGGATGGCCTCCCAAAGTGGGAGGGGTGCCCGTCGCACCATGACCCCCGGAGTTGGATGGGCACTTGACGGCATCGCATCAGCCACAAGGGGGTGAGTACACTCTCATCCTGCTGATTTTGCACGCAGTGGAGGTGTCTGGGTGGGGGAGGTGGGCTGTGGGTTTCCCTAGGCCAGGGCGAGTTTAGTAGGCAAGGTCCCTCTGTAAGGCAGGCCATATGGCACCCCACCCCACCTCTGTAGATTGCCAAGTACACCTAGTCATGCCCCTTTGTCATCCATGTGTGCAGATGTCGTCCATAGCCTAGTAGGCCATTTCCCAGGGATTGAACAGTGGAGCCCAAGAGCGTGGCGTAGTGCAGGGGGCTTCTGTGTCTGTTGTGTCCGCCAACGGTAGTGATAATGCATGCACTGAACATGTCTTTCTTCTGTCGTCCCCCCCCTTTTTGTGGTCTCCCTGTTCTTGTGTGCATTAGCATCATCAGGCGGAGGAGCAGTGGCACCGGAGCACGAGAGAGCTGCATCCCACATGGCCCTGGAGGGCGACACTACGAACTTGGAGTTCACCAGTGGGATGGAGGGCGAGGAGAGCTCCACGGCGGGGACAGGAGCTGATACCAGCGACATGGACTCGTCCTCTGATGGGAGCTCCTTTGTGGTGGTGGCAACATCTGTGCCCCCGCATCTACAGGTACAGCCGCAACCCCCCCTACCAGCACCGCCCTCCCAGCAGCCCCTCAGCCTTTGCCCCGTGCCTGCTCACCCAGGATGGTGGGCATCCCTTCGCCCCAGGCACCTCAGGCCGTGCCCCAGTCACCCTGCTGCCCTCAGTGAGGATGCCATTGACCTCCACAGGTCCCTCACTGTTGGGCAGTCTACCATTTTGAATGCCATCCAGGGTGTCGAAAGGCAGTTGCAACAAACTAATGCATTCCTGGAGGGCATTCATTCTGGTCAGGCGGCCCTTCAGCGAGCTTTTCAGACTCTGGCCTCAGCACTGATGGCAGCCATTGTCCCTGACTCTAGCCTCCCCCCTCCAACTTCCTCCACCCAGACCCAATCCCCTGTACCCCAGCCTATCCCAAGCACACCTTCAGACCAGCATGCACACACGTCAACACACAAGGAAAGCTCAGGCAAACATAAGCACCACACATCCCACAGGCACTCACACAAGCATCACACACATGCAGACACACCAACATCCACTGCCTCCACTGTGTCCCCCTCCTCCTCATCTCCCTCCTCCCTCCCAGTCTCGTCTACACTCACACCTGCATGCACTACATCTACAGCCATTACTGACATCACCAGCACTCCCACCACCACACCCTGCTCACGTGCAGTCACCACCCCTACTACACATGACCCCTGTGTCCTCTCCCAGTGTGTCTGTGACGCCACCTCCCAAGATACACAAACTCAGGCACACACACACCCAACAGCCATCCACCTCACGACAGCCTCCAGCGCATGCATCTTCACCCAAAGTCACCAAACGAACACCTCCTACAACCACAACCTCTTCCTCCACTCCCAAACCCCCTCCAGCTACCCGTCCCAGTGTCTCCCAAAAACCTTTTCCTGTCCAACCTTGAACTTTTTCCCACACCTTCCCCACCCCGTCCGTCTCCTAGGGCCCGACTCTCCAGGTCCCAACCTAGCACCTCAGCCACAACATCTCCGGGACCAGTGGTGCCTGTAGTCACCGGAATCTGGAGTGCACCGCGCACCAGGGCAGCCAGTGTGGCATGGAGCCACAGCACGGACAGTCCCCCACCTGTCAAGCATCAAAAGTTGGCCAGTGCCCGGCGGGAGAGGGGGAAGACTCCAGCCACCAAAGCCACTCCCAGGGGTCCTGGTGGGAGTGTGGAGTCAGCTGTGACACCTTCTAAGGTGGGGAAGGGCAACAAGAAACCCGGAAAGTGTGGGAAGAGCAGCACGGCGGAGGAGACCGACATCATCCCCGCTGCCCAGGAGGCTACCATCCCAGCTGCCCAGGAGGCCACCGCCATCATCTCCACTGCCCAGGAGGCCACCACCATCATCCCCACTGCCCATGAGGCCACCGCCAGCACAAGCCCCGCTGGACTAGAGAGTACCGCCAGCACAAGCCCCGCTGGGACAGAGAGGACCGCCAGCACAAGCCCCGCTGTGACATAGAGGACCACCAGCACAAGCCCCGCTGGGACAGAGAGGACCGCCAGCACAAGCCCCACTGGGAGGACCGACAGCACAAGCCCCGCTGGGACAGAGAGGACCGCCAGCACAAGCCCTGCTGGGACAGAGAGGACCGCCAGCAGCTGAGTCACTGCAAAGGAGCCCGCCGCCTCAAGCACTGCTGAACAGGGCACCGCCACTCCAAGCACCGCTGAACAGGGCACCGCCGCTACAAGCACCGCTGAACAGGGCACCGCCGCCTCATGCACCGCTGAACAGGGCACCGCCACCTCAAGCACCACTGAACAGGGCACCGCCACCTCAAGCACCACCGAACAGGGCACCGCCGCTCGAAGCACCACTCAACAGGGCACCGACACCTCATGCACCGCTAAACAGGGCACCACCGCCTCAAGCACCGCTGAACAGGGCACCGCCGCCTCAAGCACCGCTGAACAGGGCACCACCGCCTCAAGCACCGCTGAACAGGGCACCGCCGCTCCAAGCACCGCTGAACAGGGCACCGCCACTGCAAGCACCGCTGAACAGGGCACCGCCGCTACAAGCACCACTGAACAGGGCTCCGCCGCTCCAAGCACCACTGAACAGGGCACCAACACCTCATGCACCACTAAACAGGGCACCACCGCCTCAAGCACCGCTGAACAGGGCACCGCTGCCTCAAGCACCGCTGAACAGGGCACCACCGCCTCAAGCACCGCTGAACAGGGCACCGCCGCTCCAAGCACCGCTGAACAGGGCACAGTCACTACAAGCACCGCTGAACAGGGCATCGCCGCTACAAGCACCGCTGAACAGGGCACCGCCGCTACAAGCACTGCTGAACAGGGTACTGCCGCCACAAGCACCGCTGGCCATTGAGCGCCAAGGGCACTGACACTACTGAGTCCGTCACGGGCAGGATGAAGCACTCTGGGCACAGAGCCCCCTCCAGAACCAGTGGAGAGATATATCCACTACCTCTGTCCTTAGCAGGATGAAGCACTCTGGGCACCATGCCCCCTCCAGAACCAGTGGAGAAAGGCATCCACTTGAGAGACTGTGGCTTTGCACTCCCCAGGATGGCACAGTGGGCAACCCACCCACTGGAGAGACTTGAGAGACTGTGGCTTTGCACTCCCCAGGATTGAACAGTGGGCAAACCACCCACTGTATAGACTTGAGAGACTGTGGCTTTGCACTCCCCAGGATAAGAAAGTGGGCAAACCACCCACAGTAGAGACTTGAGAGACTGTGGCTTTGCACTCCCTAGGATAAAGCATTGGGCAAACCACCCACTGTAGAGACTTGAGAGACTGTGGCTTTACACTCCCCAGGATAAAGCAGTGGGCAACCCACCCACTGTAGAGACTTGAGAGACTGTGGCTTTGCACTCCCCAGGATAATGCAGTAGGCAACCCACCCACTGAAGAGACTTGAGAGAGTGTGGCTTTGCACTCCCAAGGATGGAACAGTGGCAACCCTATCACTGTAGAGACTTGAGAGACTGTGGCTTTGCACTCCCCAGGATGGAACAGTGGGCAATTCACCCACTGTATAGACTTGTGAGACTGTGGCTTTGCACTCCCCAGGATTGAACAGTGGGCATGTGGCCCCCTCGTGGATTTGGCGTCGTGCAATCAATCGGCTGAGGTGCCCCCCCATTTCCCTCCCCTGAGGTGCCTGTTTTCTTGCTCTCTGATGCCCCTGCAGTGTTCTCGGGGATCTTGTGTGGGCCTCGCCCATACCGTGTGGGCCCAGTGTTCCACGGACTTCATTGGAGCACTACCTGGACTACTAAGCTTGGTGTATATTTTGTTTATGGTGTATATATATATTTTGCGCACTTGATTTTAATATATTACAATGGTTACACTCATTTCCTTTTGTCTTTGCATTCTTCCTGGGGGGGGTGTAACTATAATGTATAAATATGTGTTAGTGTGTGTGTGGTAGTGGGTGAGGGTGTTGCGTATGTGTCTCCCTGTTTTTTCTCTCCCCCTCCCCTGAGTCATAGGTGCAGTACTCACCGTTGTCTTCGCCACCGGCGTTCGTGCTCCTGGTAGAGGAGCAAGAAGATGAGGGCTGGCAGGATGTGCAGCTCGGGTTCCATGGTGTTCGGATTCCTCGTGGGATGTGTAGAGGTGAGCGTTTTCCCTTGAAAGTCCTGTTTCTGCCGTGTTTTTGTCTGCGGTGAATCTGCCCCAGAAAAGGTGGAGGATTGGTAGGTTGTGATACTGTGGGCGGTACTTTGTCTTCCGCCTGTCTGTTGGCGGTGTCCGCCAAGCTGTTTGTCTGTACCGCCGTGGCTGTCGGAGTGTTCAAGTGGCTGTCTTTGTTGGTGGTTTCCGCCACAGTCGTAATTCCAAATTATTTACCGCCGGACTGTTGGCAATCTTACTGCCGCTTTAACAATGTCCGCAAGGGTTGTAATGACCCCCTATGCCTTTTGCACTTGTATTAAAATGACAATTACTTAGTATTTGTTATACCTGTCAGCCTTCGGATGTTTTTTTCCCACACATTTTGCCTCCCTCCTCTATTTTAGCTCATATTATTTTTGCTGGTCTTAGGACTGCTAACCAGTCCTGAAGTGCATGTGCTAACTTCTTAAAGCATGGTAACATTTGCTTATCCTTAATTGCCATATTTAATTTACATATAAGTCTTTTGTAAGGTAGGACTACATATACCCAGGGTGTGGAAAATAAATGCTATTAGTGGACCTGAAGCACTTATTGTGCCACATGCTTAAGTAGCCTTTTAAACATGTCTTGGGCATGCCACTGCAGCCTGTATGTGCAGTCTTAAACTGCCATTTTGACCCGGGAAAATACACGTTTCGACAAACTTTTAAACTCATACTTCTGTACTGCAAGGCCTACCTTTCCCATTGGATAACTTTGGAGTTACCGTATTACATTCAATAGCCTATACTTTCGAAATCAGAACAGGTTAGAAGTTCATATGTGGTGGTCTTTGGAATTGTGATAAAAAATCCTGTCATATGTGTAAGTCAGATTTTGAAAATTCCGCTCCTAGAAAGTTGGCATTGGCCTTTTCCTGCCTCAGCCTATACATTTAGTGCCTGCGTCCTGACTCTGGGTCACATCAGTGGATATAGTTGACAGGTGAGCTTGGAGAATTCCTCTAAGACAGACAGCCACACACAACAGAGAGTTGGCTGTGCATGGATGGGCCAACACAACCCTAATTACACTTGAATAGGCAGTGCCCCTCCTGCTACACAAAGGGCTGCATTCCCCTTGAAGTTAGTGTTGGGCCAGGACAGGAGAGGTAGGAAACCTTTAGGAGCTTTTTCAAGTTACTCAAACACCAACAATTCTCAGTACACTTCTGGACCTGTAAGTGATTGTGCCAGGAAGAACTGCGGTACTGCTGAAACAACTGTCAGTCTGCCTGACTGCTGGCCATACAGAGTGCTGCATACTATGCTGAACTTTTGCCTGCTGCTCTCTTACCTGGATAAGAAGGAATGGACCTGCAATCTGAACCCAGGAGCAACAGAGTAAGTCCAAGGGCTTGTCTCTTATAACCAATTCCTGAACTCCACAACTGTAAGTTCTACCCTGTCAATTAGTTTCACCCTAGTCCTGGACCCTTGGAATTGAGTCTGAAGGTACTCTGCCAATAAAGCCATCCTGTGGATCCAATAGAACTGATGTATCTCCACTTGTCGCGCCGCACCGCGCGGCGCGAGCCGAGCATTCGGCACAAGCCGCGCGTTCGGCTCGGGCCGCGCCTCGCGTCTCTAAGACGCGGTGCGCCCCGAGCCTTTCTTGCACCCTGCGAGGCCCCAGGACTTACTTGGGGCCTCGCGCTGCTCTCTCCCTCCGTCTTGTTGGGGTCTCCTGACCCCTCTTACCTGTTTGGGGCTCCTTTTTCTTCTTTTCTGTCTTTCTTCCTTTTTGGGTCTGTTTTCTTCCTCTGTCCTTTATGTCTTTTCCCCTTCCCAGGTTACCTCTGTCTTCCCAGCATTCCTCCTTCCCTATTCTCTATGGTTTCTGCTCCAGTCTATTCTATCTACTTTTCCCTATTCAAGATGATGTCCTTTTTCTTCCTGTGGGTCACTTCCTGTTTTATGGTATTTAAGGGTGGTTTTTCTTTTCCTCTTTGCGCTGCAACACTCTCTGTTTCAGTTAGTGTCCTCGCTCCTGATTTCCTAGCCCTTGGCTCTGGATTTCGCCATTTCTGTGTTACGTCAGTTCCTTTGATTCCTGTTCCTCTGTTCTTGTTCCAGGAATCCCCTGCGAATCTTCTGGGAGGTTTTTCCTCTTCTTCTGAAGGGGTTTTTTCCCTCTGGGGCTACTTTCTCACGGTCACGGTCTGTCCTTGGCGTTTCCTCGCCTACAGCACCGTGGCTACCAGAAAGAGTCGCCCCTTTTTGGGCCAAAGTCGAACCCTCAAGATCCACGCCTCAAGATCTGCAAACTCCAGGCGCAAGCAGCACGTGAGTCGTGACAGATTGCAGCGCCAAACCATCCCGACGTCTTCTAACACCATGGAAGACACTGTGGTAGCTGCTGCGGATCCGGATCAAGCTCTGCTAACTACAATTCAGCAACAAGCTCAAGAATTACAGCAACTACGCAGTGAGAATGCTGCGCTGCGACAGGCTTTGGCTTTCCGCAGTGGTGATGTCCCGACGCTCTCCGCCTCTACCCATCGTTTTTCGGGTGAACCAACCAAGCTGCGAGAGTTCCTTGACTCCTTGACAGTGTACTTCGCCTTCCGACCCACCCAATTCTCCCATGACAGAACAAAGGTGGGTTATCTCATCAGTGCCTTATCTGGTCCTGCCTTGGCCTGGGCAACCCCGATGGTATCATCTAACGATCCGGTATTGTCGGATTATTCCGCCTTTGTGAACCGCTTCAAGCTGATGTTTAGTCGTCCAGGATTGGAGGCTTCAGCAGAAGAGGCCTTATGCGATATTCATCAAGGTTCACAAGATGTCCTTCAATAGATTACACGCTTTCGTCAACTAGCGGCAGAGACCACCTGGGTGGAACGTACTTTTGTGACTTTGTTTCGTAGAGGACTCAAAGAAGAAATCAAAGACGAACTAGTACATTCCACCAGAGTGGAAGATCTTCGTGGCCTGATGGATCAAGCCCTCTCCATCGAGTATCGCCTTCAGGAACGGAGAGCAGAGAAGAGAAAGAGCAGAGGGTCTTTTCAACCAAGCACCTCACGAGTTTTTCCGCATCGTTCTGAGGAACCTCGCCCTCCTGTCAGAGACACCGAAGGAGAACCCATGCAGGTGGATACAACTCAAGGCCCTCTCTCCGCTAGCGAACGAGAAGATAGACGAAAGAAGGGTTTGTGTTTATACTGCGGTTCTGCCGGCCACATACTGCGTACCTGTCCAGTACGTCCATCAAGGCCATCGGGAAACGCCGCTTCCCGTCCTCTGTAAGAAGGGAGGGGACAGGATTAGCAGCTATACCTTCCATCAGTTCTTTCAACGACAATACCACATCCTTGTTCATTTTACCAGTAATGTTACAATTACCTGATGGCCGTCAAGAGAAGACTATAGCACTACTAGATTGTGGAGCTAGTGGCATTTATATGGATAAGAAGTGGGCCACCACTCAACAAGTTCCTATACAACCTAAGGAGATTCCAGAACAAGTACACACGGTGGATGGATCTTTGATATCATCGGGTCCAGTAGATACAACTACCCTGATGCTGAATCTACAGATCAGTAACCATCAGGAACACATCTCCTTTGATCTTATAACTTCCCCCAACCATACCATCATTCTTGGAATCCCGTGGTTCATCATACATAATCCATATGTGAACTGGGCTACCCGGACGGTTTCCTTGTCTTCACAGTTCTGTCACGAGCACTGTTTTGCTTCAGACAAGTATTGGTCGCCTAAGAGGTCAATAATCACGGAGGGTACCACCGGTTCGACCATAAATACAGTCCAAGGAGTTCCTGAACACTATTTGGATTTTCAAGATGTCTTCCAAAAACCTTCCAAACCTGTGTTACCTCCACATCGAGATTACGATTGTGCTATTCCCTTGGAACCTGGCACTATCGTTCCTTTTGGCAGGATGTATTCCCTCACAGAAACTGAAAAGGAAGTACTAAAGGAGTATTTGGATGAAAATATTCAAAGTGGTCTTATTGTTCCATCGTCTTCTCCGGCCGGGGCTCCTCTCTTTTTCGTACCCAAGAAGACAAAGGACCTTCGCCCTTGCCTGGATTTTCGAGGCCTGAATAAAATAACTATTAAAGATCGTTATCCTTTGCCTCTCATAAGGGACATTTTAGAGGCAGTCAGAGGGGCCCAACGGTTTACCAAACTAGATCTACGGGGAGCCTATCACCTCTTACGCATTAAAGAAGGAGATGAGTGGAAAACGGCCTTTAGGACTCCATTTGGTCACTTTGAATACAGGGTAATGCCTTTCGGTCTTACTAATGCCCCGGCAATCTTTCAGAGATTTATGGACTCAGTATTCTCGGATCTCCTGAATCAGACAGTTGTAATCTACCTTGATGATATTCTTATTTATTCCAGAAATCCCGAACTCCATTCTTCCCATGTTAAACAAGTCCTTCAACGACTCCGGGCACATCAACTATTTTGCAAACCCGAAAAGTGTGAGTTTGACCAGACGGAAGTCAAATATCTAGGATATCATTTAAGTACCATCGGAGTAGCCATGGATCAAGAAAAGGTACAAGCTATCCTAGATTGGCCTTCTCCATCTTCTATTAAAGAAACACAATGCTTTCTAGGATTGGCGAACTTCTATCGACAATTCATCGCAGACTTTGCAAAACAAACTAGCCATATAACTCACACTTTAAAGAAGGAAAATCTTATTAAAGGGTTTGTCTGGACTAAAGCTGCTGAAACAGCTTTTCAGGATTTAAAGAAGGCATTTACACAAGCTCCCATCTTAAGACATCCAGATACCAACAAACGATTTATTGTCGTCACCGATGCTTCTGAAAAAGCCATTGGTGCCGTCCTACTCCAACAACAAGAGGATGATGGTCTTGAACATCCTGTTTTCTATTTGTCTCATATACTCTCTATTGCAGAACAACATTACTCAGTATTGGAAAGAGAATTGTTGGCTCTGAAAACAGCTTGTATTGAATGGAGGCAGTTTCTGATGGGTTCCAAGGAACCTTTTGAAGTGAGAACAGACCATCGAAACTTACAATGTTTACGAAATTTCGTATGCCAAAATAGTCGTCAAGCTCGTTGGGCCTTCTTCTTCAGCCAGTATGATTTCTACATTACATATATTCCTGGCTCCCAAAACATTCTGGCTGATGCTCTATCGCGTCGTTATCCAGATTGTACTCCTGTCCCAGCTCAACCCCTACTGGAACCTAGTAAGATCAATGGGGTAGCCCAGTCTTTTCTGGAGGAGGTACAACTGGAGTACCCCAATCTATCTGATGATGAAATAGAGAACTTAAGGCCTCTTTTACATAAGAGACAAGGATACTATTATTATCACGATCTGTTATTCATCCCCACTAACAGAGTGAGAGAAAAGGCATTACAAATGTGTCATGATTCACCGGTTGCTGGTCATAGAGGCATCAAGGCCACACAAGAACTGTTATCACGATTTTTCTGGTGGCCTACTTGGAAACAGGATATTGAAACATACGTTCAGGCTTGTCCCACATGCGCTCAAGTCAAGATTCCCCGAACCAGACCTGCGGGATTACTCCAGCCCTTGCCGGTTCCGCCAACTCCATGGCACACCATCTCTACCGATTTCATGTGTTCGTTACCACTCTCAGCAGGAAACCGGGTAATCATGGTCACTGTGGACTCTTTTACTAAGATGGCTCACTTCACTGCCTTGAAAAAGCTACCTACATCCCAAGAATTAAGCCAGATATTCATCGAACATATCTTCCGTCTTCATGGACTTCCTCATGCTCTTATATCTGATAGAGGACCTCAGTACATTTCCCGGTTTTGGAGGTATTTTTGTAAGACACTAAACATCGATAGAGCTCTGTCATCGGGCTTCCATCCTCAGACCAATGGACAGACCGAGCGTCTGAACCAAGGCTTAGAACAATACCTTTGTTGTTTTTGCAACTCAACTCAAAGCAACTGGAACACTTATCTCCCTATCGCTGAATTCTCTTATAATAACTCAGTCCATAGTGCCTCCAAGACCACTCCTTTTTTCTGTTCTTATGGTTTTCATCCTACCTCTTTTCCTACTTCTTCTCTGTCTCCCACTCCCTTGCCCGCTATTACTCATTTTTCCAAACGTCTTCTACAAATCCATAGACTGATTCGTTCTAATCTCTTACACACCAAGAGATATATGAAGAAAGTAGCAGACAAGAAACGTAGGGCCACTCCGGACTACCATCCACAGGATAAAGTTTGGCTTTCTTCTAAATTCTTACCCTCACGTCTTTCTCAGAACAAATTCACACCTCGCTATTACGGGCCTTTCAGTATTCTCCAGTTGCTTAATCCTGTCACTGTCCGTCTTCACTTGCCTCACACATGGAAGATTCATCCAGTCTTCCATGTCTCCCAACTCAAACCTTATGTACCAGATCCGTATTCCCGTCAGTTTTCCTGTCCTCCTCCTGTCTTAGTGGATGATGTTCCTGAATATGAGGTTCAGGAGATTTGTGACTCTCGTCTTTTTCACACCCGTCTGCAGTATCTGATTCATTGGAAGGGTTATCCTCTCAGTGAGTGTTCTTGGGAAGATGCATCTTCTGTTCATGCTCCTCTTCTGACTCAGCGCTTTCACCGTTTATTTCCTTTCAAACCAGGGCCTTCGGGAGGGGGGGCCTACTGTCGCGCCGCACCGCGCGAGCCGAGCGTTCGGCACAAGCCGCGCGTTCGGCTCGGGCCGCGCTTCGCGTCTCTAAGACGCGGCGCGCCCCGAGCCTTTCTTGCACCCTGCGAGGCCCCAGGACTTACTTGGGGCCTCGCGCTGCTCTCTCCCTCCGTCTTGTTGGGGTCTCCTGACCCCTCTTACCTGTTTGGGGCTCCTTTTTCTTCTTTTCTGTCTTTCTTCCTTTTTGGGTCTGTTTTCTTCCTCTGTCCTTTATGTCTTTTCCCCTTCCCAGGTTACCTCTGTCTTCCCAGCATTCCTCCTTCCCTATTCTCTATGGTTTCTGCTCCAGTCTATTCTATCTACTTTTCCCTATTCAAGATGATGTCCTTTTTCTTCCTGTGGGTCACTTCCTGTTTTATGGTATTTAAGGGTGGTTTTTCTTTTCCTCTTTGCGCTGCAACACTCTCTGTTTCAGTTAGTGTCCTCGCTCCTGATTTCCTAGCCCTTGGCTCTGGATTTCGCCATTTCTGTGTTACGTCAGTTCCTTTGATTCCTGTTCCTCTGTTCTTGTTCCAGGAATCCCCTGCGAATCTTCTGGGAGGTTTTTCCTCTTCTTCTGAAGGGGTTTTTTCCCTCTGGCGCTACTTTCTCACGGTCACGGTCTGTCCTTGGCGTTTCCTCGCCTACAGCACCGTGGCTACCAGAAAGAGTCGCCCCTTTTTGGGCCAAAGTTGAACCCTCAAGATCCACGCCTCAAGATCTGCAAACTCCAGGCGCAAGCAGCACGTGAGTCGTGACACCACTACTGTGAAGCGCAACTCCAAGCCGAACTGATGCAAAGCCTCCGCTGTGAGGATTCGCCCAGCGCAAGGACTTCACATCGACCTTGCAGCCTGCATAAGAACCACTGTTGACCGAAGCACTCTGCACGCAGGTCCATGAATCGCAAATCTCTCATCACTGACAGTCTCGATGACAATGCAGGTTCTCGTATCGTGGAGCCTCAGAACTGAGTCTTTGATGCCAGACTTTACATTACAATCCCTCATCGTCAAAATCCTTAATGACAATGCAGAACCTCACATAACACTCCAAGGATCCTCAGAACTGGTGCATCACCTTGGCTCTTCAACCCTGGACTTCATGTCGCAAACCCTTGTCATTGGCATCCTTGATGACGAAGCAGGGCCTCACACCATATCTCCACAGCTCCTCGGAACATACTCATTGCCTCGACTGCATGACGCATCCTCAACCTGGGACCCTGCAATGCTCCTCAACCAGAACTTAAGTTTCAAATTTAAGTTTATTTGAAAAGTGCATTGTTAATCAAAACCATGTCACCATGCTGAATAAATAGAGCTTAAAAAACATAAACACATTCTATACTATTTACCTATAAAAACATTATAAAATAATACATTACATAAAAACTATGAGTACAGCAAACAGCATATATTACAGCAAGCATTCTCCTAGTACCATACAAGGCTAATGACTGAAAAGGTACCTGGTTTTAAAGTGTACCAATATTAAAAATGTAATCCTCAAAAACTTTAAAATCTGGAAATTCACCCCCCTAATTTTTTAATAAGGTGTAGCCATTTCAACCCTCAAAAAGTACCAAGAAATAGGGTGCAATAGTAACCTAAAAAGGCATTTTACTTAACACATAAGATGCCCTTCCTATGCCACCTAGAGTACTTGCAGTAAAAAAAATACACAATAATTTTAAAATCACTTTTATAAACATTTATCAAATCCTAAAAAGTTTCACTCTCCTGATCCATTTGATTCCATCTCGCCTTGTTCATACAGCTTTTTTGATGCCAAAAGTCATAATTTTGTTATTCTAGGGTTTAAAATAATATCTGATGATTTAAAACAAGAAATCGCTGCTTGCCTATACATTCATATACCTCTCTGGTTAAAGGCAGCCTTCAACAAACTTCTTTGTTCATTTAGCAACTCTTTACATAGACAAACCATATGGATAACATCTTCTACCCCACATCCATACAAACTACACGGAGAGTTTAAACTTGTCCATTCCCAGGGATCTGTTTTGACTCGTCCTGGGAGGTGGCCAAAACAATAACTTATAAATAAGTTATTTTCTCCTCTTGACTACCCCGCCTCCAGGTATAACTGGGGTCTTGGGGTTTTAGACTCATTTATTATCATTGATGAGTGGGAACTATTTGTGCGGAGACCCTTATCCATGATTAAGGATTTGTTCTTCACTATACAGTTAATGACTGAGCCCCCAAATCATACAATGCCTGATCCAGATACTGCGGGGATAGAGCCAAGGGATTTAAACTCATCTCCTTCCAAAGTGTCTGACAAAGTTAGTTCCCCTTAGTTTGCTGTAAATGTTTCCATATCTTAATATAACCACCCATTCTTGCTATGGTTTGATTCAGATAGCCAAACTATAATCTTAACTAGTGCAGCTCAACCAGATAATCTACCTGCCATTTTAATTTTACAAAATGTCCCCTGGAGGGCAAAAAGTTATTATTGTGTGTTTCATAGAATACTATCTACAGGTCAGTTCCCAGGAAACTAGAAGGGAGCAATAATAAGACCAAACCATAAAAACGGAGGATGCAAAAAGTCTAAAACCTACAGGCTAATTAATCTACCTGACGTAGGTGAAAAGCTGTTCTACAAAATAAATTTGGTAAATTGAAGGACTGGACAGAAACAAATAATATAATCCCCATAGAACAGGAGGGGTATAAGGAAGGACAGTCTACAATAGGCTATTCATCTAGACTGTGGTCATTAGTGCAAACGTCTGTGGAGCAAAGGCCTAATTTCTTCTTCTGTTTAGTGGACTTTTGAGCAGTATTTGACTTGGCCGATTGTGAAGTCTCATGGGAAACATTAGTAAAATTAGAAATGAAAGTGAGACTCCTCCTTGTTCTAAAGGAATTGCATTGGCAGAACGGGGCACAGGTAATCACTGACAAAAAGGCAGGCTGACCCGGAAAGTACCAATCAGTAATTGCTTCCGACAAGGCTTTGCATTTGGGCCTTGTGCTTTTCTCCTTGTTTATAGCAGATTTGCTCGCTGTTTACTCGCTGTTTTATTTATATCTAAGAGCTTAAGCCTTAAAATGAATGACACACATAATGCATGCCTACTATATGCTAATAATCAATGTCATCATGGATATGATAAAGATAAGCCTCCAAAGTAAGTTAAACACATCTGAGTACTGTAGCAAGAAATAAATGGCATTGAATATAGACAAGACTAAAGTGGTAGCATTTGAGACAAAAAACAGCTAATTGGCTCCTAGAAACCAGTAAAAGAGAGACAGTTAATAAATAGAAATATTTAGCGGTATGGTTCAAGAAGTAACTACGGCTGAAGGACATATTGGATCGCAAGAGCATTCTCCTCCATGGGCAGTCTTAAAAAAATTAGTAATGATTATAGAGGCCTGTTTTTAAGTCCAGTCATGTCTGCTTATCTGCTATGCCTTGTACATAATTTCAATGTGGAGTGGAATTGCTAAGCCTTAACAGAAAATATGACTGGGAGTAAGAAGAGGGGAAATACCTTAAAACCGCTGCTGTTGCTTTCAAAGTTAACAAGGGCCCAGGCTAGAAGAATGGAAAAAAGTGCAATAGCCTGGATCTATTTTATATGTGCAGAGGTGGTAAGACGTTGGCTACATTTGGAAGTGGGGAAGGACAAAAGATCTCCACCCTTTGTTAGAAGATCATTCTACAGAATGAGTGAAATGGGTGAAGGACATCAGAAAGATATAGGAGACATATGTAAAATACTGATATTAAATGTAGGACGTCAGAACCCACTAATATCCACCTCTAAGTTCGAACTCCACATAACCACTAAAAAACTAGTCGGAGAACATGACATGACGGTCTTAAGTGGTAAAGCATCAACACGTTTGTACAACTCTTTTGGCAGAATAAAGAATGGTTCACTTATATAGATGCTTTACTGAACCCCACTGTCTGGCATGAGCTGCTAAAATTAAGAAATGGCCTACATCCGTTGTAAATGAATTATAATGTGAACAAAGCTGCAGCAGATGCCAATGGAAAGTGTACCTTACACTAAAGGTAAAGTGTGATTACTTGTAGACTGTCAAAATATATTGATTCTTTACAAAGTATTTTCAAAGACAATCTTTTTAAAATTCTGCATTTTAGAATGTATGCAAGCAACTGAGACCCATATTTATACTTGCTTTTTGTTGAATTAGCGTAATTTTTGTTGACAGTAATTCAGCGCAAACTTAACTCCATATTTATATTTTGATGCTAGACCCATCTAGCACCAAAATAGTGGAGTTAACATTATTTTTTGGATGTGTGAAACCCCATTGCATCAATGAGATGCAAGGTAGGCACTCCTGTCCAAAAAATGACTGAGATCCTAGCGCCATATTTATCCACCCGTGCAAAATTGACACACGGGTGGGAGGTGGACCCAAAAAAATTACGTCAACCCCGATTTGCGTCAAATTCTAATGCCTGGGTCAGAACAGGTGTTAAAATGAGGCTCACACACTACTACTCAAGGAAAACACACAGAAGCAACATTGGCAACCTACAGGACAAGATGGAAGTGTTACTGCTCCAGCTTGGGAGATGACGCAGAGGATGACAACCACAACAGCAACCACCACCACCACTGCAGCAACCACAACCACCACTACGGCGCCCTCAAAGGCAATGCCGAAGGCAAGAGAGGATATTCTGGAACAGGTCAACTCTCCTTGGCCTCAGGGAACAAGACCTCATTAGGACATAGCGACTGAACCGGCAAGCCATACTACGCCTGCTGCACCATATTGAGCCACAGATTACAGCCAGCCTGCAGACACCACATAATATTCAACCTGTCACAAAGCTGCTAGCTGTCCTGCATATGCTGGCAAGTGGGTCATTCCAGACAATGGATGAACTGGTTGCTGGTGTGTCACGGCTGTCTTTCTCAATCTTCCTGTCAAAGGTATTAGACACAATCATCTCTCTGACACCCCACCACATCTGCTTCCCCAACACCCAGCAAATTCAGCAAGAGAAAGAACAGGGCTTTTACCGATTTGCTGGCTTTCCGCATGTGCTGGGTGCAATGGACTGCACCCATGTCCGACTTGTCCCACCTGCAGCAACAGAACATTTATACAGGAACCACAAACACATGCATTCCATAAATGTGCAGGCCATAGTGAACCACCTTGGACTATTTACAAACATTTTAGCCAAGTATCCTGGTAGTGTTCATGAGGCCTACATATTTAGGCATAGCAGGATCAACAAACACTTCCAGGATGGTGAAGATGATAATGGCCTACTTGTGGGTAAGTCAACAAACCTAGCAATATACACAAAACACACCAATCCTGTTGGACACACAAGACATACACCACTCCAAAAACACATGGTCAGGGTAACACAGATGTGCAGGTAACAACACATATGCACCATGCTGCAGTACAGCGCAATCAGTGCACAGCACAAACACATACACCCACATATACGTAACACACCCACAACTTGACAGGCATACCATGTGAAGGACAGGTGAAGATATGTACCTATGCTAACAGAAGATGTTCACAAACTACTACAAGCGCCCACAGGATGGCTACTACCCACACTTCACACATACATTACACCAAACAAAGAATAGCACAGCAATGTCAATGGCATACACAATGCTCATCTAAAAAATGTCACACATAGGCACCGACCCCTTAGATCATGCTGTGCAAGTCTCTGCCAGAACAAACATCAAATGCCAGTCAACTGGTGTCAATACAAACTACATCTCATCAACACATAACAGACTTACCTGCAGTGTGCATATAGGAATACAAAATCAACAGCCATCACATACCATGTACCAGATTTGTGAGAAGTGGCACCACACCTACTGTAGTGCCACCTCACTTGCATGACTTACTGACCCATAACACCATCATGTCTGTAAATGGCCCACCATGGGGCAGAGTCACTGTTAGACAGTGCAGATCATGGATGCCATGGTGGGACCCTGTAGGAGTTTTTAGGACACCATTGACCTTACATGCACTGTGCTAAGGGACACATTTTCTAAGTAGCTGAGCCCCATCCCATAGCCTGCACTGTGCATTTGTTGAGAGTATAAATGCTGATTCATGTATTAGAGGATATGAGACACAATGGTAGTAATGTTGATCATCCTGAAACAATGGGATACACACCGTTGGACAGCTGATGGCTTGCACAAACATCAGCTGCCACTAAGGGACATATGTAATAGCCCCCAGTGCCATTGTCATTGCCTGCAGTATATGTACAAATTGGCGGATAACCACTCTTTTGTGACTTGAAGCCACATTGCATATCGTGCTGGCTCCCACGCAGCACTTAGTGTGGAAGGGGGGTGCAATGTGTGTTGCTGTGGGTGTGTCACCACAAGATACATAGCATGATGATGCTGACTCACATGTCGGTGTCACCTAAAACCTGAGTCAGTGCCAACATCAAGCACCACCCCAGGGGTGCCGTTTTCAGGTTGCAAAAAGGAAATAGACTGTGATTTGAACTCATATGAATGTGCCACCTATGCATGCTACATACTGCTGCACACATAGAAAGAGCCAATTGCCCATGAAAACAGTACATGTATAGGAAGGTGTCCCTTCCTGCACAGATCTACCAACCTCCACAGGGCAGCTAGCCAAGCACCCTGGTGCATGGTTGGCAGTGTTGGTGCACCGCTGCATATTAGGTGCCGATGCAGGGGACAACAAAGGGTTGCCTAGTAACATATTACACATGGTGTATTCCTGCATTGTGAAAATGATGCAGCATAGCACTTTCAATGTTGGAGCTGTGTTGTGCACTGTCACTTACTAATTAAAATGGACCTCAGTGTTGCAATTCATCTCTAATGACACATGTCCAAATGAGTGGGATGTCCAGGCTTTGTAGGGCTACCATGTTGTTTCCACATCTGACCCCATTGTGTTGCAAGAATGCATCATGTCCCCTCTAGTTACAGCACACTGCTACAAAGCCGCACCACACAACACATGGTACAAACATACTGAGCATCAGTTAGGAATCCAAATTATGGCCCTCATTACAACCTTGGTGGTCAGAGATGAAGCGGCGGTAATACCGTCAGCAGGCCGGTGGTAAAAAAATTGAATTATGACCACAGCGGAAACCGCTCCCATAGGCAGCCATTTTAACACACAGACCGCCACAGCGGTAGGAACAAGCACCATGGCGGTAACCGCTAAAAGCCAGGCGGAAGACAATGTACTGCCCACACTGTTACAACAGGCCTATCCGCCACCTTTTCCGGGTTGGTGCCAACAACATCAAAAGCACAGCGGAAACAGTGCACAGAAGGGAAATGACTCACCCCTGGAGACTTAGGGAAGAACCACGCCGCCATGGTGCCCGAGTTTCAGGTATTCCCCATGCTCTTCTATCTCCTTCTTCACCACGAATACCAATGCCGGTGAAGACGACCACAGTGAGTACTGCCGCCTAGAACACATGGGAGGGGGGAGGAAAAAGTGAGTGACACACACACACATGCAACACCCCCACCCCCAACACCATACACACAAACAGATGCAGTAACATTACATATTCACCCCGTATCCCTCAGGAATAATGCAAGCACAAAAGGAATTGATTAAAGTGAGTGTAATAAGATAAAATACTAGAAATACGTCCTTCAAAATCAAAACAGTATATACATATATACAAATGGAGGGACACTGCCCAGTCTACAATGTCTGTCGGCTGGGCAGTGTCTGGAGGCCCCACTTGACTCCTGCCACAACATGGAGAGAACACAGCAGGGGCATTAGGTCAAAAAAACACATGCACCTTAGGGGGTCTGGGAATGGGGGGCACCTCAACCGGAAGATGGAACAACATCACTGGTCCTGGAGGGGGCAACATGCACTGTGTGATGTCCTGGGGAGTGCAAAGCCTCAGTCTTTCAAGTGGGTGGTCTGCCCACTGCATGGTCCTGGGGAGTGCAAGGCCACAGTCTCCCAAGTGGGTGGTCTGCCCACTGCTTGGACCTGGTGAGTGCAAGGCCACAGTCTCCCAAGTGGGTGATCTGCCCACTGCTTGGTCCTGGGGAGTACACGGCCACAGTCTCCCAAGTGGGTGGTCTGCCCACTGCTTGGTCCTGGGGAGTGCAATGCCATAGTCTCTCACGTGGATGGCTTTTCCACTGGTTCGGGAGGGGGCTTTGTGCCCAGTGTGCTTCATCCTGGCAAGACAACAGACTATTTGGTAAAACCAACTGACCCTCTTCTGAAACCCACAATTCTGGGGAGTGCAAAGTGACAGTCTCTCAAGTGGGTGGTTTCTCCACTGGTTCTGGAGGGGGCATTGTGCCCAGTGTGCTTTATCCTGGCAAGGAGGGGGTGAGTGGATGTCTTCTCCACTGGCTCTGGAGGGGGTCTTGAGCCCAGTGTGTTTCATCCTAGCAAGGAGGGGGTGAGTGGATGCCTTCTTTCACTGGTTCTAGAGGGGGCTTTTGCCCAGTGGGCTTCATCCTGGCAAGGAGGGGGTGAGTGGATGCTTTCTTCCACTGGTTCTGGAGGGGGCTGTGTGCCCAGTGTGCTTCATCCTGGGAAGGAGGGGGTGAGTGGATGCCTTCTTCCACTGGTTCTGGAGGGGGCTTTGTACCCAGTGTGCTTCATCCTGGCGGGGGGTGAGTAGATGCCTTCTTCCACTGGTTCTGGAGGGCCTTGTGCTCAGTGATATAGCACATGGGGAGTGCAATGGCACAGTCTCTTACCTGGGTGTCAGACCCCCAGGATTTGCTTGGGCCAGGGCACACCACAGTCCATGGAGACAGGACTACACACTGCCCGCTGGCAGTGACAGCTGCTCAGTTGTGGCAGTGGTGGGGCTGGTGTAGGGGATGCCAGTGGTGGGGGGAGTCTCCAGTCCGTCCCCTGCAGCCTCGGACGGCTGCCCACTGGGGCTGCTGCTGCTGGCACTGCTGCAGGCAGTGATGTTGGTGGCGATGCTGGTGGTGGTGCTCGTGGCGGTGCTGGTGTCAGGAATGCCCATAGTGGGAGGAGGCTCCAGCCCGTCCCCTGCAGCCTCTGACATATGCCCACTGGGGCTGCTGCTGCTGGCACTGCTGCAGGCACTGATGCTGGTGGTGGTGCTGGTGGCAGTGCTGGTGTTGGGAATGCCCATGGTGGGGGGAGTCTCCAGCCATCCACTGCAGCCTCGGATGGCTGCCCACTAGAGCTGCTGCTGCTGGCACTGCTGCAGGCAGTGATGCTGGTGGCGGTGCTGGTGGCAGTGCTTCTGTCAGAAATGCCCGTGGTGGGGGGAGGCTCCAGCCTGTCCCCTGCAGCCTCGATGTCTGAACCGCCATGGTTGGTGGTGGGGGCTCTGATTCAGTTCCTGCTCCATGCCTACTGACCTTCCTGCTTGCAGGGGCCAGCTCCTTGCCCTTGTCCTTCCCAGCTTGTGGTGCCTCCTTGCCCTTGTCCCTCACAGCTGGTGGTGCCTCCTTGCCCTTCACAGCTGGTGGTGCCTCCTTGCCTTTGCCCTTCACAGCTGGCGGTGCCTCCTTGTCCTTCCCTTTGGCAGCTGGTGCAGGCACACTGCCAGTGGTTATGGCTGGTTCCCTGGAGCCTCTCCCACCTGCAATAGCTGCCGACACTACTGTGGCCGTGGACTGGGCGGCTGAGGTGCTAGCCAGGGTTCTGACCACCCTGGCCCGATGTGAAGGATGGGGGGTAGGGAAGAGGTCAACAGTGGAGAGGAAAAGCTTCCTAGGGACACTGGGCCGGGAAGAGGGTGAAGGTCTGGGAGTGGAGGAAGAGGGAGTAGTTGTAAGAGGTGTCAGTCTGCTGTGTTTGGGTGCAGGTGCATGGGCTGGATGCTGTTGTGAGGTGGATGGCTGTTGGGTGTTCGAGTGCTTGGATTTGTGTACTTTGGGAGAAGGGGGCACAGACGCAGTGGGAGAGGACACAGGGGATGTGTGCATGGATGTGGAGGTGGTGACTGCCAGTGAGGGGTGTGTAGTGATAGGCGTGATGGTCATGGAGGTAGTGGATGATGATGTAGTGCATGCAGGTGTGAGTGGAGACACTACTGGAGGGCGGTGAACGAGGAGGAGGAGAGGGGCACATTGGAGGCAGTGGATGTTGGTGTGTCTGATTCTGGATGGTGTTTGTGTGAGTGCCTGTGGGATGATGTGCGGTGCTTGTGTTTGCCTGAGCCACTACTGTGTGTTGTCTTTGGTGCATGCTGGTCTGAATGTATGCTTGGGATAGGTTGGGGTTCAGGGGAATTGGACTGAGTGGAGGAAGTTGGAGATGGGAGGCTAGAGACCGGGACAATGGCTGTCATCAGGGAGGAGGCCAGAGCCTGGATTGATCTCTGTTGAGCCGTCATGCCAGAGTGAATGCCCTCCAGGAATGCATTTGTTTGTTGCAAATGGCCTTCCAGCCCCTGGATGGCATTCACTATGTTTGACTGCCCAACAGAGATGGATGGTCAATAGCCTCCTCACTCAGCGCAGCAGGGCTCACTCGGGCAGGGCCTAAGGTGCCTGGGGCAAAGGAGATGCCCACCCTCCTGGGTGAGCGGACACGGGAAACTCGCAGAGGGGCTGCTGGGAGGACAGTGCTGGCACGGGGGTGGTGGCTGTACCTGTAGTTGGGGTGGGCACAGAGGTGTCCGCCACCAGCAGGGAGCTTCCATCGGAGGAGGTATCACTGGCAGAACTGTCCCCTCCTGTCTCCGCCATTGTGCTCCCCTTGCCCTCCATCCCACTGGTGCCCTCACCTTTGGTGGATTCGGACTCCTGGGCCATGTGGGATGCAGCTCCCTCCTTCGCCGGTGCCTCTGCTTCTCCGCCGGATGATGCTAATACACACAAGGACAGGGTGACAAAACAAAAAGGGGGGAAACAAACGATACACTTAGTCAATGGCTGCCCCAACACCACCATTGGGGTACACAGCATACTCACACAGGGAACGGGCCTATGCACTATGCAATGCACTACAAGTCACAATGCTGGTCACCAGCCCTAGGACAGGCATATCTAAGGCCAATAGCAGCATTCCTGAGAACCTCAGACCCCTTCCCAGCAATGGAGGCCTACTAGCTTGGTTGGAGGACTTTCACATCAGAACCCTGCCCAACATGGGACCTAGCATGCAATGTCCTGCCTGGCCTAGGGGCACCCACAGGCCCACATCCCCCACCCGGAGACCAGCCCAACACGTGCAAATAGCAGATTTTAAAACTGTACTCACCCCCTTGTGGCTTCTATGATGGCTTCAAGCGCCCATCCAGCTCCGGATAGGCCACCACCAGTATGCGGAACATCAGGGGGTCAGGATTCGACGGGCACCTCTTCCTCATTGGGAGGCAATCCCCAGATGCTGCCTCCACCATCTTCTGTGCCCAGCATCTTAGGTCCTACCATTGTTTATGACAGAGGTTGTCCGTCTGCCGTAGACCCCCAGGGTCCGCAAGTCCTTGGCAATGGCACACGATATACCCTTTTTCTGATGGGCGCTGACCTGCAGAATAATAAACATAGAAAAAGGTATCAGCCATACCGTCCGGCCTCTTACACGCATGGCCCACCATATCCCTCACATTCCCTTACGCACAGACATTGCCCACCATACATGCAGCACGCTGCCCAGGACTCTTCACCCCCCTTACACGAGGCCCTCACACACAGCACTCCATGCATTCCTGCCCCATGGATCGTGCTCACAGTGTACTCACCTGTTGGTCTGGAGGTCCATACAGCTTTCGGTACTGGGGTAGGACCCCATCCACCAGTTTCTCCAACTCCACAGCAGTGAAGGCAGGGGCCCTTTCCCCAGTGACTCGAGCCATGGTCGGTTCCAGACACAAGTCACAGCAGCACTTGCAGTGTAGGTCCTCTCCTGTTGAAGATCAGGTAGCAAGTGAGAGAACAGATAGAAAATGGCAGTCACATCCGTGGTGGTGCGTACCATCACTGCTGGCGTACATCACCATTGGCCACTGTAACCCATAGGGCCCATAGACAACCAATGAGGTGTTGCATGGCGGTACTTGACCGCCTCCCGCAATGGCGCACAACGTCAGCGGCATTACCTCATTTCCACCTGTCCATCCACACAGGACAGGCGGATGCCATTTCAGGGGGGGGCAGGCCATGGCACCTAACTGTGTCACAGTACACATAGGCACCATTTGGGCCTATCCAACAACATACTGTTTCAGTCACAACATGCAATGCAGTGTACAGTTTGGAAATGTGGACTACTGACCAGATGCTCATCGTTTTGCCCCTTAGATTTCAACCGCATAGGTGATGGAGACATCCCCCGGTATACAGAACCCTCGTGGACTTGGCAACAATGGATGATAGGCACATTATTCTCACCTACAGACTTGACAGGGCCACAATCAAAGAGCTGTGTGCCCAATTGGAGCCAGACTTGATATCTGCTATCCGTGCTCTTGTGCAGGTGCTATCAGTGCTCCATTTCTTAGCAACTGGTTCTTTCCAAATGACAGTGGGCTTGACAGCAGGAATGTCACAGCCAATGTTCTCAATAGTGCTTACAAGAGTGTTGTCTGCTCTGATGAAACACATGCACAGCTACATTGTTTTCCCCCAGGTGGAGGATTTGGCCACAGTGAAAGCTGACTTCTATGCAATGGGACATATCCCCAACATTACTGGGGCAACTGATGGTACACATATTGCCTTTGTTACCCCCCCCCGGAGAAATGAACAAGTGTTCAGAAATTGAAAGAGCTTTCACTCAATGAATGTATGTTCAGATAGTGTGCCTGGCGGACCAGTACATATCCCATGTCAATGCAAAGTATCCTAGCTCTGTGTATGATGCCTGGCTAATAGGTGAGCCCATGGTTCACACCCAGTATATGTTGGTGTATGAGCATGGGGTTGGCCCTAAGCGTTAGTGTGTGTCTAACAGGTATCCCTCGATATTTACAGGTGACTCTGGTTATCCCAACCTCTCATGGAGAACAAGGAGGATTATAGAGAGGACATTCAGCCTCCTGAAGGCCAGATTTCAGTGCCTCCATCTAACAGGATAACTGTGCTGCTCACCCAAGAAGGTCTGCCAGATCATCGTGGCAAGTTGTATGTTGCACGACCTTGCCTCACTTCGCCATGTGCCTTTTCTGCAGGACGATGAGGATGGAGATGGGCGTGTGGCAGCAGTGGCCCTTTGGACAGTGGACAGTGACGAAGAGAAGGTAGAGGATGAGGATGAGGACAACAGAATATCAATCATACAACAGTACTTCCAGTGACACACAGGTAAGACACTGTAACTTCTTCCATTGACAGTTATGTGTTGGATATTGTCACAGGCAGGCTGATTTTCCCACTACTATGACCACTTACTGTACCCTTTGGCATGTCTATTTTCAGAGATCTGTTCCCCACTCTGGCTCCTGGTGTGTTGACTACAGCCAACTACAATTCATACCTATATATACATTACTGCACAGTTGAAATGCAGTATTTACAGCTTGTTAAACGAATACATAGTTCAATCAATTGACAGACTCCATGCTTGTATTTTTTACAAGGGTATTTATTTATGTGCTAATAAGTGGAGGGGGTATTGCAATGGACTGGGGTAGTGGTGGAGGAGAGTCCAAGTTAAAGTTCCAGTCTATTTGTATCACAGGTGCACTGTCCAAGGTGGCATATGAAGTGGAGCAATGGCAGTTCAAGGTGGACAGGGTGACAGAGTTGGACACAAGGGTGACATACAGGAGAGCCTTATTTCCTGGCGAGGGACTTGGCAATATTCTCTGGCTACTGCCTGGATCGCAGGGACCGTTTGCGGGGTAGTTCTCCTTCTGCAGGGGGAGGGGTGCTTATGGCCTGTTGTTCCTGTGGTGGGGCCTCCTGCCCACTAGGGCCAGAGGAGGTGGAAGGCTGTTCATTGGTTTGGCTAGTGTCAGGGGCCTGTTGGTGTGCCGCTGCCTCCTTCATGGTGTTGGCCATGTCTCCTTGCACCCCTGCAATGGTGACCACGGTGGTGTGGATGTCCCTCAGGTCCTCCCTGATTCCTAGGTACTATCCCTCCTACAGCCGCTGGGCCTCCTGCAACTTGGCCAGTATATGGCCCATAGTCACCAGGGAATGGTGGTTTGCTTCCAGGATGTTGGTGAGTGCCTCGTGGAAAGCTGGTTCCCTGGGCCTGTCCTCCCCCTGTCACACAGCAGTCCTCCCAGCTTCCCTGTTGTCCTGTGCTCTATCCCGTGCACCGTGTGCCCACTACCACTAACCCAATGTCCCTGATCTTCCTGTGTTTATGAGGTGGCCTGGGGTCCCCGTAGTTGTGGACACACTGCTGATTGATGTGTCCTGGGGACAGTGGTATGGGCCCGCTGGGTGGGTACTGTGCTGGTGTTTCCTGAGGGGGAAGGCTCTGTGGTTGTCTATGACTGTGCCTGGGTAACAAACTGTCCGGAGGTCCCTGATGAGCCAGGTTGGTCATTCTGATTTAGGCATGAAGAACTGCTGTCATCACTGTGGGCCTCTTCTGTGGGGGGACTGGATATTGCTGGCACCTTCTCTCCAGTGACATTGTGGGGGGGACCTGTGTGGATGTAAATGTAGTGTTATTGTTTCTGTGTGTGCCATCTTGTACATGGGTGTCTTGCCCTCTATGGTTGTTATTGCCCTGGCAGCTTAGGCTTGTGTGAGTGATGATTTGGTGGACTAGGTGATTGTCTAAAGTGTGCATGCTTTGGTGACGGGTGTCCATGCAGGTCTGTGATTGGTGTCCATGCATTGGTGTTGCATTCAGGGCTTGGTTGTGGGAGGGGTGGGGTGTGTGTGAGGTGGTGGAGTGATGGGAGTGAGGGTGAGGGTGGGGGAATGTGATGGCATGCAGGTACGGGGGTAAAAGTAGTAAAGATTTGACTTACCAGAGTCCATGCCTCCTGCTACTCCTGCCAGGCCCTCAGGATGCAGTATTGCCAAGATTTCCTTCTTCCATGTTGTTAGTTGTGGGGGAGGAGGTGGGGGTCCACCACCAGTCCTCTGTACTGCTATCTGGTGTCTCCCTACCACAGAACATACCTTCCCCCTTAGGTCGTTCCACCTCTTCCTAATGTAATCCCTTGTTCTTGGGTGCTGTCCCTCGGGGTTGACCCTGTCCACGATCCTCCGCCATAGCTCCATCTTCCTGGCAATGGATGCCTGCTGCACCTGTGATCCGAATAGCTGTGGGTTTACCTGGATGATTCCTCCACCATGACCCTTAGCTCCTCCTCTGAGAACCTGGGGTGTCTTTGCGGTGCCATGGGTGTATTGTGTGTGGTGTGTGTGAGGGTGTGTGGGGTGATTTGTTGGGGTGTGTGCTGTAAGGTACGTGGATGATGTATGGGGTATGGTGTTTTGTGGCTCTGGTTCTGTGGGTGCTGTTGGTCTCTCACTCTCACTCAGTTGGCAATATTTTTGAGCCGGAAGGGGTTTTGGGTAGTGTGGTATGTGTTTTATAGTGGTGTGGGTGTGGTGTGTGTATGTGTGTCAGGGTGTGTAGTTTGAATTGTCCAATGTGGTGTTGCTTTGTATGTGTGTGTGTATTTTGGTATGTACCGCCAATGGTTTAGCACCATTGAATGTCTGCCACGGTGAGTAGTGGGTCATAATGCTGTGGGTGTAGTTCTGTTGGCATAACCGGGTGGGTTTTGGTACCGCCAGTTTATCAGTGATAAACTGGCGATAACAAAACCTCCACCGTCACGCCAACAGAAATATCCCAAACTATCACGACCCACGAATCCACGCGGCGGTCTTTCAATCGCGGTATTCCATTGGCGGTACACACCGCCGCGCTCAAATACACACACCTGATACACATACCCACACCACTCCCACACACTCAATACAATATAAAACACACACCCACATCACCTACAAACCCCTACTACCAAAAATTCCAAAAGAAGTTCAGAGAGAGACAGCACCAGCAAGAACAACAGCATCCACAGGGACACAACACCATCACCCACAGAACTTCCATGCACCTCACACAACACACCACTACATATCAGCACACTTATAACCACACACTCCACCCCACACATCACCCGCAACACCCCATGGCATGGCAAAGACACCCCAGGTTCTCGGAGGAGGAGCTCAGGGTCCTGGTGGAGGAAATCGTCCGGGTAGAGCCACAGCTATTCGGAGCACAGGTGCAGCACACCTCCATTGCAAGGAAGATGGAGCTATGGCGAAGAATAGTGGACAGGGTCAACGCAGTGGGAGGACATCAGGAAGAGGTGGAACAACCTACGGGGAAGGTGCGTTCCGTGGTCTCAAGACACCACCTGGCGGTTCAGTGGACTGGCGGCAGACCCCCACCTGCTCCCCCACAACTAACAACATGGGAGGAGCAGGTCTTGGCGATTCTGCATCCTGAGGGCATCACAGGAGTAGGTGGAGGAATGGACTCTTGTAAGACAAAACTTAACTATGACATCCCCCACCCTACCTGCATGCCATCACATACCCCCACCCTCACCCTCACCCCCAGCACTCCAACTCCTCACATATGTCCCAACATCACAAACCACACATCCCAACACCAAGCCCTACATGCAACTACAAAAGCATGGACACCCATCACTAAAGCATGCCCACAGCACATACCCATACAACCCCGTAAACCATCATCACACAAGGTCCCACACAGGAATGCTAGCACTGGGGTACACGGTCACCCACCCATAGCACACCATGACACACACAGATGTAATAACCATCCTTTTATACCCCTGCAGGACCCCTAGCCAACGTTACCGGACAGGAGGGTCCACACATGTCCACACCACCAACAGAAGAGGCCCACAGTGATGACAGCAGGTCTGTCCAATTGGATCTAGATGACCAGCCCAGTCCATCGGGGACCTCTGGACAGTCAGTTGCCCTCACCCAGTCACAGGCCACCACAGACCTTCCCCCCTCTGGAAATACCAGCACAGCACCCACCCAGCGGGCCCATACCTCCGTCCCCAGGACATGCCAATCAGCTGTTTGTCCACCACTACAGGGAGCCCAGGCTAACCCACCACCCCAACAATAACGGGGACCTGGGGGCAGTGGTAGTGGGCACACGGTCCAGGGGACGGAGGCCCACAAACACAGGGAAACTGGAGGGCTGCTGTGCGACAGGGGGCGGACAGGCCAAGGTAACCCACTCTCCACGAGGCCCTCTCCTCCATCATGGGAGCCTACCACCACTCCCAGGAGACGATGGCAACGATACTGGCCAAGTTTCAGGAGACCCAGTGCCTGCATGAGGACCAGTATATGGGCTTCAGGGAGGAACTCAGAACCATCAGCTCCACCCTGGGCACCATCGTAGGGGTGCTGAAGGAAGTACTCAACACCAGGAGGGACACTGTGGCACTACAAGGGGCCCCTGACACTACCATGGGCGATGAACTGCCCACCATGCCCGCCGGCGCTAGTGGACAGGACGACCCGCCACACCAGCACCCCACCCCCTGCAGAGGGAGAACCACCCCGCAAATGGTCCCTGAGATCCAGGAACAAGACAGAGCACGATGCCAAGACTCCCGCCAAAAAATGAGACCACCCTGATTGTCATCCTACTGTCCCACTTTGTCACCCTGTCCATACTTAAACTGCCCCAGCTCCACTTCCTATGCCCATATGGGCAACGCACCTGTGAGACTAACAGACTGGAGGCCGCCATAGACATTCCTCCGCCATCACCCCTCACCATTTTACTACACCTCCAATATTGAGCACTTAAATAAACACGCTTAAAGCACAAAACAATCTGGAGTCTGACTGTGATTTCAAAATAGTGTATTAGCAATTACAGTGACAAAAATCTCTTTCAATTGTAATGTCAACATACCTATGTCACACAGCTCTAGTCCATGAGGAATCTAAGCAGAGGTCACACAGTGGGTCCCACATCTGTGAAATCGTAAGGGAAAGTGACAACTCAGTGACCATGCACTGGGTGAAAACGACAGACAGTAGAGAGGTAGTAGTGTTAAAGTACATGTAGTAGGCAGGTCTGTACTCTTACCTGTGTCTCACTGGAAATATTGCTGGATCACTGAGTCCCTGTTGTTCATGTCTTCTTCCTCTGCTTCCTCCTCTTCACTGTCCACAGGCTCCACAGCTGCCACAACACAGCCATCTGGACTATCCTCCTGCAGAAAAGGCACCTGTCGTCGCAAAGCCAAGTTGTGAAGCATACAGCAGGCCACGATGATCTGGCACACCTTCTTTGGTGAGTAGAATGGGGATCCACATGTCATATGGAGGCAATGGAACCTAGCCTTCAGGAGGCCGAAGGTCCGCTCGATCACCCTCCTAGTTTGCCCATGGGCCGCATTGTAGCGTTCCTCTGCCCTTGTTCTCAGATTCCTCATTGGAGTCAGTAGCCATGACAGGTTGGGGTAACCAGAGTCACCTGCAAATGGCGATGGATAACTGTTAGACACACACTAACCTGGAGGGATATCCCCATACAACCATTCCCACTGGCTAGCTTCCCAGTGCTCACCTAGTAGCCACACACGGTGCCTCTGGAGTTGACCCATCACATAAAGGATGATGCTATTCCGCAGGATGTAGGCCTCATGCACTGAGCCAGGGAACATGGGATTCACATGGGAGATGTACTGGTCTGCCAAACATACCATCTGTACATTCATCGAATGATAACTCTTCCGGTTTCTGTACACCTGTTCACTCCTGTGGGGGGGAGAACCAAAGCCACATGTGTCCCATCAATGGCACCTATGATGTTGGAGATGTGTCCCAGGGCATAGAAATCACCTTTCACTGTAGGCAAATCCTCCACCTGAGGAAAAAAGATGTAGCTCCGCATGTGTTTCAGAAGGGCAGACAACACTCTTGACAATACGTTGGAAAACATAGGCTGATGCTATGGCCACTGTTGTTTGAAAAGACCCACTTGCAAGGAAATGGAGCACTGACAGCACCTGCGCTTGAGGGGGGATTCCTGTGGGATGGTGGATTGCTGACATCAGGTCTGGCTTCAACTGGGTACACAGTTCCTGGATTGTGGCACGGTCAAGCCTGTATGTGATAATCACATGTCGCTCCTTCATTGTCGACAGGCCCACCAACGGTCGGTACACCGGAGTATGCCGCCATCTCCTCACATGTCCCAGCGGACGGTGCCTATGAAGGACAACAGTGAGCACAGAGTCAAAAAATTCAGAGGTACGTACCCACAGTTTACACAGAACACCATTCATACACAAAAGGTGGCCTGTATGTGTGTTGAGCCTAGGCCTAGGTATGTGTGACACAGTTGAAAATGAAGCCATTTGGGCCCCTGAAATTGCGGCTGCCTGACCTGTAAAGTGGGACAATGGGATGTGAGGTAACTGCGCTGGCGTTGTACACCGTCGCGGTAGGCAGTCGAGAACCGCGGCTCAATGCTGCATTGGTTAACATTGGACCCTATGGGTCCCAGGAGCCAATGAGGATGTACGCCGGCAGTAACAGTACGCACCGCCACGGACGTGACTGCCATTTTCTATCTGTTCAATCATTCGATGCATGATATTCGACAGGAGAGGACCTACACTGAAAGTGCTGTTGTGACCTCGGTCTGGAAGAGACAATGACTCGAGTGTCTGGGGAAAGGGCCCCTGCCTTCACATCGGAGGAGTTGGAGAAACTCGTGGATGGGGTCATCCCCCTGTACACGCTACTCTACGGTCCTCCAGACAAACAGGTAAGTACACAGGGAGCATGTTGTATGGGCTATGCCTGTGTGGAGAGGGCTGGATGTAAGAAGGAAGGGAGGAGAGTGCTGCGTGCATGAAAGACAGTGAATGCATGTGCCACATGGCAAGGGTAGGGATTGGGGCCAATCAGTGTGATGGTGAAGTTGGTAATAACTTCTCTTTTTCCCCTGTACATTTCATGTAGGTTAGCGCCCACCAGAAAAAATATATTTGCTGTGCCATCGCCAAGGACGTCCGGACCCTGGTGGTCTACCACAGACGGAACACACACTGCCGGAAAAGATGGGAGGACATTCACTGCTGGAGCAGGAAGACGGCGGAGGCTCAGCTGGGGATAGCCTCCCAACGTGGGAGGGGTGCCCGTTGCACCATGACCTCATACACAGTACGGTCTCATATATAAATGACAAAGGCAGTTTAAGTTTTAAAGATTGGTTTAATAAAACGACTGCATTTTAGATAGCAAAGCGTGAGCTGCAATAACCAGAACTATACAACACAGTAAGATTAAAATAGTAACGATGAGAGTGAAGCACAAGAATAAGGCTATCATAGTGCTGCTAGATTATTTTCTCTCTAAGTTAAGTTTTGAGCACAGCATGTTAAGCTCTAAGCCTGCCTTTCAGGTTCGCCTGGGAGGACATCAACCCTCATACCTGAGCAAAGGCCTGTAATCTGTATCAGCATCTGCAACGGGGCATTCAGCATCTAGTTGTAGGTCCCTGGCTGGAATCTCCCTCTTGACGTATACTAGGACTAGGAAGTGTTTTTATAACTAACACGCAGATGTTCTAAGAAAATGTCCCTACGTGAGGATGTGTATTTTCTACGAATACTGGAGAATAAACTTCTACCACGTTTACCGGCAATGTACCAGACTGTAGCCTTGACTGAAGCACAGGCCGATGAAGAATGCATTATCTGAGAAAACAGTGCTGAACTAAGCTAAACAGTGCGATAGAAGAAATTAAAACAAAACCATAAAAACTGGTTATTGTAAAATAACAATGCGAAGTTGAATAAAATATATCTAGGGCAAAGTGCACAGCGGCCTAGTATGTTAAACTAACATGCATGAAGCTATATTAAAAATGGCTACACTACAGTACTCCCAGCTGACAGTAATGCCCTTGACTTGCTTTACAGCCAGACATTGAGGGAAGCATACATGTGTTCTTCATTTCAGACATATTCAGTAAATTGTTTGTAGGGGATGAGACTAGCATAAACATTTGTCATGTTAGGGACCTTGTGTGTTGCTTTGTGCCCCCACAGTCCTGCACTCTTGTACTGATATTCTGTAACCAATGACATGGATACACACATCACAATTACTAAGCGTAGTAGATGGATCACATTAAACAAAGACATGCATTAGGTGTTTATTTACAAGCGTTGTAGTGCAATATTTACAATGTCCAGGTGAATGACCCCATTTGTAAAATCCATACAATTGTGACACACCACAAGTCCAGGGTTGAGGGACATGTCACAGGACATGCATGGGAGAAGTGTTGTTAAGTGCGGAGGAACGAAAATTGTCAGTTTGTGAGTGAGAGACAATGTCAGTTCATAGTAGATAGGTCAACAGTGTGTGGGTGAAGAGTATAGAATCCAACTGTGCTAACACTGGCATGATCTCACGCACAGGAAAAAAGAGAACACTGCCTATGTGCCATGGGCTGGTGCTACCGGGTACTCTCACAAGTGAAGCGGATCTGTTCCACATCTTCATCCTCTGATGTGTGTAGTGTCTCCTATTCCCTTGATGGTGGTGAGATAGAGGGGATCACATGCTTCAGTGGTTGAAGATGTGGAATCCCAATTCCCAGCAGCTGCCATATGGCATCACTGCAGCAAGAAGAAGCTGCTGATTTTTCAGGATAGCAGCGACATCCCAGTGGTAGGAAGCCATGTCTGCCCTGAGGGAGGCCACTTCTCGGTGCATAGAGTCCAGCTTGTTCTCAATCACGCTACTGCCAGTTTGGAAGGGCAGGTGTTGTGGCCTCTCCCTCGTGGCAGCAGCTATGTCCCTCAGACACTGCTGGACTCCATGCAGTGGGCAGTGTGTGCCTCGTTTGGCTGCTTTATGTTCATTGGCCATAACGAGGCATATGCGCATTCCCTCTAGGATGGCTGCCACAGTCTCCATCCCCATCTGCACCTGCTTGGCCAGCTCCCACTGGATTCCTACCACTGTCCTCTCAAAGCTGGTCCCTGGATCCTCGGAATATATCCTCAGCTGTGTGGGTGCTGGCAGGTTATACTACTGGGGTGTTGGGTGGGGGATCTGGGATCGCTGATACTTTATTTGTCCTCCTTGCAACTGGAGGTGGTGTCTGGAGGTATACCAGGACTTCTTGGAGGGTCTCTTGGCTCATGGTTGTCAGCCGGTCATCCAGGTTATTGTGGAATTCCGGGACAGGTAGATCAGCAGGAGAGCCATCATCCTCTACAATGAGATGGTGTGAAATCACTCTTTCTATGTTGTGGCAGTTGACATGTCACGTCACTGACTTGCTATTGGAGGCTCATTGTCAGCTTACTTCCCAAACATTGTTCCTGTACATCATGGTTGCAATCTGTCAGCCCTTTGCCCCACCTGATTGTCACATGTGGGGAATCTCCGATGGCGCAATTAGCTGATTCATATTTACTGAGTGTGATGTAAATCCTTTTGGTGGATTGACACCATCTTGTTATTGTGGACCCTTTCCATGCAATTCATTTGCATGGTAGGGCCTTGCAATGGGTGTTGCAGTGGTCACGCCACAGAAACACACTTTTCAATATGCCCCTGTCCCAGTTTTACATTTTTCACATACAACAGGGTGATACTGATACCTTACACCACCCCAGGGATGGCACTACCAAGACACTATGGGGGTTATTCTAACTTTGGAGGAGTGTTAATCCGTCCCAAAAGTGACAGTAAAGTGACGGATATACCACCAGCCGTATTACGAGTTCCATAGGATATAATGGACTCGTAATACGGCTGGTGGTAAATCTGTCACTTTTCCGTCACTTTTGGGACGGATTAACACCTCCTCCAAAGTTAGAATAACCCCCTATGGCCCTCATTACGACCTAGGCGGTCAGTGATAAAGTGGTGGTTATACCGCCAACAGGCTGGTGGTAATTACTGACAAATTTTGAAAATGGTGGTGTTATCTCCGAGAGAGAGCCAATGTACCACACCGACCGCAAAGGTGGAAATGACAGTCACCACAGCAGTAGCTGCCTACAGCCAGGCAGAAGACAAAGTTCTGCCTACCATATTATGACGCCACAATCGGCCACCTTTTCAGGGATGGTACCAACGCCAACAAAACCCTGGCAGAAACAGAGCTCAGAAGTGAAAGGACTCCCCATTGGAGACACAGGGAAGAACCATGCTGCCATGGAACCAGAACTACAACTTTTCCAGATCATATTCTACGTTATGCTCCACCTGGAACACCAACACCAGCGAACACGATGATGGTGAGTACAGCCGCCTAGCACACAAGGGACGGGGGAGGAAAAAGAGAGTGACACACACACACACACACCACACATACCCGACATACACATGCCATACACACAACCAGATGCATTAAAAAAAAAAATGTTCACAAAATGCTGCTGAATAATGCAAGGACAACAGGAATTGACAAAAATGATTGTAATCAGTCCAACAATAAAATGATAATTCCGATTTGGCCATGATACAGCTCTTTACATATATATAACAAAGGGACACTGCCCAGTCCTTAGAGGAAAGGGTCCACATGGCCACAGGGCACAGTCCAAGACCCCACTCGAAACCTGTACCAATCCGGAGAGAAAACTGCAGGGGCATCAGTTGTCAAACAGGGAGGCACCTCAGGGGGAGGGAGATGGCACCTCAGCCGGATGTAGGAATAAGCCCACTGGTTCTGGAGGGGGCAACATGCCCTGTGCTTTATCCTGGGGGTGCAAGGCCACAGTCTCTCAAGTGGGTACCTTGCCCTCTGGTTCTGGAGGGGGCAGGCAAAATGCCCTGTGCTTTGTCTTGGGGAGTGCAAAGCCACAGTCTCTTAAGTGGGTGTCTTGTCCACTGGTTCTGGAAGGGGCAACCCTCCCTGTGCTTTTTCCTGGGGAGTGCAAGGCCACAGTCTCTCAAGTGGGTGTCTTGCCCACTGGTCCTTGTGGGGGCAGGCCGCACAGCAGCCCATGGAGGCTGGACTATATGGTGTCCACCGGCGGTGACGCTGCACTGCGGTGGTGGTTGTGGGAGGCTCCTGCTCAGCCCCTGCACTCTCTGATGGCTGTACTGTGGTGGTGGTTGTGGGAGGCTCTTGTTCAGCCCTTCCACCCTCAGATGGATGCACTGTGGTGGTGGTTGTGGGAGGCTCCTGCTCAGCCTCTGCACCCCCAGATGGCTGCACTGTGGTGTTGGTTGTGGGAGGCTCCTGCTCAGCCCCTGCACCCTCTGATGGCCGCACAACCTTGGCTCATGGTGGGGGCCCTGGGACAGCTGGTGGTGGTGGCGGTGTTTGGCTGGCAGCTTCCGCTGGCATACAGTGCCTCCTCTCCTCCTGCGCATGGTTTGGGGTTCCCCTACCCTTTCTGGAACTGGTGGATAGGCCCTTCCCCCCTCTGCCTGCTGGTGCTGGCTCCTTCCTCTTCTTAGCAGCTGGTGCAGGCTCCTTCCTCTTTTTAGCAGCTGGTGCAGGCTCCTTCCCTTTCTTAGCAGCTGCTGCAGGATACTTCCACTTCAGTACTGTTGTACTGGAATCCATTACACCACTAGAAAGGGTGGTGCTACCACTGGGCCTGTGGACTGTTTGGATGAGGTGCTTGGTTGGGTCCTTGCTACCCTGCCCATGTTTGTAGGATGGGGGGAGGGGTAGGGAAGAGGGGAATCTGGGAAAGGAAAAGCTTTTTTAGGGACATTGGGGCGAGAAGAGCGAGGGGTAATGAGAGTGGAGGATGAGGGAGTGGTCTTTGGAGGTGTTTGCTGGATTTGGGTGCAAGTGCATGGGCTGTATGCTGTTGTGAGGTGGATGGCTGTTGGGTGTCCGAGTGCTTGCGTTTGTGTACTTTAGGGAGGGGGGGACAGACATGGTGAGAGAGGACACAGCAGACATGTGCTTGGATGTTGTGGAGGTGTCTGCCAGTGAGGTGTGTGTTCTGCTTGGTGTGGTGATGATGCTGGTAGTGGATATTGATGTAGTGCATGCAGGTTTGAGTGTAGACGCAACTGGGTGGGAGGTAGAGGAGGAGGAGGGGGAGAAAGTGGAGATAGTGGGTGTTGTCATGTCTGCAACTGAATGGTGTTTGTGTGAGTGCCTGTGGGATGAAGTGTGGTGCTTGTGTTTGCCTGTGACATTCTTGGGTGTTGTCTTGTGTGCATGCTCGTCTGCCTGTGTGCTTGGGATAGGTTGGGGTTGAGGAGAATGGGACTGGGAAGTGGAGGTTGCAGGGGGGACGGATGAAACAGGGACAATGGCTTCCATCAGAGAAGAGGCCAGAGCCTGAATCGATCTCTGTTGGGCCGCCAATCCTCCGTGAATGCCCTCCAGGAATGCATTAGATTGCTGCTTTTGGGCTGCCAGCCCCTGGATGGCATTCACAATGGTTGTTTGCCCTACAGAGATGGATCTCAGGAGGTCAATTGACTCCTCACTTATGGCTGCAGGGCTCAGTTGGGCAGGGCCTGAGGTGCCGGGGTGAAGGAGATGCCTACCCTCCTGGATGAGCGGGCACGGCAACTCGCTGAGGGGCTACTGGGAGGGCGCTGCTGGTATGGAGGTGGCGGCTGTACCTGTAGCTGCGGTGGTCACAGAAGTGTCCACCAGGGAGCTCCCATCGGAGGAGGTATCTGAGTCTGTATTGTCCCATCCAGTCTCCACCATGGTGATCCCCTCGCCCTCTGACCCACTGGTGCCTCAGCGTCGGTGGACTCTGCCTCCAGCATCCTGTGGGATGCAGCTCCCTCTGTTGTCAGCACCCCTGCTCCCCCGCCAGATGATGCTAATGCACACAAAGACAGGATGACAAAACAAGAAAAGGGGGAGAGGGGCAAAGGATACACAGGGTCATTGGCTGCACCAACACCACCGTACACAGCACCCTCACACACAGGGAACAGGCCTACGCACTATGCAGTGCACTACCAGTGAAATGGCTAGTCACTAAGGAATGTGGAGGTGCACACACCGCCAACTGCAGCACACCTGGGACCCACGCAGCAAACACTATTAAACTAACAGTCCAGCCTGTCACACACATATCCCACCATACATGTTTCCATCACCGTTGGCACACACACTGCCCAGTCCACAACAGGTACACCGCCAAGAGGACATCCATCCACCCCCCTTAGATGAGGTCTTCACACACAACTCCAAGCATTCAGGCCCACATGCATCGTGCCTACAGTGTACTCACTTGTTGGTCTGAAGGCCCATACAGCAGTCCGTAGTCGGTTAGGACCCCATCCACCAGTCGCTCCAACTCCTCTGAAGTGAAGGTTGTGGCCCTTTCCCCGGTCACAGGGGCCATGGTAGGATCCAGACACAGGTCACAGCAGCACATGCAGTGTAGGTCCTCTCCTTTGGAAGGTCAGAAAACAAGGGAGGAATCAGATAGAAAATGGAGGTTACGTCCGCGGTGATGCATACCGTCACCACCGGCGTAGATCGCCATTGGCCACTGTACCCCATAGGGCCCAATGTTAACCAATGAGGAATTTCACAGTGGTTCACGACCGCCACAGCGCACAAAGTCAGCGGCATTAGCTCTCTTCCACCTGTGCCTCCACACAGGACAGGCGGTCGGCATTTCTGGGGGGGTGGACAGGCCTATCGATTATTGTTGTGTCAGAGGATCAATAGGCACATTTTCCATTAATTACAATGTCCCAATACATGTTTGCACATTGTGGAGAGCTGTTGTGGCTCCATTGGTCATTTTGTGACAGCCTACTCACCCTTGTGTCCCTTAGATACCTACCGCTGAAGATGAATAGGAGATGGAGACATACCCCCGTGTACAGACGTCTGGTGGACTTGGCTACACTGGAGGACAGGCACACAATACTGACCTATAGACTGGAGAGGGCCACAATCACAGAGCTGTGTGCCCATTTGCAGCCTGACTTGATATCTGCTATCCATCTACCCACTGGGATCCCCCTTCTTGTGCAAGTGCTACTAGTTCTCCATTTCCTGGCAACTGGTTCTTTCCAAGTGACAGTGGGCTTGGCAGCAGGAATGTCACAGCTAATGTTCTCAAACGTGCTAACCAGAGTGTTGTTTTCCCTGGTAAAACCCATGTCCAGCTACAGTGCATTTCCCCAGGTTGAGGATTTGGCCACTGTGAAGACCAGATTCTATGCAATGGGACATATCCTCAACATAATTGGTGCGATTGACAGTACACATATTGCATTTTCGCCAGAATTAACAGGTGTTCAAGAATCGTAAGAGTTTCAACTCCACGAATGTGCAGATAGTGTGCTTGGCTGACCAGTACATCTCCCACATCAGTGCTAAGAATCCTGGGTCAATGCATGATGCCTTTTGTCCTGAGGAATAGCAGCATCCTAAATGTGATGGCCCAACTACAGAGGCACAGGGTGTGGCTGATAGGTGAGCCTTGGTTCCCACCCAGTATCTGTTGGCGTATGCCTATGCTGTCGGCCATACAGGATAGTGTGTGGCTAAATGTTGTTCCCCAATATTTGCAGGTGACTCTGGTTACCCAAACCTGTCATGGTTGCTGACACCTGTCAGGAATGCCAGGACAAGGGCAGAAGAACGTTATGATGAGGCACATGGGCGAACCAGAAGGATCATAGAAAGGACCTTTGGCCTCCTGAAGGCCAGGTTCAGATGCCTCCAGGTGGATCCCTGTGCTACTCACCCAAGAAGGTCTGCTAGATAGTAGTGGTATGCTGCATGTTGCACAACCTGGCCCTCAGGCGCCATGTACAAATTTTCAAAACATGAATTGCTCGTAGTCAATTTTTATACAAGGGTGTTTATTGTAGTGCTAATGTCTGCAGGGTAAAGTGAAATGGGATTGGCTGATGATGGAGGAAAGTCCAGGGTATAGTTCCAGTCTGTTTGTAGCACAGGTACATTGTCCTTGGGAACATAGGAAGGGGAGCTATGGCAGTTCAAGGTGGACAAGGTGACTGAGTGGGACACAGTGAGGACAATCAGGAGAGCCTCATTTCCTGGCAGTGGTCTTGGCAAGTGTCTCTGGCTTCTTTCTGTTTCACAGGGAACGTTTGCGGGGTGATTCACCTTCTGCAGGGGGAGGGGTGCTGGTGGTCTATTGGTCCTGTGGTGGGGCCTCCTGGCCACTAGTGGCAGCAGAAGTGGAGGGCTGTTCAGTTGACTGGCTAGTGGTTGGGGCCTCCTGGTATGACACTGCCTCCCTCATAATGTTGGCCATGTCTGCCAACAACCCTGCTATGTGATCAGGGTGTTGTTGATGGCCTGCAAGTCCTCCCTGATATCCTGATACTGTCCCTCTTGCAGCTGCCTGTTCCCCTGCACATTGCCAAGGATCTGGCCCATTGTGTCCTGGGAATGTTGGTAGGCTCCCAGGATCTCCGAGAGTGCCTCCTGGAGAGTCAGTTCCCTGGTCCTGTCCTCTCCTGGCACACAGCAGTCCTCCCAGTGTCCCTGTTGGCCTGTGCCTCTGTCGCCTGAATGTTGTGCCCACTGCCACTGACCCCAGGTCACTGATTGTCTTGGGCATGAAGTGTGGCCTGGGGTCCCTGTACAGGTGGACACACTGCTGATTGACCTGTCCTGGAGACAGAGGTATGGGTATGCTGGGTGGGTGCTGTGGTGTTAGTTCCTGATGAGGGAGGCTCTGTGGTGCTCTGTGCTTGGTGACCGACTGTCCGGTGGTCCCTGATGGGCCAGGTAGATGGTTCAGATCCTGAAGTCAAGATTTACTGTCATCACTGTGGGCCTTTTCTGTTGGGGGACTGGATAGTGGTGGCACCTCCTCCAGGTACATTGGCTGGGGTACATGTGGGGATGTAAATAATGTATTATGCTTCAGGTGTCTGACATTTGTACTTCTGTAGCTTCCCCCATTGGTTGTTGTTCCCCTGCCAGATTTTGAACGGTGTATGTTAGTGTATAGTGGTTATGTTAGTATCCCTATGCTGTGCATGCTTTGATGATGAGTGTCCATGCAGGGCTGGGAGGGTTGTCCATGCATTGGTACAGCATGCAGGGCTTGGCATTGGGATCAGTGTGATGTGATGGTGGAGTGTGTGGGATGGAGTGGAGTGATGGGAGTGAGGGTGAAGGTGTGTGATGGCATGCAGGTGTGGGGGTGATAATTGTTGAAAGTTGACTTACCAGTGTCCAGTCCTCCTCCAACTCCGGCCAGGCCCTCAGGATGCAGTATTGCCAGTACCTGCTCCTCCCATGCTGTTAGTTGTGCGGGAGGAGGTGGGCGTCCACGGGCAGTCCTCTAAATAGTGAGCTGGAGTCTTGCTGCTATGGGACATACCTTCCCCTGTAGGTCATTACACCTCTTCCTGATGTCGTCCCTTGTTCTTGGGTGTTGCCCCACGGCGTTAACACTCCAAGATTCTCAGCCATAGCTCCATCTTCCTTGCTATTAATATCTGCTGCACCTGTGCTCCAAATAGCTGTGGCTCTACCCTGATGATTTCCTCCACCATGACCCTTAACTCCTTCTCAGTGAAACGGGGGTGCCTTTGTGGTGCCATGGGTGTTATGTGATGTGTGTTGGTTAGGGTGTATTGGGTAATGTTTTGTGGTGTGTGATGTGGAGTGCGTGAGGGGTGTATGGGTCTAAGGGTGTAAGTGGTATGTGTGTCTAGTTGTCGCAGTGGTCTTGTGTCAGTCTGGTGGCAATGCTTTGTATTCGTAAAGTGTTGTGGGTAATGTGGGTGTGTGTTTTATAGTGGTGTGGGTGTGGTGTGTATATGGGTATCAGGTGTGTGTTGTTTGAATTGTCTAATGTAGTGTTATTTTGTCTGAGGGGCATGTACACGGGAGGATGCCTCCATCTCCTATTCATCCACGTGGTCATAATATAGGGGGCAAAACGATGAGCATCTGGTCAATATTCAACATTTCCTAAATGTAGAGTGCATTGCATGTTGTGACAGAAACAGTATGGTGATTTGTGGGTCATAATGTGATAGGTGTTGTTCTGTTGGCGTAACAGTGTGGGTTTTTGGACCACAACTTTGACACTGACCTTTGGGCTGGCGGATCTGTGTATGTGGCTGTATTCTGTCAGATTGGTGTGTGTGTGTCATAATACGGTGGCCGGATATTCGCCAGCGTAGCGATAAGTTGGCAGCCATCAGCAAGGTGGAAAGCGCCATTTACCGCCAATGTCATAATGAGGGCCTATGTTGTTTCCTTTGATTGCTTTTCATGTTGACGTATGTGTATGTGTGCTACTTTGTTCAGCACACATGGAGCTAGCAGATTTTAATTTCAGTTTCTGTTTGTGCTGGAAGGTGCTCATTCCTACACAAGTATGATCTCCCCCTCAATGCAGCCATCCTTGCACTATGATGCAAGAGATGCAGCATTGTGGTAGTACAGCTAATTTGATGCAGGCACTGTGGTGGACCCAGGGATGAACAGCATGGGTATCATTGTCTGCTGTATACATCATTTTCTACATGACAGTGCCTAAAGTACAACAATTGATTGACATAGCCACTTGACTAAAGTTGAACTTGGGTCAGGGCCTCAAGCTAGTTTGATGGTGATTTTTCAGGTAGTTATGCTGTGACATACATGGACCCTCATTACAAGTTCGGCAGTCCCATGACCACCTGACTGCCATTGTCAATATGTCCACCGCCAACAGCACAGGTAGTAGTGGCACATGTTGTCCATGGGGAATGCCATGGGGCATGATGGAGTAGTGGATGCCTTATCAGTATGTGCTGTTTATGTGCAGTGTGGTGGTGCTTCCAGCACACGTCTGGGTATGTTGGCAAAGGTTTTAATGTATTGTGTGCTGTAAGATGCAGCACACATGTGTTTTGACAATGAGACAAGGCAGTTGCAAGGTGTTTCTGCAAGGGACACCACCATGACATTACCCCAGGAATGGTATTGACAGACTTCCTAGTATCTACTGTCTTGGTCGTGTTGCTAGGGTTTGTTTGACTATATGCAAGAGATGTTGTGATGACACAACTAGAGGCACAGTCATTAGACATGTCTTCCATCCTATGTGCTGCATATGTACATGTAGGTATTTAGCCCTTGTGATTAACTGATGTCCAGGTTGTGTATGTGTTGTGGTGCATGGCAACCCCAAAGCGTATGTACATGTGTTGCTTACGTTTGAATGGTGCAACTTGATTAATGTGCTTTGGGTCCCTCTTTGCTCCTTTGACATGCACTGAGTGTGTCCTATGTGCCTCCCCCTTCTTGCACTTGACAATTTTGCATTATTTCCTCAATGCTACCTACCCTGCATTTGTGCTGTCTCATGGTAGTCTGTGCTGTCCTGTCCTCCGAGTCCAGTGGCAAGGTATTCCGGGAAGACTGCTGCAACTATCACCTCCATCTCATCAAGGTCCTCTCATGGTGCTAGACTTCCACCTCCAGTTTGCAGTGCTGCCTTCCTGTTCCTTGCCATTTTCTCCTTTGTCCTTTGCTTGCAATCATGCCAGTGTTTCTTGCACTCAGTTACAGTTCTCCTTACATCTGCCACACTAGTGATCTTGTCAACTATCTGCTGCCAGATTGCCTCTCTCCTGCCAATTGGCAATTTAAAGGTGATGAAGAGTTGATGTTGTTGCTCCGTCACCTCTCTTACAAGTATTTCATGCTCCTCCGTACTAAAATGACACTTGCACGTTTTCTTCTCCCTCCCCTGGGACTTGTGTGTGACCTCCTGGCTAAATCCTGGTTGACTGGTGTCACCCTGGGGTCTCTCCTGGCTTTCTGGGTCCATTTTCCCTCTCTTTTGCACTGTTGTCTCCATTAGCATTTAAAGGTGTCGCTAATGCGGTAAAAAATGGTGCATATCCGTTTTGCGACACATTTATGTGCCGTAAAACAGTTTACAGTCATTTTGTGGCGTTAATGTAATTTTGCCTTACAACAAAGCACAATCATTAACATCATTTTTTTTTAACTCTAACCAGTTTTTAGCGCCGTTGTGCATCATGGTATAAATATGACGCCCAGACAGTACTAAAAAACGGCACAAGCCAGCACTAAGGGCCAGATGTATGAAGCATTTTTTAAGTAGCAAACGGCGAATCAGGCCATTTGCGGCTTGAAAAATGGTATTTGGGATGTACAAACCCATTTTTGCGTTTCGGTAATCTATTTATCGAATCGCAAAAAGGGTTTGCGAGTCACAATTAGGAAGGGGTGTTCCCTTCCTAATTGCGAGTCGCAGTCCCATGTACTATTGTTTGGTGACTGTGAATGCGGTTGCAGAACAATCGCAGTACCAGTTTCAAACTGGTGCTAACCCATTTGCAACGGGAAGGGGTCCTTGTGGGACCCCTTCACCTTTGTGAATGGCAGCAGAAATATTTTTTCAGAGCACGCAGTGGTCCCGCGGACCACTGCCTGTTCTGAAAAAATTAAAAGAAAACTTTTCATTTTTTGTTTTTGAAATGCATTTCGTGTTCCTTTAAGGAAAACAGGCTGCATTTAAAAGAAAACAAAAAAAACGACTTTATTTAAAAGCAGTTACAAACATGGTGGTCTGCTGTCTCCAGCAGACCACCATCCCTGTGAGGGCACCCATTCCCATTGGGGTCGCAATTTGCGTCTTACCTCATGAATATTCATGAGGCACGTTTTGCGACTCCCAATTTGCAAGTCGCAAAACCTGAATTTCGTACATATGGCCCTAAGCTTTTTGAGGCAAAACTGCATTTGCACAGCTTTGCGTCAAAAAGTATAAATATGGGCCTGAGTTTTTAACAGAAATGAGAAATTAGATTTCTAGATGTATTTTGTGAAATAAGATGATTCTTGGTAGCAGTAAAGGTTTTTAAAAGAGTTTTAACTTTGGAGTTGTTTTACATTTATAGGGAGGTTAGGAATTGTTCGATGTTAACTGTGAAGGTTTTTATATTGATCTTGAAAAGTAATATGAAAATTGTATAAGCATGATTTTATTGTGTTTTAAAAACTAAGGTGTAAATATATTTATTTTTGACTGGCATGCACAGGTATACCAGAAGTGAGCATTTTGTTGATGTGTAAGAGATGTGGACAAATGAGACGATATATGGCTTATTGGTTGGAGTTCCTGAAAATTGAATTTGGGGACTCAGGTTTTCTTCCATATGTTGGTGCACGGCCCAGCATTGAGTGACTTTGGGCAAAATACTTAGGTGCAGATTTACAAGAAAGTGGTGTATCACTCCAGATGCACCACTTTTCTTGCTCCCCCCTTTGCCCTGCTAACAACATCATGGTTGTGCCGTATATACAATACGGTGCACCATGTTGGTCATTATTACAACAGCATCAACATTTTTGATGCTGTTGTGGCGCTTTGCTGCATTAGCTTGAAAATATTTATGCTGGTGAAGCAAAGCATAGGGAGGCCATTAGTATGGGTGCATCACTTTAACACCTGTTGCGAGCAGGCATTAAACAAAATTGAAAAAAATGGCACAGTTAAATCTTGTAAATTTCACTGCACCACTTTTTCGGGCCTCCCTCCATGGGAACACCCCTTGCATACATTATGGGCCTCATTAGGAGTATGGCATTCTTTAGGCAAGACTGCTGCTTTGGCTGCCATCAAAAGACTGCCATGTTGGCAGTCATCCGACTACAGTATTAAGAGTTACAATGTGAAGTTCGCCAAAAAAACACCAAATGTCTGAAACCGCCAGGACATTGGAGAACGGAAAAGAGATGGTTCACCTATCAGCACTGCTAGTCCGACATCGGTTCTTCCATGGTGTAAAACCATTGGGGTTGCGAACCGCGGCAGTATCAACTCATATCACACTGAAGACAACACCACATTGGATAGTTTGAATACCCCACATCTTACACACAACCACACTGCACTATATAACACATACCTACATGATCCATAATCGTTTGCAACCAGAACACCATACACAGCCACAGATAACCTACATATTACACAGATAAAAAAAGTAAGAATAGGCACTCATTAACATTTCTCTACACACACATCACACAACTGCACAACATACACAACACACATTTTACTACCACACACAACCCACAACCATCATGCACTCACATCACAGCACCTAAACATCACCTTTTTCTGCAGCCTTTTTCTTTGAACACTACCACACCGTCTTCACCACCACTACCATGTCCCCAAAAATACACCAACCTTTTACAAATGATGAGTTGAGGGTCATGGTTGACGAAATTGTCAGGGTAGAGCACAGGTCCAGCAGACATCAATAGCCAGGAAAAAGGCACCTATCTACGCACAAGGGAGGACATCAGGAAGTGATGGCAAGACCTCCAGAGGAAGGTGCATTCCATGGCATCTAGGCACCAGCTGGGGGTGCAGAAGACTGGTGGTAGGCCCTCACCTCCTCCCCCTACTTTCACATCTTGGGAGGAGAAGGTCTTGAACATACTGCATCCTGAGGGTCTGACAGGAATACCTGGGGGATTGGAGTCTGGTAAGTCCTCTTCACCCATTTGTTTTGTCCTGCATGTTCCCTTGACCCCTTACTCCACCTCAATTAACAACCCACCCCTCTGTCCAAATGTCAATGGGATGCCACATGTCCACTAAACTCATCTTGCACTACAGCCCTTGGAAATGGCACATATAGTACTGGCTAATTAGAACACTACAACTCCCAGAATGCAATTTCCAATCATTGTGAAAACCTTGAGAATGTGCCAAATATTAGATGTCATGCATGTTAAAATAGCTTCCTATCTAAACCATCTGGAATGTCCTAGTGTTGAACAGTATATGGAAATGACAGAAATGCAATGGCTCACTCACACTATCATCCCAGGCAAAACACATTTACAGGTGAGTGCCCATTCATAATAGCCTCAAATGAAAGATTCCTCAGCTAGAAATGTACTCACCTGAGTTGGGAGGTCAGATGGCTGAGTGGATGCACATGCAGTACATCCAGAAACAGGTCAATGTTCATTGTTTTCTCACATACTGTCTCCTTACAATGACACTAATGTGCAATGTACTGCTCTTATTTGTGCCATCTATCATGCCAGACAGTTCACTAGGTAACAGATGTGAACAGCCATGTAAATAGCCAGACACCACGGATGATATCAGCAGAACAAACACTCCCAAAGTAGTCTAACAACTCTCAACATGGAGTATGAAATTGAAGTCACAGAGTTTTATGTTGTACCACGCTAAGCTGTGCAGCAGTTGTCAATGTCATTGCTGGGGATCATGTTAAGGCACTGTCTGCATCTCACACAACTGCAACAATACCCCCAAATTAACCTGAACTCCCATAGGTAACCTTGCCAGTGTCAACATGGACAGGATACCAGAGACTGCCACTACACTTCTGAATGAAGGCTCCAGTGAGGACAACACCCCTGGTTGTCTGGACACTGATGACAAAGCTGGCCCGTCAGGGACACCTGGTCAGTCAACAACTGTCAGCCTCACCCTGCCCAGATCCACTCCTCCCACCCCAGTTGCATCTATGACACAGGGAACCATTCGCACCCAATTTGAGTTCCAAGGACATTTCCATCCATTGCGTACCCCACAGTACAGGTACCTCAGTCCTCTCTTGTCACCCTTGAAAATGATGGTCCTGCCAGCATTGGGAGTGAGCACACTGTGCCAGGGTGCAGGCATGTGGGGGTAGAGTGTGTGGGAGGGATGCTGAGGGCCTTAGGATGGGGTATCAAAGGGACAATACTGAGTAGGAAACCATCTCCCGAGTCTTGGGAGCCTACAAAAATTCTCAAGGCACCATGGCCAAGTAATAACCATGCTGAGAGAAATCCAAAAGCTGCAGAGGGACAACCACAAGGAAGTCATGCAGCAGTAGCAGGCACAAAATGCCAACCTGGCTTCTGTTGCTGGGCTGCTAAGGGACATCAACATTATCCTGAGCAGGTCTGCAACACAACATCATGCCTCTTCCCCCTAGTAATGACTGTTCAGGACCTTCAACATCTGCGACTGCTAGTGGATTTGAGGACCTACTAGGGGAAGGATATACTTCATACACCCCACCCTCTGTAGCTGAGGGACCCCTCCACGGACATGGACGTGTACCCAGACATCCAGGAGAAGCAGATCCCAAGGCCAAACCCAGTGCCAGGAAGTGAACCTCTCCTGACTTGGTTGCCTTGTGTGCCACGGATACACCTTGTTGACTGTTCTATAATCAAACTCCATTTTCCCTTTTTGCAAGAACACTGGGCGTGTGTATAATAATGGTGTAGCAGCTACCCTCAAGCTTCCATCCACCATGACTGAACCCTTCATTTTTATTTTGTGTTTTTGTTAATTACTAGTCACACATATTGTTTTACTGTTCACAATAAATCACCCTTGCTAGAAATGGGGTCTCTGATTGACAGTCATGTTACCCCCTGCTCAGGACCCTCAATCTAGTCGGGGTAAAAGAGAATCACCCTCAGCTAACCCCTGGTTACCCCCTTGGTAGCTTGGCAGAGCAGTAGGCTTAACTTTAGAGTGCTAGGTGTAAAGTATTTGTACCAACACACACAGTAACTTCATGAAAACACTACAAAATGGCACAACACCAGTTTAGAAAAATAGGAAATATTTATCTAAACAAAACAAGACCTAAATGACAAAAAATCCGACATACACAAGTCAAGTTATGAATTTTTCAAGATTAAACTAAAAAATAGCGCTTAGAAACACAAAATGCTTCAATGAGGTATTACCACTGCGTAGTGACGGAGTCGTTCCCAACAATCCGACACCAGCGGGGCAGGACACAGAGTTGCGTAGACCCCCATGTACAGTACCTTTGGTGAAGAGTGAAAACAAGTTGATGCGCGAAGTCAGGGATCGCAACATCTGTGCGAAACATTGACTCCGCGCACGTCGATTGGCGTCAGTAGTGACGTGGTGCGGTGACTTCCACGGAGTCGCAGACTTCAGCGAGGCTGCAGCAGCGTCGGGCCTGCGAAGGTCGTCGCGTTCCAGTGAAGATCACGGAGTAGGTTGCAGGCGGCATCACCGATTCAGCAGCGGCATCGGTCTGAAGTCGTCCGAAGTCGATTTCTTTAGATTTCCACCAGCTTTCCTTTCAAGGGCCCAGGTACTGGATAGGGCACCACTTGTCAGAGCAGGAGTCTCTCCAGAGACTCCAGGTGCTGGAAGAGAGAACTTTTTGCTGTCCAAACAACAGGAGGCAAGCTCTAAATCAAGCCCTTGGAGATTTCTTCACAAGATGGAAGGCACAAAAAGTCCAGTCTTTGCCCTCTTACTCTGACAGAAGCAGCAACCGCAGGAGAGCTCCACAAAGCACAGTCACAGGCAGGGCAGCACTTCTCCTCAGCTCTTCAGCTCTTCTCCAGGCAGCGGTTCTTCTTGTTTCCAGAAGTGTTATAAAGTCTGTTGTTTTGGGCGCCCTTCTTCTATCCAATTTCTCCTTTGAAGTAGGCCTACTTCAAAGTAACGTCTTTTTTGAATGTGAAATCTTGTCTTGCCCAGGCCAGGCCCCAGACACTCAGCAGGGGGTCAGAGACTGCATTGTGTGAGGACAGGCACAGCCCTTTCGGGTGTAAGTGACCACTCCTCCCCTCCCTCCTAGCACAGATGGCTCATCAGGAAATGCATACTACACCCCAGCTCCTTTTGTGTCACTGTCTAGTGTGAGGTGCAACCAGTCCAACTGTCAAACTGACCCAGACATGGAATCCACAAACAGGCAGAGTCACAGAAATGTTATGAGCAAGAAAATGTTCACTTTCTAAAAGTGGCATTTTCAAACGCACAATCTTAAAATCAACTTTACTAAAAGATGTATTATTAAATTGTGAGCTCGGAGACCCCAAACTCCACATGTCCATCCGCTCCCAAAGAGAATCTACACTTTAATCAGATTTAAAGGTAGCCCCCCATGTTAACCTATGAGCGGGACAGGCCTTGCAACAGTGAAAAACAAATTTAGCAATATTTCACTGTCAGGACATATAAAACACATTACTATATGACTTACCTTAACCATACACTGCACCCTGCCCTTGGGGATACCTAGGGCCTACCTTATGGGTGTCTGGCATGTAAGAAAAGGGAAGGTTTAGGCCTGGCAAGTGGGTACACTTGCCAAGTCGAATTTACAGTTAAAACGGCACATACAGACACAGCAGTGGCAGGTCTGAGACATGATTACAGAGCTATGTATGTGGGCGGCACAACCAGTGCTGCAGGCCAACTAGTAGCATTTGATTTAAAGGCCCTGCCACCTCTAGTGCACTATACTAGGGATTTAGTAGTAAATCAAATATGTCAATCATGGATAAACCAATTACATACACTTTACACAGAGAGCATATGCACTTTAGCACTGGTTAGCAGTGGTAAAGTGCTCAGAGTTCAAAAGCCAACAGCAACAGGTCAGAAAAAAATAGGAGGCAGAAGGCCCTGTATAAGCAAAAAAGTCCAACAACCCTTGACCACAGGTCCTGTATATGTGCCATTTAACAACCATGTACAACTGTTATGCATGCCAACACCGCTATCAATATGTCCCTCTGTATTTTACAACCTATGTAATGGACATCACACATGGACTCTATCAGCAGGATACTCATTACATTAGGATTCCAACATGGACAGATTAAAAAAAACATCTAGACACATTTATTGGTAGACGTGCAAACAGCACATAGAGCATAACTGAGTGTCACATCAGGATGTTTGCTAAGGTGTCACACAATCCTAAACCATAGGATACAGTAGTTAAGGTCATGTTATTCTTCCTATAAGGCAGGAGGCACACAGATTGGGAATTTGTATCACCTGGTAAAGCCTCATCACAAACCCATTCCATAGCTTCCAAATATCTACATGCCATGGTACTGACAGATATCTGTACTGATGTTTCCAGTCCAGGGATCTCTCATGTACATTGGCCACACCTGTAGGTTTGTCACTCATCCATGTGACATGCACATTGGTCTGCAAAGTAGGTATACACAGACAGCTATGTTCAAGTAAGAATACATACAACAAAAACCATTGTGATGGGAGAGGCATTGTCCGACCTTTAAACATGAGCCAGACACATATGAAGACACAAATGACACCATTTGACCACCTCCTTTACCGTACAGGTGAACTTGATAGAAAAACACATAACACCTTGTGTCCTGTAGTCTAACAATTTAAGTTACACTCCTCAAACCCATGGCTATTAGTACCTGCTTTCAGCCCTATCCACTTCTCATGTATGCCTGCGATTCCCATCTGCTTTTGACACTGTGGGGGTCATTCTGACCCTGGCTGCCGGTGACCGCCAGGGTCACCGACCACGGGAGCACCGCCAACAGGCTGGCGGTGCTCCCTCGAGCATTCTGACCGCGGCGGTTCAGCCGCGGTCAGAAGCGGAAAGTCGGCGGTCTCCCGCCGACTTTCCGCAGCTCGGGGGAATCCTCCATGGCGGCGGAGCGCGCTCCGCCGCCATGGGGATTCAGACACCCCCTACCGCCATCCTGTTCATGGCGGGAAACCCGCCATGAACAGGATGGCGGTAGGGGGTGCCGCGGGGCCCCTGGGGGCCCCTGCAGTGCCCATGCCAATGGCATGGGCACTGCAGGGGCCCCCGTTAGAGGGATTCAGTGCTATGCAGACACTGAAATACGCGACGGGTGCCACTGCACCCGTCGCACCTTCCCACTACGCCGGCTCAATTCTGAGCCGGCGTCCTCGTGGGAAGGTTGATTTGCCCTGGGCTGGCGGGTGGCCTTTTGGCGACCGCCCGCCAGCCCAGGGCGAATCTCAGAATCACCGCAGCGGTCTTTCGACCGCGGTGCGGTGTTCTGACGGGGTTACTTTGGCGGGCAGCCTCCGCCACCCGCCAAAGTAAGAATGAGACCCTGTGTGTCACTTGCTAAGGTTGATGATTCAAACAGGATCTCAGCAAATCTGTGATTGACAGAGATAAGTGATAGGACTTATCAGAAAGCATTCCTCAAATCAGAGAAGTCATGTCCACAAGTGTGACTTTGCATCTGCTATAACAAAACATGATACTGTAGACCACTCTATCCTGGAAAAAATATAAATGCTCTCTCTGCATGGACAACTCACTCATAGGTGTTTAAGCTACCTACATTCCCACAGATGATGCAATAAAGGAGGTGACATGAGACCCATCAATTTCAGGTTACAAAAGTGAATCACAACATTAAGTAAATGTCACATATCGTTTAGTCAGTTGAAGCACTGATTGATGAGATCTGCCCTGGAGTCCCCTGTTTCATCTTCCTCTGGCTATTCATAACTTGACAAGTCGGCATTTCCGCCCACAGGTTCTGTTGTCTCCCCCTCATCTGGTATAAATGGTATCTGACGTCTCAGGGCAAGATTGCAGAGCATGCAGCAGCCAACTATTATTTGACATACCTTGTTGAGTGAGTAGAGGAGGGCTCCTTCTGAAATGTCCAAGCACCTAAATATTGCTTTCAGGAGCCCAAAAGTCTGCTTCCTGACATACCTTGACTTCCTGTGGGCCTCGTGGTAATGAACGTCCCCTGGCGTGGTTGGGTACCTCACTGGTGTCAACAAACAAGGATGGTTGGGCTAGCCAGAGTCACCTGTAAGCAAGTTGAGCAATTTGGTAGAAAAACACAAATATATATGTGGGACATGCAACATTGTGATGGCAGGTGACATACTTTGCAAACACACATTTCAAATGTAACTTACTAACCAGCCAGACGCTCTCTGTATGAAGTTGTGACATCAGCAGTGGGAAATTGGTGCTACAAATGATGAAGGAATCATAAACTGATCCTGGATACGTAGCACTAACTTTTGATATGTATTGGTCTGTCAGACACACAACTTGAACGTTTATGGAATGGTAGTTTTTCCTGTTCCTATACACCTGTTCATTGGCCCTGGGGGGAACCAAAGCTACATGGGTGTCATATTTGGTTCCAACCACATGTGGAATGTGTCCCATAGCGAAATACACTGCCTTCACATAGGCCAAATCTGCACTATGGGGAAACCTTATTTAGCTGTGCAGGTGTTTCAACACTGCACACAGTACATCCTTTAAAACCAGACTGAACATGAGCTGAGACTTCCCTGCAGTAAAGGCCACTGTATTCTGGAAGGGCCCGTTGGCCAGGAAGTGTAGCACTGACATGACTTGAACGATGGGAGGTATGCTATAGCGGTTGTGAATGGCAGGCATCAGATCTGGCTCCAACTGATCACAAAGATCCATGATAGTATGACGATTCAGCCTATATGTCTAGATAGCATGTCTTTCCACCATAGTGTAAAGGTCTACACACTGGTTGTTGTCTTCCTCTCCTCATGGCAGCGTAGCTATGTGAAAACATGTAAATATAGTATGTGACATGCAGCAAGCACACATCATGTAAATGACTATATATAAGTCACATATATCTGCTCTCGAGGTTGGTTACAATCTCTGACATCTACAGTACAGCATGTAGCTATGCATCCAATGACACTCTCCTTGGTACACATGCCCTCAAGTACCTAATGTACTACACATACATATTCATCTGTTACAGTATTTGGTTGCTGGTACAACCGACTTGACATGTCGCACAAATATTGTTGCCCATTATCTACATTTACATTGCACATAGGATCCTGACACTAGGTGTACATTGCTATCACCACGTGTCCTTCAGTTACACAGCTTTTACTGCTAATATGCACAAATCGACAATTAAACATGTAGGCAGTACTTACAGATATACTGCAATATATAGGGCATAGTTTATGATGCAGATTACAAAACTCTTCCATACATGAAATGTGTACAAAATGGCAGCAGCCTGACCTACTGTACTGGACATGTGGAAGTGACCTACATCCGCTGGTAGAAGACGTCATGACGGTAGGGGGTCACAACCACAGTGCAGATTACCATTGGAACACATTGCTGCCTTTGGTGGACTTGGACTATTGACAATGTCCGCCGGCAGTGACTGTCCTGTACATGACGGACCTGACCACCATCTTCTGCAATATTGTTCACTAGACTCCTGACACTGCTGCACCTCCACTACCTGAGCTGTAGTGTACTGCCTCTGTGAGATATCATGCCACGTCCTGCATGAGATAGGGCCCCAGCCTTCATCTCTAGAAAGTTGGACAAGCTCGTGGAGGAGGTCCTACCCCTGTATGAACAGCTATATGGTACACTACAGGAGCAAGTGAGTCCAATGGTATACCAAAGTGTGAAAGGTGTGGTGTATGATGGGGCACCTCAAATTTAAAATAGTGAAGGTATTGATGCATGCAGATGCTAAATAATGCATGAGTGAACAGAGAGGATGGGAATGGTTGCCTACTTGCTGTCACTGAAGTGTTATGTGCACTTGTGTTGGTATGGTGCTTGTGGACATTTCTTTTTGTCTGTGTCATCCATGCAGGTCAACACCCATCAAAAAAAGGGAATCTGGAGTTCCTTCACCAAGCAAGTGCAGACCCTGGGGGTCTACACCAGTGGAGTACCCACTGTAGGAAGTGGCAGGAGGACCTGAGACGCTGGGGTCGGAAGACCACAGAGGCCTAGCTGGGGATGTCCTCCCAATGAGGGATGGGTGCCCGTCAGACCTTGACTGCCCTAATGACCCACATTTTGGTGGTGGCCTACCCTGAGGTGGATGGGCTTTTGAGGGCAGCACAGTAGCCACAAGAGGGTAAGTACTGACAGAACCCTTTTAGATGCCTTTGCCAGTTAAGTGAATGATGTCTAAGTATCCCAGCTGTGACAATGTGGCAAGTGCTACAGGCAATATGTCTCATACGAAGATATTGTACTACAATTGCCAACATTGAAACACATATTTGGCCATCAAATTCTGTATAGGGACATGTTAATCACCTTTGTCAACCACATAGTATGACTGCATGGGGAGATGCACATGTGACATATGTGTAACTCTACTCAGCCATATATATGTGTAACATGCTGTGTCATCCTTCTCACCTAGTGTTCCAAAGTCCATTTACCCAGTTGGTAAGTTGTATAGCTCTTTGGTCTCTGGCCAGTCCTATTCCACTAGATCATGCTTTATGTGCAACACTGAGTCTGACAGATGAATAACGGGCAAGTAATCCCCTCTACTAAAAGAGAAGGAAACTTCATGTAAGCCTGTCATCCCAATCAGGATTTAGCTATGTCAAACTTACTAAACTCCCTATGAGGTTTGAGGAAGTGTCTCCATTGTCATGTCAGATTAATGAATCAACCATATTTAAAATCATGTTTTTAATATTACATTGAAATTTCAAGACATAACATTGACATGTGTTCTGATACCTTTTATTCTAATGTACATGGTGTTGAGAAAGTAAGTGGCTAGGCTGATGATCCCTTAGCCTATCTATATTGTTCATGCTACATAGGGCATTACCATACCTCTATGGGTACAACATAAACTATTTTGTTCCTACATCATGTGCCAATAGATACTTAGTACCTATTGTTCTGTTGCAACCTCTTCTTTGCCAGACTTATCTTTGCTAATCTGAGGCTGTTTGGGCAGTTCTAGTAATGAATCCACTCAGTTTTTCCTGACTTAGTAATATAGCAGGGCTTTCACTTGACATTCACATGTTGGTGTTATGGGATATATTATTGGATCTAGGTGTATGTGTCATTCATGGTCACATTAAAGATTAGTTATGTAAGTGATAGTTCCGTACTAAGGTAATATGATTCATATGTCATGACGTTTGTTGGTGATGTAGTTGTTTAGATGTTGTCATGTGGAGATTTCTAATCAGCATGTATAGTGGAATGGTATATGGCCTTCATGCACACTGGTGTCCATTGAATTGAAGGTGCTGGTATGCTCCCAGTGGTTGCATCCTGTGTGCTAAGTAGGCCCCTATTGCAGGACATGGAAGTGTTGTCCATGTGTAAATGAGTTAGATAAGTGGGTCCAGATACTCTTAATAAATCATTGAGTAGTATTTAGGTTTATGTTTCAAAGATATACTTGTCATTTTGTGATGCACACTGTTTGGGTATGCCATAGGTTGTGTCTTCATCTGAGGTGTGTAACATTGTGAAAGATATTAACAGATTCACACTTTAGGTATGTGTTAGGAAAGCAACAAGCTGTGTTGTATTTGAAGTGACATGAGTTTACTTTCATGGAACATGACTACTGGTGATGAACTGGGCAAGTATGGCATAGGGCAATGGTTCCCAAACATTTTTGATCCACTTATCCCTTGACATACTGGCCATTGGCCGCCGCTCCCCATTATGTTACTTTTGTTTGGCAGGTGGAAGATGTAAGCCCAGCCTCAGGAGTACTTCCAATTATCTCTGTAAAAATAATTGGTGTGTGTGTTCTTGCCCCCCTCTGTGTATTCTTGCTCCCTGTCTGTGTGTCCATGTCTACTGTCTATGTGTATCTGCCTACTGTCTGTGTTTCTGTTTACTGTGTCCTGATGCTTCCCGTCTGTGTGTTCTTGCATCTTGTCTGTGCCCTCTGTCTGTGTGTTCTTGTCTACTGTCTGTTTGTCATTGCCTCTTGTATGTGTGTTTCTGCCTACTGTCTGTGTGTCCTTGACTCCTGTCTGTTTATTCATGCCTCCTAACTGTGTTCATGCCTCGTGATGTGTCCATGTGCCTCCTGTGTCCTTATGCCTTCTGTCTGCTGCCTCTTGTCTATGCCCTCACGCCTATTGTGTGTGCTCTCATGACTCCTGTCTCAGCCTCATGTGTGGACAATCACGCCCCATGTCACTGTGCACACACCTGGTCTATTCTGTCTATGAATCTTCTATCTGCTCTCCCCTATGTAAGCAGACTGGGTGCGTTACTTCCAGTGACCAGATTAGAGAGGGAACAGATGAGTAGCCTGCCTCCCCACTTGCAATGAGCAGGACACTTTCAAGCATGCATTCCCAAAATAAATGTGCAGTGCTGCAGTTGCACACAAGCTGTCTTTCTGTCTTTAAAAAGTGCACATCATTGTTGTGATTTAAGTTGCAAAATATTCTGGCTTGCGCCTGCAACAGACCAGGTCTAAGGACCTCTGATAGATTCCAGCAGTATCAGTTGCATTAGCACTAGTAGCCTGCAAGTGTTTTTATCCCTTCTAAAGCCTTAAACCTACAGGTATATCTCTAAACTTGGATGGGATGCAGTTGTGCTGTCCAACTAAGTTGTACTTATGCTGTCGACCTAGGAAAGATGAAATGCATAGTTTTCCCTGGTGGTTTCATTTCAACATCCTATACACAGATGCACGCAGCGGGTTTACAACCACTGGCCAGTAGCTGTTTTGTTTGCTCCATGAGCCCAGAAATCTCCTGCATGAGATGGAGACATGCACATTGCTTCAGGAGTCTGCCATTCGCTTCTTAGTTCTGTCCTTGCTCCTGGGTACCACACTGCCTCGCTCACAGGGTGTATTTTGGGGAGCAAATATCTGTTTTGCCATATTTCTGCAGACCACTTTGGTTCTAGCATTGAAAGAAAGCTGTTTGAACAGCCCTTAAGAACTCCTCATCTGAGGAACACAGTGCATTCATAACTGAAGCCCATTAGAATGCCAGCTGCAGAAGATAGTAGCACTCCAAAACCTAAAGGGGAAGAACTGTTAAAAAGATTAACAGATAAGCTAAACCTTACACTCATGTAGCATTCTGAGAACATGGACTGACTAAATCATAGGTAGAGCATCTGTACAAACCCCCCATTAACTGGAGGTCAAGTAGAAGTGCTGGGAAAAAGTAGGAGATGGGTAAATAAAGCCTCCCCCCCAGAGTTAATTCTTAATTTCAGTGATTGCATCTGTTCGTTTTATAGTTCGCCACCGCCTAATGTATAAGCACGCCACACCTGCACGATTGTTGCATTTTTACCAATTTCTTGCCTGGAAATGTTTGTTTTAAGTCATCTACTTTGGGTCCTGCTTTTTTTCAGTAAACCAAAAGGGGAATTTTATAACCAAAAGAACACATGTTTTTTAGGAGATTTTGCACTTTAAGTACCCTTGTTTTGTCCCTGCTTGAGAAGAGTAGAAACTTATGATATTCTGTGGAATATAACATACGGCCATTGTAACAGCGTGCAAAATAACATATTCACTCACCTGGCCAGAGCATTTATAATGCATAACCAAGTGGTTCCCGAACTCTCTCCTTGGGGCACTGCGCCACTGGCTACTTTTGATGGCGCACAGCATGATTCGTTGATGCACAATGATGATCTGTATGGGGAGAGACTTTAGATGTAGCCGAATCATCTTGTGCATGATCTTTTTGAGTTACTGCTGAATTGATGGGATGGTGATGTAGTGGTCATATGGTTCCCTTATGTTGTGGGTGACACTGTGGTCTTATAGAAATGTTGGAAGTATGTAGTTGGACATGATGTAGGCTCTAAATGGTTCCTACTTGGGGGTTTCTAAGGCATAGATGTGATGTAACTGATGTCTATCATGTTATATATGTGTGTGTTAAGAATGTGATTTCCCTCTCTCTCACTCTCTCTCTCTCTCTGTTTCTCTGCATCAGCATCGGCAGGTAAAAGAGAGGTGGCACAGCCGTGTGGTGAAGCTGCTGGCCACAGGACCAGGAATGCTGATACCTAGGGACCCAGTGGCCAGGAGGGAGAGGGGAGTACCAGGGGGGAGAAAGGATCTACCTCAGCATCATCCGAATCCTCCTCCAGTGGACATTCCCTGGTGGTGGTGGACCCATCTAGGACCCATCTAGGACCAACCCAGCACCATCTTAGTTTGCCACTCCCCTTACTACCACAACCCTGCTTGTAGCTTCCCACCCAGTTGGTCATGCCCGCTCACCCAGGAGGGTGGGCATCTCGTTTGCAGCAGGCACATCTGCCCCTGCCCCTGTCAGTCCTGCTGCCCTCAGTGAGGAGGCTATTGACCTCCTGAGGTCGATCTCTGTGGGTCAGTCCACCATCGTGATTGCCATCCAGGGACTGGCAACTCAGATACAACAGAGCAGTAAATTTGTGGTGCACTGGCTAACCTACAGAGATACTTTCAGGCTCTGACCTCCACATTGATGATAGCCAGTCGCCCTTTGTCTTCGGTCCCCCATCCACCTTCCTCTTCCCAATCCCAAACCCCTCTAATCTTACCGAAGACAAGTATTCATCCTCCTCAACATCCAAGGGTAGCTCAGACAAACACAAGTACCACAAGACACACAATCTCAACAGACACTCAACCACCCACCACATCATTTCTCAGCAAATCCACCCCTTCCCAAGACAAATAAGTGGCCACACGCACCCACCCAACAGATAACCACTATCCATAAACATGCCTTGCTCAAATATGCACCCAAGACATCCACACCAACACCCCAGCCATTTTCTCTCACTCAACACCCAAATCCTTTAGCTATGACTGTCCTTCCTTTCAGAGTTAGCCCTTTTCCTTACTCCTCTCCCACCCCGTGATATGCCTAAACATTCTGTGTTCCTCCCCAAGTCCAGCCCTTCCACCTCCAAGACCTCCCTTCCCTCCCTGCACATTCCCATGCCCCTTCCCCAAGAAGTCTACCCCTCCACTTAAAAGCCAACCTTCCCCTAAACCTAAGTCCAAGCCGAAATCCCCCATCACAAGCCTGATCCCAAAGGTCCCCCTCCAAAACCCAAACCCAATCCCCCCATACCCCTAGATAACCCCTGAGGTGCCGGCCTTACCCCATAGGTGTCCCTACCTGTGGAGGTTACATGGCATCCAGGAGTCAAGTTCGGGGCACACATAGGTACACTATGTGCATTGAGACTTTTTAAAGAAGGAAGGGCCTATGGCCTTTGTTCTTCCATGATAATGGTTTTAATAATAAATTAAACCAACCAATGATTGGTTTCCTTATTACATATTTGGCACGCATTTCTTTCCCTAGTATATAGTTGTTCCTGGCTGAAATTAGTTGTGTGCCTGTGTGTGTTTAGCCAGCATGTGAGTTTGTGTTCATTAATTTTGTGAGAAAGTGGTAGGGTATGTGTTGTGTGATGAACAATTGTGTGTTGAAGGGTTAGTTGTGTTGGTGTTGTGTGTTATGATGTGTTTGTTGATGTGTTGTGTGACGTTGTGCGCATGAAATGTTAGACACAGAGTTCTTTGTAGGTCAATCATTAAGTAGTATGATTGTTTATTTGTGTGTGTATTTTGCCTGTTGGTGTTACGTTTTGAAGTCTGTGTGATGTCTCCCTTCGTAGTGTCCCCTGTGGGTCCCTGCCAAGTTATTGGAGATGGTGAGGTTGTGTTGTTTTTGGGATGCGTTGTGGTGTTGTGTGGTAATGTGTGAGTGTGGGCCTGTGTGGTTTTTCTGTGCGCACCTGTCTGTTTTTGTGACATTTGTGTATGGGTTGGCCGTGCCATATTTGTTGTGTATATGCAAGGGTGTATGTGGCTGTCTGTGAGTGTGCGTGTCAGTGTGCAGGTATGTGTGAGTGTCGCCCTCGTACCCCCTTCCCGAATGTATGTTGTGTGTGTATACAAAAATTGACAGTATACAACAATTACAGGTAAGTATGTGTACTTACGGTTGCTGTCATCATTGCAGATTCCTGAGTCTTTGTGTAAGCAGGAGCAGCAGGAAGACGTGTAGTTCTGGTTCCATGACGGCTCCAGACGAGTATGGCTTCCTGAAGTTAGGTGTCTCCTTTTGTACAGTTGGTTTCCACCTGCAGCAGAAACCTTGGCAGTGTGCAACCTCGGAATCTGTCAGGTGGGAACATGGCCCCTGCTAGCCTGCAAGTGGCTACCGTCATCAATGGCGGCCAAACCACTTTGACGGTGCCGGTGGGGCTTTGACTGTATTTTTTGGGGAATACTGCCATGGTCATGATATGGTGCTCTTCCGGGTACCACCAAATTCGAAATGGCCCCCATGGCCTGTGTTAGAAATTGGGTTTCTAGTTGGCAGAGGTATACACCCTTGTCCAAGTAGGGAACAACATGGTAGTAAGGCTAAGTCACAACACAATCCAAATTATCCTATGCCCACCCTCTGGTAGCTTAGCACTGGGCAGCCAGGCTTAACTTAGAAGGCAATGTGTAAAGTATTTGTGCGATAAATCATACAAAAACACAGTGAAAACACCACAGAAATGCACCACACAGGTTTAGAGAAATAGATAATATTTATCTAAATAAAATAAGGTTGAAACAATGAAAATCTAACGTTCACAAGGAAAGTTATGATTTTTTATTGATTAAATCCCACTAAAGTGCTTAGAAACACAATAGCTCCAACTTGGGCTATCACAGCGTCATTGACGGAGTCATTCCAAATAGTCCCAAGGCAGTGCGGTGTCAGTCCTGTGTCAGTCCCTTTACGGCATCCGGGGAAGTGAGGCGCCAGTTCCACACTGCGAGGCAGGGAGAGGGGAGGCGTTGCTTCCATCAGGTTGCAGGGTGGAGCTGGTGCGGCATCAGTGCTTAGGTGCTGGTTCCTCGTGACACAGTAGGGTTGATGGATCCAGTTGGTCGCAACATGATGTATTGACTTCAAAGTGTCGCAATAACATTGTGGGGCGTCAGCAGCATTGCGGCAATGTCGGAGTTGTGTTGCAGGCCATGGTCATTGTGTGCAGCAAGGTCTAAAGGACTAGAGCAGGCTGTGGCATGTGCTGGCATCGCTGAAGTCCGCCCAGGCCTCACTGAAGGTGGAGAACTAGCTAAAAGCTAGTAGATGAAGTCATTGCTTTTCCTTGAGACTTCAGACCAAGAAGCAAGCTCAATCAAAGTCCTTGGATAGCACTTTTGGGGAAGGCAGAGCCCTTCCAGCACAGTTGGAAGCCAGCAGGCAGCAGGGCAACATGCAGAGCAGCAGTCCTTTTCAGCAAAGCAGTCCAGATTAGTCATTTGGGCAGTCAGACAGTTCCTCTGACAGAGTTCAGGGGTAGATACAGAAGTGTCTGATTTGTTGGGTCAAAGACCCAGTTTTTATACCCACAAATGCCTTTGAAATGGGGGAAACTTCAAAGAGTGATTTTGAAGGACACAAGTTCCCCTTTCAGCCCAGTCCTATCTGCCAGGATCCCTGTTGGGGGTTACCAGTCCTTTGTGTGAGGGCAAGCTACTGGCCTTTGAAATGTAAGAGAGAGCCTCTACTCCCTTCCTGCCCAGGGAGACCCATTCAGTATGCAGATGAATGCAGGTGTGAATGAGTGTCCTGTGTTTATGAATGTCTAGGTGGAATGAACAAGGGGAGCTGGCAACCAGCACAGACCAAACGTGGATTGGAGGCAGGGCAGTACGTGCAGAGAAATGCCCACTTTGTAAAAGTGGCATTTCTAAAATAGTAACATTACATCCAATTTCACCAGTAAGCAGGGTTTTCTATTACTATTCTGGCAATACTAAACATGACAGGGCCACTCCTTCCAGATCAGAACCTACCACTCAAAAGTATATGAGGGCAGTTCTAACACTAGTCTATGAGAGGAGCAGGCTCCGCAGTAGTGGAAAACAAATTTATGAGTTTTTCACTACCAGGACATGTAAAACACATAAGTACATGTCCCTCCTTTTACCTACCTACCACCCTGCCCTAAGGGTTAGCGAGGGCATACCTTAGGGGTGACTCAAACGGGAGTTTTAAGGCTTGGCAAGTAGTTCTAAGTGCAAAGACTAAGTGGCAGTGAAACTGCACACACAGGATTTGCAATGGCAAGCCTGAGACATGGTTAAGGGGCTATTTTTATGTGGGTGGCACAATCAGTGCTACGGGTCCACTAGTAGCAGTTAATTTACAGGCCCTGGGCACATGTAGTGCACTTTACTACGAACGTATCGGTAAATTAAATAAGCCAATTGGGTAGTAACTAATGCTATCATGTTTAGAAGAGAGAGCATTCTCAGTTTAGCACTAATCAGCAGTGATAAAGTGCACAGAGTCCTAAAACCAGCAAAAAAGGGTCAGAAAAATGGAGGGAGGCAGGCAAAAAGTTTGGAGATGACCACCCTAAGGCTGCCAGGTCTAATTGTGTGATATAATATTTTGTGTACTCTTTCCTGTGTAACCCCCAACTTTTTTCACTTAATGTGCACCATGAGTATTCTTTATCAAAACAGGTGGCCACAGGCAGCAGTAGGAATGCACACTTTCCTATGCCTGCTCATCTAAATAAAATGACATTTTACAAAGAGATACCTGTAGTACATTTTTTAAAATCCACATATTTTTTTACAACAATGCTATTATTCATGGAGTGCGTGGCAAAAATATTACACTGTCTGTTGGTGTGAGATCTACAGGTACAATAGTGACTAAATATAATGCCTTTTCAGATATAGTAGGCAAACGTCAGCCCATTTTTTTAATCTCCAATGAGACAATCAGACTTAGCAGTCCCTTACATATTTCGTATTGTTGTAATTCCCTCAATAACTAGTTTTACTGTAAGCCACTTTGTCATGGCAACTTTCAAGTCCTGATAATACTTGTATGGAATTTTCTCTGGTCTTATTATGGGCAGCTTTGCTGTTAATTACATGGACAATTGTATCCCATGCTTTTGCCATATACTTTATGTTCTTTCATTAGAAGGCATGTTTGTCTATTTCAGTTATCTGCTTTTCCCCTTACCTACCTAATTTTTGTTTGCCACATACCTGCAGCATAGCTCTCTCACAATATTTTTTTGCTTAGATGTGTTGTATCATCACATAGGCCCTCATTACAACCCTGGTGGTAAATCCTGCTTTCCGCCGTGCAGAAGACTGCCAACATACCGCTGCGGCCGCAGAATTCCGCTACAGGTATTACGACCCACAGCCCAGAATCCGCCACAATACAGACACCCACACATGTCCGCCACACCAAAGGTCAGTGATAAACTGGTGATAACAAAACCGACACCGTCACGCCAACAGGAATAGGCCCACAGTATAACGACCCACGAATCAACGCAGCAGTCTTTCAACCGCGGTAATCCTTTGGCGGTACACACCGCAGCACTCAATATACACACACATATACATAACACAACCACATTGGACAATTCGAAATACACACACCTGATACACATACACACACCACACCCACACACCCAATCCAATATAAAGCACATATCCACATCACCCACAAAATCTCACTACCAGAATTTTGAAACCACGCCAGAGAGATACACTCCCAAAAACAACACCAGCATCCACAGACACACAACAACCATCACTTACACAACATCCATGCACCTCAAACAACACACACCAACACACCCCTCACACATCACAAGACACCACCTCACACATCACCCACACCACATCATGGCACCTCAACGACACCCCAGGTTCTCTGAGGAGGAGCTCAGGGTCATGGTGGAGGAAATCGTCTGGGTAGAGCCACAGCTATTAGGATCACAGGTGCAGCAGGCGTCCATTGCAAGGAAGATGGATCTATGGCGCAGAATTGTCAACAAGGTCAATGCAGTGGGACAGCATCTAAGAACTAGGGATGACATCAGAAAGAGGTGGAACGACCTACAGGGGAAGGTGCGTTCCGTGGTCTCCAGACACCAGATTGCTGTACAGAGGACTGGCGGTGGACCCCCACCTCCTCCCCCACAACTAACAACATGGGAGGAGCAAGTCTTGGCTATACTGCATCCTGAGGGCCTCGCAGGAGTAGCAGGAGGACTGGTCTCTGGTAAGGCAAATCTTTACTACTATATCCCCCCCACCCTACCTGCATGCCATCACATACTCCCACCCTTACCCTCACACCCATCACCCCAACAACCCACAGTTACCTCACCAACACAACCCACACATCCCAAAACCAAGCCCTGCATGTGACACCAATGCATGGACACCCATCACCCAAGCATGTCCACTACAGAGACTCACTCATGCCCCAAAATCACCAATCACACAAGGACCAAGACAATAATGCAAGCACTGCAGTACAGGGTCAACCACCCATTGCACACAATGGCACACACACATACAATAATTATGCATTTACACCCCAACAGGACCCCTACCCAACGTCACCGGACAGGAGGTGCCTGACATATCCAGTCCCCCACAGAAGAGGCCCACAGTGATGACAGCAGCTCTGAACAACTGGATCAAGATGACCAGCCCGGCCCATCTGGGACCTCTGGACAGTCGGTTCCCCTGACACTGTCACAGGCCACCACAGATCCTCCCCATCAGGAAACACAAGCACAGCACCCACCCAGCGGGCCCATCCTTCTGTCCCCAGGACACGTCAATAAGCAGTGTGTCCACCACTACAGGAGACCCAGGCAAACCCACTAACCTAAGAAAATCAGGGACCTGGGGGCAGTGGCAGTGGGCACACGGTTCAGGGGACAGAGGCACAGGATAACAGGGAAACTGGGAGGACTGGTGTGCAACAGGGGGAGGACAGGCCCAGGGAACCCACTCTCCATGAGGCACTCTCCAACATCATGGGAGCTTACCGTCATTCCCAGGAAACAATGGCAACAGTACTGGCCAAATTTCAGGAGACCCAGCGGCTACAGGAGGAACATGACCTTGGGATCAGGGAGGACTTTTAGTCCATTAACACCACCCTGGTCACAATTGCAGGGGTGCAGGCAGACCTCACCAACACCAGGAGGGACACAATGGCACAACAAGGGGCCCCTGACACTAGCCTGGACGATGAACAGCCCTCCACCTCTGCCGGCGCAAGTGGACAGGAGGCACTGCCACAGGAACAACAGGACACCAGCACCCCACCCCCTGCAGATGGAGAACCACCCCACAAATGGTACCTGAAATCCAGGAACAAGACAGAGAAAATTGCCAGGACCCCTGCCAGGAAATGAGACCCCCCAAATGTCACTCTTCTGTCCCACTATGTCACCCTGTCCATCCTTAAACTGCCATTGCTCCACTTCCTATGCCCCTTTGGACAATGCACCTGTGAAACAAATAGACTGGACTCTGCCATGGACATTCCTCCACCATCCCCCCAGCCCATTTTACAACCCCCTCCACTTATTTTCACAGGAATAAACACACTTCAATCACAAAACAATCTGGATTCAGTCTGTGCTTTCACAAATGTGTAATTGCAATAACTGTGGAAAACAGCAATGTCAATTTACTTGTTCACATACCAATGTAACACAGCTGTAGGACAGCAGTAAACATAGCAGAGGTCACAAAGTGGGACCCACATCTGTGAAATGGAAAGTCAAAGTGACAAGTCAGGGTCCATACACTAAATGAAAATGACACACTTATGCTAGTTGGAACAATAGAATGAGAAGTGGGAAACAGTGCCATCTTCTTACCTGTTTCTTACTGGAAGTATTGCCTGCTGAAGTTGTTTCGGTTGTCGATATCCTCTTCTTCTCCCTCCTCTTCTTCACTGTCCACAGGATCCACAGCTGCCACAAGACCACCATCTGGCCCATCCTCCTGCAGAAAAGGCACCTGGTGTTGCAAAGCCAGGTTGTGCAGCATACAGCAGGCCACGATTATCTGGCACACCTTCTTCGGTGAGTAGTAGAGGGATCCACCTGTCAGATGGAGGCACCGGAATCTGGTCTTCAAGAGGCCAAAGATGCATTCGATCACCCTCCTAGTTCACTCATGTGCCTCATTGTAGCATTCCTCTGCCCTTGTCCTGGGATTCCTCACTGGGGTCAGTAGCCATGACACGTTGGGGTAACCAGAGTCACCTGCAAATGTCGAGGGACAACTGTTAGACACACACTAACCCTTAGGGATAACCCCATACCCAGACACCTATGTCAACTGTATTGGGACCTTGACATCACCTATTAGCCACACACGGTGCCTCTAGAGTTGGCCCATCACATAAGGGATGCTGGTATTCCTCAAAATGTAAGCGTCATGCAAAGAGCCAGGATACTTGCCGTTGACATGGGAGATGTTCTGGTCTGCCAAACACACAATCTGCACACTCATCGAATGGTAGCTCTTCCGGTTTCTGTACACCTGTTCATTTCTGCGGGGGGGGGGCAAATGCCACATATGCCCCATCAATGGTACCAATGATGTTGGGGATATGTCCCAGGGCATAGAAGTCACATTTCACTGTAGGCAAATCCTCCACCTGAGGGAAAACGATGTAGCTGCACTAGTGTTTCAGCAGGGCAGATAACACTCTGGACAACACGTTATAGAACATTGGCTGGGACATCCCTGATGCCATGGGAATTGTTGTTTGAAAAGACCCACTGGCCAGGAAATGGAGTATAGACAGGACCTGCACTAGAGGCGGATTCCTGTGGGATGGCGGATAGCTGACATCAGGTCCGGCTCCAACTGGGCACACAATTCCTGGATTGTTGCACAATCAAGTCTGTATGTGACCAGGATGTGTCTCTCTTCCATTTTCGACAGGTCCACAAGGGGTCTGTACACCGGAGGATGACACCACCTCTTCACCTGCCCCAGCGGACATGCCCTATGGAGGAGAACAGCGAGCAGATAGTCATCCAACACTGAGGTATCACAATGTTTTATTTTCAGACACGTAATTAATCCTCAATGTGCCAGTATCTGTCTATATTCCCAGCCTAGATAGGTGTGACACAGTTAACATCCATCCCATGTGGCCTCCTGAAATGGCGGCTGCCTGATCTGTAAGGTGGGACAAAGGGATATGAGGTAACTGCGCAGGCGTTCTACACCGTCGCGGTGGGCGGACGAAGACCGCAGCGCAATTCAGCATTGGTTAACATTGGGTCCTAGGGGTCCCAGGAGCCAATAAGAATGTACGCCGGTAGTGACGGTACGCACCGCCGCGAACGTGACAGCCATTTTCTTTCTGTTCACTCACTTGATACCTGACCTTCAACAGGAGAGGACCTACAATGCAAGTGCTGCTGTGACCTCGGTCTGGAAGAGACAATGGCTCGAGTGTCTGGGGAAAGGGCCCCTGCCTTCACACCGGAGGAGTTGGAGAAACTCGTGGACGGGATCCTCCCCCAGTACACGCTACTCTACGGTCCACCAAACAAACAGGTAAGTACCCTGGGAGCATGCTGTATGGGCTATGCCTGTGTGGAGTGGGGTGGATGTAAGAAGGGGGGGGAGATTGCGGCGTGCATGAAACTACAGTGAGTGCATGTGTCACATGGCAAGGGTAGGGATGGAGGCCAATGACTGTGACGGTGCAGTTGGTAATAAGTTTCTCTTCCCCCTGTACAATTCATGTAGGTCAGCGCCCACCAGAAAAAATATATTTGGCGTGCCATCGCCAAGAACGTCTAGACCCTGGGGGTATACCGCAGACGGAGCACCCACTACCAGAAAAGATGGGAGGACATTCGCCGCTGGAGCAAGAAGATGGCAGAGGCTCAGCTGGGGATGGCCTCCCAACGTGGGAGGGGTGCCCGTCACACCATGACCCCCAGAGTTGGATGGGCACTTGACGGCATCACAGCAGCCACAAGGGGGTGAGTACACTCTCATCCTGCTGATTTTGCGTGCAGTGGAGGTGTCTGGGTGGGGGAGGTGGGCTGTGGGTTTCCCTAGGCCAGGGCGAGTTTAGTAGACAAGGTCCCTCTGTAAGGCAGGCCATATGGCACCCCACCCGACCTCTGAAGAGTGCCAAGTACACCTAGTCATGCCCCTTTGTCATCCATGTGTGCCGATGTCGTCCATAGCCTAGTAGGCCATTTCCCAGGGATTGAACAGTGGAGCCCAAGAGCGCGGCGTAGTGCAGGGGGCTTCTGTGTCTGTCGTGTCCGCCAACGGTAGCGGTAATGCATGCACTGAACATGTCTTTCTTCTGTCGTTCCCCCCCCCCTTTTTGTGGTCTCCCTGTTCTTGTGTGCATTAGCATCATCAGGCAGAGGAGCAGTGGCACCGGAGCACGAGAGAGCTGCATCCCATATGGCCCTGGAGGGCGACACTACTGATTTGGAGTTCACCAGTGGGATGGAGGGCGAGGGGAGCTCCACAGCGGGGACAGGAGTTGACACCAGGGACACGGACTCGTCCTCTGATGGGAGCTCCCTTGTTGTGGTGGCAAAATCTGTGCCCCCCGCATCTACAAGTACAGCCGCCACCCCCCCTCCCAGCACTGCCCTCCCAGCAGCCCCTCAGCCTTTGCCCTGTGCCCGCTCACCCAGGAGGGTGGGCATCACCTTCACCCCAGGCACCTCAGGCCCTGCCCCAGTCACCCTTGCTGCCCTCAGTGAGGATGCCATTGACCTCCACAGGTCCCTCACTGTTGGGCAGTCTACCATTTTGAATGCCTTCCAGGGTGTTGAAAGGCAGTTGCAACAAACAAATGCATTCCTGGAGGGCATTCATTCTGGTCAGGCGGCCCTTCAGCGAGCTTTTCAGACTCTGGCCTCAGCACTGATGGCAGCAATTGTCCCTGTCTCTAGCCTCCCCCTCCAACTTCCTCCACCCAGACCCAATCCCCTGTACCCCACCCTATCCCAAGCACACCTTCAGATCAGCATGCACACATGTCAACACACAAGGAAAGCTCAGGCAAACATAAGCACCACACATCCAACAGGCACTCATACAAGCATCACACACATGCAGACACACCAACATCCACTGCCTCCACTGTGTCCCCCTCCTCCTTATCTCCCTCCTCCCTCCCAGTCTGGTCTACACACAAACCTGCATGCACTACATCTATAGCCACTACTGCCATCACCAGCACACCCACCACCACACCCCGCTCACGTGCAGTCACCACCCCCACTACCATTCACATGTCCCCTGTGTCCTCTCCCAGTGTGTCTGTGACGCCACCTCCAAAGATACACAAACGCAGGCACACACACACCCAACAGCCATCCACCTCACAAAAGCCTCTAGCGCATGCATCTTCACCCAAAGTCACCAAACGAACACCTCCTACAACCACAACCTCTTCCTCCACTCCCAAACCCCCTCCAGCTACCCATCCCAGTGTCTCCCAAAAACTTTGCCTGTCCAACCTTGACCTTTTTCCCCCACCTCCCCCACCCCGTCCGTCTCCTGGGGCCCGACTCTCCAGGTCCCAACCAAGCACCTCAGCCACAACATCTCCGGGACCAGTGGTGCCTGTAGTCACCGGAATCTGGAGGGCACCGCCCAACAGGGCAGCCAGTGTGGCACGGAGCCACAGCACGGACAATCCCCCACCTGTCAAGCATCAAAAGTTGCCCAGTGCCCGTCGGGAGAGGGGGAAGACTCCAGCCACCAAAGCCGCTCCCGGGGGTCCTGTTGGGAGTGTGGAGTCAGCTGTGACAACTTCTAAGGTGGGGAAGGGCAACAAGAAATCCAGAAAGTGTTGGAAGAGCAGCACGGCGGAGGAGACCGCCATCATCCCCGCTGCCCAGGAGGCCATCATCCCCGTTGCCCAGGAGGCCACCGCCATCATCCCCACTGCCCATGAGGCCACCGCCAGCACTAGCCCCGCTGGACTAGAGAGGACCGCCAGTACAAGCCCCGCTGGTACAGAGAGGACCGCAAGCACAAGCCCCGCTGGGACAGAGAGGACCGCCAGCACAAGCCCCTGCTGTGACAGAGAGGACCGCCAGCACAAGCCCCGCTGGGACAGAAAGGACCGCCAGCACAAGCCCCACTGGGAGGACCGCCAGCACAAGCCCCGCTGGGACAGAGAGGACCACCAGCACAAGCCCCGCTGGGACAGAGAGGACCGCCAGAACAAGCCCTGCTGGGACAGAGAGGACCGCCAGCAGCTGAATCACTGCAAAGGAGCCCGCTGCATCAAGGACCGCTGAACAGGGCACCGCCGCTCCAAGCACCGCTGAACAGGGCACCGCCGCTACAAGCACCGCTGAACAGGGCACCGCCACCTCATGCACCACTGAACAGGGCACCGCCGCCTCAAGCACCACTGAACAGGGCACCGCCACCTCAAGCACCGCCGAACAGGGCACCGCCGCTCCAAGCACCACTGAACAGGGCACCGCCACCTCATGCACTGCTGAACAGGGCACCGCCGCCTCAAGCACTGCTGAACAGGGCACCACCGCCTCAAGCACGGCTGAACAGGGCACCGCTGAACAGGGCAACGCCGCTCCAAACACCGCTAAACAGGGCACCGCCACTACAAGCACCGCTGAACAGGGCACCGCCGCTACAAGCACGCTGAACAGGGCACCACCGCTACAAGCACCGCTGAACAGGGCACTAACGCCACAAGCACCGCTGGCCATTGAGCACCAAGGGCACTGACGCTACTGAGTCCGTCACGAGCAGGATGAAGCACTCTGGGCACAGAGCCCCCTCCAGAACCAGGGGAGAGATACATCCACTACCTCTGTCCTTAGCAGGATGAAGCACTCTGGGCACCATGCCCCCTCCAAAACCAGTGGAGAAAGGCATCCACTTGAGAGACTGTGGCTTTGCACTCCCCAGGATGGCACAGTTGGCAACCCACCCACTGGAGAGACTTGAGAGACTGTGGCTTTGCTCTCCCCAGGATTGAACAGTGGGCAAACCACCCACTGTAGAAACTTGAGAGACTGTGGCTTTGCACTCCCCAGGCTAAGAAAGTGGGCAAACCACCCACTGTAGAGACTTGAGAGACTGTGGCTTTGCACTCCCCAGGATAAAGCAGTGGGCAAACCACCCACTATAGAGACTTTAGAGACTGTGGCTTTACACTCCCCAGGATAAAACAGTGGGCAACCCACCCACTGTAGAGACTTGAGAGACTGTGGCTTTACACTCCCCAGGATAATGCAGTGGGCAACCCACCCACTGGAGAGACTTGAGAGAGTGTGGCTTTACACTCCCCAGGATGGAACAGTGGCAACCCTACCACTGTAGAGACTTGAGAGACTGTGGCTTTGCACTCCCCAGGATGGAACAGTGGGCAACCCACCCACTGTATAGACTTGTGAGACTTTGGCTTTGCACTCCCCAGGATTGAACAGTGGGCATGTGGCCCCCTCGTGGATTAGGCGTTGTGCACTCAATCGGCTGAGGCGCCCCCCCATTTCCCTCCCCTGAGGTGCCTGTTTTCTTGCTCTCTGATGCCCCTGCACTGTTCTCTCCGTCATGGTCGGGGATCTTGTGTGGGCCTCGCCCATACCGTGTGGGCCCAGTGTTCCATGGACTTCATTGGAGAACTACATGGACTACTAAGCTTGGTGTATATTTTGTTTATGGTGTATATATATATTTTTGCGCACTTCATTCTAATATATTACAATGGTTACACTAATTTCCTTTTGTCTTTGCATTCTTCCTGGGGGGGTGTAACTATAATGCATAAATATGTATTAGTGTGTGTGTGTGGTAGTGGGTGAGGGTGGGGGCGGGGTGGGGTTGTTGCGTATGTGTCTCCCTGTTTTTTCCCTCCCCCTCCCGTGAGTCGTAGGTGCAGGTGTCTTTGCCACCGGCGTTCGTGCTCCTGGTAGAGGAGCAAGAAGATGAGGGCTGGCAGGATGTGCAGCTCGGGTTAAATGGCATCCGGATTCCTCGTGGGGTGTGTAGAGGTGAGCGTTTTTCCTTGAAAGTCCTGTTTCCGCCGTGTTTTTGTCCATGGTGAATCCGCCCCGGAACAGGTGGCGGATTGGTAAGTTGTGATACTGTGGGCGGTACTTTGTTTTCTGCCTGTCTGAACCGCCGTGGCTGACGGAGTGTTCAAGTGGCTGTCTTTGTTGGCGGTTTCCGCCACGGTCGTAATTCCAAATTATTTACCGCCGGACTGTTGGCGGTCTTATCGCCGCTTTAACACTGTCTGCCAGGGTTGTAATGACCCCCTATGCCTTTTGCACTTGTATTAAAATGACAATTACTTAGTATTTGTTATACCTGTCAGCCTTCGGATGGTTTTTTCCCACACATTTTGCCTCCCTCCTCTATTTTAGCTCATATTATTTTTGCTGGTCTTAGGACTGCTAACCAGTGCTGAAGTGCATGTGCTAACTTCTTAAAACATGGTAACATTTGCTTATCCTTAATTGGCATATTTAATTTACATATAAGTCTTTTGTAAGGTAGGACTACATATTCCCAGGGTGTGGAAATTAAATGCTATTAGTGGACCTGAAGCACTTATTGTGCCACATGCTTAAGTAGCCTTTTAAACATGTCTTGGGCATGCCACTGCAGCCTGTATGTGCAGTTTTAAACTGCCATTTTGACCCGGGAAAATACACTTTTCGACAAACTTTTAAACTCATACTTCTGTACTGCAAGGCCTACTTTTCCCATTGGATAACTTTGGAGTTACCTTATTACATTCAATAGCCTATACTTTCTAAATCAGAACAGGTTAGAAGTTCATATGTGGTGTCTTTGGAATTGTAATAAAAAATCCTGTCATATGATTAAGTCAGATTTTTGAAAATTCCGCTCCTAGAAAGTTGACATTGGCATTTTCCTGCCTCAGCCTATACATTTAGTTTCTGCATCCTGACTCTGGGTCACATCAGTGGATATAGTTGACAGGTGAGCTTGGAGAATTCCTCCTAGACAGACAGCCACACACAACAGAGAGTTGGCTGTGCATGGATGGGCCAACACAACCCTAATTACACTTGAATAGGCAGTGCCGCTCCTGCTACACAAAGGGCTGCATACCCCTTGTGGTTAGTGTTGGGCCAGGACAGGCGAGATAGGAAACCTTTAGGGGCTTTTTCAAGTTACTCAAACACCAACACTTCTCATTACACTTCTGGACCTGTAGATGATTGTGCCAGGAAGAACTGCTGTACTGCTGAAACAACTGTCAGTCTGCTTGACTGCTGGCCTGACAGAGTGCTGCATACTATGCTGAACTTTTGCCTGCTGCTCTCTTGCCTGGATAAGAAGGAATGGACCTGCAATCTGAACCCAGGACCAACAGAGTGAGTCCAATGGCTTGTCTCTTATAACCAATTCCTGAACTCCACAACTGTAAGTTCTACCCTGTCAATTAGTTTCACCCTAGTCCTGGACCCTTGGAATTGAGTCTGAAGGTACTCTGCCAATAAAGCCTTCCTGTGGATCCAATAGAACTGATGTATCTCCACTGCTGTGAAGCACAACCCCAAGCCGAACTGATGCAAAGCCTCCGCTGTGAGGATTCACCCAGAGCAAGGACTTCACATCGACATTGCAGCCTGCATAAGAACCACTGTTGACCGAAGCACTGTGCACGCAGGTCCATGTATCGCAAATCTCTCATCACTGACAGTCTCGATGACAATGCAGGTTCTCGTATCGTGGAGCCTCAGAACTGAGTCTTTGATGCCAGACTTTACATTACAAGCCCTCATCGTCAGAATCCTTAATGACAATGCAGAACCTCACATAACACTCCAAAGATCCTCAGAACTGGTGCATCACCTTGACTCTTCAACCCTGGACTTCACGTCGCAAACCCTTGTCATTGGCATCCTTGATGACGAAGCAGGACCTCACACCATATCTCCACAGCTCCTCGGAACAGACTCATTGCCTCGACTGCACGACGCATCCTCAACCTGGGACCCTGCAAAGCTCCTCAACCAGAACTTAAGTTTCAAATTTAAGTTTATTTGAAAAGTGCATTGTTAATCAAAAACATGTCGCCATGCTGAATAAATAAAGCTTAAAATACATAAATACATTCTATACTATTTACCTATAAAAACATGATAAAATAATACATTACATAAAAACTATGAGCACAGCAAACAGCATATATTACAGCAAGCATTCTCCTCGTACCATACAAGGCTAATGACTGAAAAGGTACCTGGTTTTAAAGTGTACCAATATTAAAAATGTAATCCTCAAACACTTTAAAATCTGGAAATTCACCCCCCTAATTTTTTAATAAGGTGTAGCCATTTCCACCCTCAAAAAGTACCAAGAAATAGGGTGCAATAGCAACCTAAAAAGGCATTATACTTAACACATAAGATGCCCTTCCTATGCCACCTAGAGTACTTGCAGTAAACAAATACACAATCATTTTAAAATCACTTTTATAAACATTTATCAAATCCTAAAAAGTTTCACTCTCCTGATCCATTTGAGTCCATCTCGCCTTGTTCACACAGCTCATACTGCAGTGCCACCTCACATGCATGACTTACTGACCCACAACACTATCATGTCTGTACCGTAATCAATAAATGGCCCACCATGGGGCAGAGTCACTGTTAGACAGTGCAGATCATGGATGCCATGGTGGGACCCTGTAGGAGTTTTTAGGACATCATTGACCTTACATGCACTGTGCTAAGACACACTTTTTCTAAGTAGCTGAGCCCCATCCCATAGCCTGCACTGTGCATTTGTTGAGAGTATAAATGCTGATTCATGTATTAGAGGATATGAGACACAATGGTAGTAATGTTGATCATCCTGAAACAATGGGATACACACCCTTGGATAGCTGATGGTTTGCACAAACATCCGCTGCCACTAAGGGACATATGTAATAGCCCCCAGTGCCATTGTCATTGCCTGCACTGTATGTACAAGTTGGCGGATAACCACTCTTTTGTGACTTGAAGCCACATTGCATATTGTGCTGGCTCCCACGCAGCACTTAGCGTGGAAGGGGGGTGCAATGTGTGTTGCTGTGGGTGTGTCACCACAAGATACATAGCATGATGATGCTGACTCACATGTAGGTGTTACCTAAAACCTGAGGCAGTGCCAACATCGAACACAACCCCAGGGGTGCCGTTTTCAGGTTGCAATAAGGAAATAGACTGTGATTTGAACTCATATGAATGTGCCACCTATGCATGCTGCATATTGCTGCACACACAGAAAGAGCCAATTGCCCATGAAAACAGTACATGTATAGGAAGGTGTCCCTTCCTGCACAGATCTATCAATCTCCACATGGCAGCTAGCCAAGCACCCTGGTGCATGGTTGGCAGTGTTGGTGCACTGCTGCATATTAGGTGCCGATCCAGGGGACAACAAAGGGTTGCCTAGTAACATATTATGCATGGTGTATTCCTGCATTGTGAAAATGATGCAGCATAGCACTTTCAATGTTGGAGCTGTGTTGTGCACTGTCACTTACTAATTAAAAGAAACCTCAGTGTTGCAAATTATCTCTAATGACACATGTCAAAATGAGTGGGATGTCCAGGCTTTGTAGGGCTACCATGTTGTTTCCACATCTGACCCCATTGTGTTGCAAGAATGTATCATGTCCCCTCCAGTTACAGCACACTGCTACAAAGCTGCACCACACAACACATGGTACATACATACTGAGCATCAGTTAGGAATCCAATTTATGGCCTCATTACAACCCTGGTGGTCAGTGATAAAGCGGCGGTAATACCTTCATCAGGCTGGTGGTAAAAAAATTGAATTATGACCACAACGGAATCCGCTCCCATAGACAGCCACTTTAACACACAGACCGCCACAGCGGTAGCAACAAGCACCATGGCGGTAACCGCCAAAAGCCAGGCAGAAGACAATGCACTGCCCACACTGTTACAACAGGCCTATCCGCCACCTTTTCCGGGGTGGTGCCAACAACATCAAAAGCACGGCGGAAACAGTGCAGAGAAGGGAAATGACTCACCCCTGGAGACTTAGGGAAGAACCACGCCACTATGGAGCCCGAGTTGCAGGTATTCCCCATGCTCTTCTATCTCCTTCTTCACCACGAATACCAATGCCGGTGAAGACAACCACAATGAGTACTGCCGCCTAGCACACATGGGAGGGGGGAGAAAAAAGTGAGTGACACACACACATGCAACACCTCCACCCCCAACACCATACACACAAACAGATGCAGTAACGTTACATATTCACCCCGTATCCCTCAGGAATAATGCAATGACAAAAGGAATTGATTAAAGTGAGTGTAATAAGATAAAATACTAGAAATACGTCCTTCAAAATCAAAACAGTATATACATATATACAAATGGAGGGACACTGCCCAGTCTACAATGTCTGTCGGCTGGGCAGTGTCTGGAGGCCCCACTTGACTCCTGCCACAACATGGAGAGAACACAGCAGGGGTATTAGGTCAAGAAAACACATGCACCTTAGGGGGTCTGGGAATGGGGGGGCACCTCAACCGGAAGATGGAACAACATCACTGGTCCTGGAGGGGGCAACATGCACTGTGCGATGTCCTGGGGAGTGCAAAGCCACAGTCTCTCAAGTGGGTGGTCTGCCCACTGCATGGTCCTGGGGAGTGCAAGGCCACAGTCTCCCAAGTGGGTGGTCTGCCCACTGCTTGGACCTGGGGAGTGCAAGGCCACAGTCTCCCAAGTGGGTGATCTGCCCACTGCTTGGTCCTGGGGAGTACAAGGCCACAGTCTCCCAAGTGGGTGGTCTGCCCACTGCTTGGTCCTGGGGAGTGCAATGCCATAGTCTCTCAAGTGGATGGCTTCTCCACTGGTTCGGGAGGGGGCTTTGTGCCCAGTGTGCTTCATCCTGGCAAGACAACAGACTATTTGGTAAAACCAACTGACCCTCTTCTGAAACCCACAATTCTGGGGAGTGCAAAGTGACAGTCTCTCAAGTGGGTGGTTTCTCCACTGGTTCTGGAGGGGGCATTGTGCCCAGTGTGCTTTATCCTGGCAAGGAGGGGGTGAGTGGATGTCTTCTCCACTGGTTCTGGAGGGGGTTTTGTGCCCAGTGTGTTTCATCCTAGCAAGGAGGGGGTGAGTGGATGCCTTCTTTCACTGGTTCTGGAGGGGGCTTGTGCCCAGTGGGCTTCATCCTGGCAAGGAGGGGGTGAGTGTATGCCTTCTTCCACTGGTTCTGGAGGGGGCTTTGTGGCCAGTGTGCTTCATCCTGGCAGGGGGGGGTGGTGAGTAGATGCCTTCTTCCACTGGTTCTGGAGGGCCTTGTGCTCAGTGATATAGCACATGGGGAGTGCAATAGCACAGTCTCTTACCTGGGTGTCAGACCCCAGGATTTGCTTGGGCCAGGGCACACTACAGTCCATGGAGACAGGACTACACACTGCCCTCCGGCAGTGACAGCTGCTCAGTGGTGGCAGTGGTGGGGCTGGTGTAGGGGATGCTAGTGGTGGGGGGAGTCTCCAGCCCGTCCCCTGCAGCCTCGGACTGCTTCCCACTGGGGCTGCTGCTGCTGGCACTGCTGCAGGCAGTGATGTTGGTGGCGATGCTGGTGGCAGTGCTCGTGGCGGTGCTGGTGTCAGGAATGCCCAAAGTGGGAGGAGGCTCCAGCCCGTCCCCTGCAGCCTCTGACCCATGCCTACTGGGGCTGCTGCTGCTGCTGCTGGCACTGCTGCAGGCACTGATGCTGGTGGTGGTGCTGGTGGCAGTGCTGGTGTTGGGAATGCCCATGGTGGGGGAAGTCTCCAGCCATCCTCTGCAGCCTCGGATGGCTACTCACTAGAGCCGCTGCTGCTGGCACTGCTGCAGGCAGTGATGCTGGTGGCGGTGCTGGTGGCAGTGCTTTTGTCAGAAATGCCCGTGGTGGGGGGAGGCTCCAGCATGTCCCCTGCAGCCTCGATGGCTGAACCGCCATGGTTGGTGGTGGGGGCTCTGATTCAGTTCCTGCTCCATGCCTCCTCACCTTCCTGCTTGCAGGGGCAGGCTCCTTGCCCTTGTCCTTCCCAGCTTGTGGTGCCTCCTTGCCCTTGTCCTTCACAGCTGGTGGTGCCTCCTTGTCCTTCACAGCTGATGGTGCCTCCTTGCCTTTGCCCTTCACAGCTGGTGGTGCCTCCTTGTCCTTCCCTTTGGCAACTGGTGCAGGCACTATTGTGGCCGTGGACTGGGCGGCTGAGGTGCTAGCCAGGGTTCTGACCACCCTGGCCCGATGTGAAGGATGGGGGGCTAGGGAAGAGGTCAACAGTGGAGAGGAAAAGCTTCTTAGGGACACTGGGCCGGTAAGAGGGTGAAGGTCTGGGAGTGGAGGAAGAGGGAGTGGTTGTAAGAGGTGTCAGTCTGCTGTGTTTGGGTGCAGGTGCATGGGCTGGATGCTGTTGTGAGGTGGATGGCTGTTGGGTGTCCGAGTGCTTGGGTTTGTGTACTTTGGGAGAAGGGGGCAGAGACGCAGTGGGAGAGGACACAGGGGATGTGTGCATGGATGTGGAGGTGGTGACTGCCAGTGAGGGGTGTGTAGTGATAGGCGTGATGGTCATGGAGGTAGTGGATGATGATGTAGTGCATGCAGGTGTGAGTGGAGACACTACTGGAGGGTGGTGAACGAGGAGGAGGAGAGGGGCACATTGGAGGAAGAGGATGTTGGTGTGTCTGATTCTGGATGGTGTTTGTGTGAGTGCCTGTGGGATGATGTGCAGTGCTTGTGTTTGCCTGAGCCACACCTGTGTGTTGTCTTTGGTGCATGCTGGTCTGAATGTGTGCTTGGGATAGGTTGGGGTTCAGGGGAATTGGACTGAGGGGAGGAAGTTGGAGATGGGAGGCTAGAGACCGGGACAATGGCTGTCATCAGGGAGGAGGCCAGAGCCTGGAATGATCTCTGTTGAGCCGTCATGCCAGAGTGGATGCCCTCCAGGAATGCATTTGTTTGTTGCAATTGGCCTGCCAGCCCCTGGATGGCATTCACTATGTTTGACTGCCCAACAGAGATGGATGGTCAATAGTCTCCTCACTCAGGGCAGCAGGGCTCACTGGGACAGGGCCTAAGGTGCCTGGGGCAAAGGAGATGCCCACCCTCCTGGTTGAGCGGACACGGGAAACTCGCAGAGGGGCTGCTGGGAGGACAGTGCTGACACGGGGGTGGTGGCTGTACCTGTAGTTGGGGTGGGCACAGAGGTGTCCGCCACCAGCAGGGAGCTTCCATCGGAGGAGGTATCACTGTCAGAACTGTCATCTCCTGTCTCCGCCATTGTGCTCCCCTTGCCCTCCATCCCACTGGTGCCCTCACCTTTGGTGGATTCGGACTCCTGGGCCATGTGGGATGCAGCTCCCTCCGTCGCCGGTGCCTCTGCTTTTCCACCAGATGATGCTAATGCACAAAAGGACAGGGTGACAAAACAAAAAGGGGGGAAAACAAACGATACACTTGGTCAATGGCTGCCCCAACACCACCATTGGGGTACACAGCACACTCACACAGGGAACGGGCCTATGCACTATGCAATGCACTACAAATCACAATGCTGGTCACCAGCCCTAGGACAGGCATACCTAAGGCCAATAGCAGCATTCCTGAGACCCTCAGACCCCTGCCCAGTAATGGAGGCCTACTAGCTTGGTTGGAGGACTTTCACATCAGAACCCTGCCCAACATGGGACCTAGCATGCAATGTCCTGCCTGGCCTAGGGGCACCCACAGGCCCACATCCCCCACCCGGAGACCACCCCAACACGTGCAATTAGCAGATTTGGAAACTGTACTCACCCCCTTGTGGATGCTGTGGTGGCCTCAAGTGCCCATCCAGCTCCGGATAGGCCACCACCAGTATGCGGAACATCAGGGGGTCAGGATTCGACGGGCACCTCTTCCTCATTGGGAGGCAATCCCCAGATGCTGCATCCACCATCTTCTGTGCCCAGCATCTTAGGTCCTACCATTGTTTATGACAGTGGTTGTCCGCCTGCCGTAGACCCCCAGGGTCCGCACGTCCTTGGCAATGGCACACCATATACCCTTTTTCTGATGGGCGCTGACCTGCAGAATAATAAACATAGAAAAAGGTATCAGCCATACCGTCCGGCCTCTTACACGCATGGCCCACCATATCCCTCACATTCCCTTACGCACAGACATTGCCCACCATACATGCAGCACGCTGCCCAGGACTCTTCCACCCCCTTCCACGAGGCCCTCACACACAGCACTCCATGCATTCATGCCCCATGCATCGTGCTCACATTGTACTCACCTGTTGGTCTGGAGGTCCATACAGCTTTCGGTACTGTGGTAGGACCCCATCCACCAGTTTATCCAACTCCACAGCAGTGAAGGCAGGGGCCCTTTCCCCAGTGACTCGAGCCATGGTCGGTTCCAGACACAAGTCACAGCAGCACTTGCAGTGTAGGTCCTCTCTTGTTGAAGATCAAGTAGCAAGTGAGAGAACAGATAGAAAATGGCAGTCACATCCATGGTGGTGCGTACCATCACTGCCGGTGTACATCACCATTGGCCACTGTAACCCATAGGGCCCATAGACAACCAATGAGGTGTTGCATGGCGGTACTTGACCGCCTCCCGCAATGGCGCACAATGTCAGCGGCATTACCACATTTCCATCTGTCCATCCACACAGGACAGGCGGATGCCATTTCAGGGGGAGGGGGGCAGGCCATGGCACCTAACTGTGTCACAGCACACATAGGCACCATTTGGCCCTATCCAACAACATACTGTTTCAGTCACAACATGCAATGCAGTGTACAGTTTGGAAATGTGGACTACTGACCAGATGCTCATCGTTTTGCCCCTTAGATTGCAACCGCTGTGGACGAATAGGTGATGGAGACATCCCCCGGTATACAGACCCCTGGTGGACATGGCAACAATGGATGATAGGCACATTATTCTCACCTACAGACTTGACAGGGCCACAATGAAAGAGCTGTGGGCCCAATTGGAGCCAGACTTGATATCTGCTATCCGTGCTCTTGTGCAGGTGCTATCAGTGCTCCATTTCTTGGCAACTGGTTCTTTCCAAATGACAGTGGGCTTGACAGCAGGAATGTCACAGCCAATGTTCTCAATAGTGCTAACAGAGTGTTGTCTGCTCTGATGAAACACATGCACAGCTAGATTGTTTTCCCCCAGGTGGAGGATTTGGCCACAGTGAAAGCCGACTTCTATGCAAATGGACATATCTCCAACATTATTGGGGCAACTGATGGTTCACATATTGCCTTTGTTCCCCCCCCAGAGAAATGAACAGGTGTTCAGAAATTGAAAGAGCTTTCACTCAATGAATGTATGTTCAGATAGTGTGCCTGGCGGACCAGTACATCTCCCATGTCAATGCAAAGTATCCTAGCTCTGTGTATGATGCCAGGCTAATAGGTGAGCCAATGGTTCACACCCAGTATATGTTGGTGTATGGGCATGGGTTTGTCCCTAAGCATTAGTGTGTGTCTAACAGGTATCCCTCAATATTTGCAGGTGACTCTGGTTATCCCAACCTCTCATGGCTACTCGCCCCAGTGAGGAATCCCAGAACAAGGGCTTAGGAACGTTAGAATGACGCACATGGGCGAAAAAAGAAGGATTATAAAGAGAACATTCAGCCTCCTGAAGGCCAGGTTTCGGTGCCTCCATCTAACAGGTGGTTCCCTGTGCTGATCACCCAAAAAGGTCTGCCAGATCATCATGGCATGTTGTATGTTGCACAACCTTGCCTCACACCGCCATGTGCCTTTTCTGCAGGACGATGAGGATGGAGGTGGGCGTGTGGCAGCAGTGTCCCTTTGGACAGTGGACAGTGACGAAGAGGAGGTAGAGGATGAGGATGAGCACAACAGAATATCAATCATACAACAGTACTTCCAGTGACACACAGGTAAGACACTGCAACTTCTTCCATTGACAGTTATGTGTTGGATATTGTCACAGGCAGGCTGATTTTCCCACTACTATGACCACTTACTGTACCCTTTGGCATGTCTATTTTCAGATATCTGTTTCCCACTCTGGCTCCTGGTGTGTTGACTGCAGCCAACTACAGTTCATACCTATGTATACATTACTATACAGTTGAAATGCAATATTTACAGCTTGTTAAACGAATACATAGTTCAATCAATTGACAGACTCCATGCTTGTATTTTTTACAAGGGTGTTTATTTATTTATGTGCTAATAAGTGGAGGGGGTATTGCAATGGACTGGGGTAGTGGTGGAGGAGAATCCAAGGTAAAGTTACAGTCTATTTGTATCACAGGTGCACTGTCCAAGGGGGCATCTGAAGTGGAGCAATGGCAGTTCAAGGTAGACAGGGTGACAGAGTGGGACACAAGGGAGACATTCAGGAGAGCCTTATTTCCTGGCGGGGGTCTTGGCAATATTCTCCGGCTTCTGCCTGGATCGCAGGGACCGTTTGCGGGGTAGTTCTCCTTCTGCAGGGGGAGGGGTGCTTATGGCCTGTTGTTCCTGTGGCGGGGCCTCCTGCCCACTAGCGCCAGTGGAGGTGGAAGGCTGTTCATTGGTTTGGCTAGTGTCAGGGGCCTGTTGGTGTGCCACTGCCTCCTTCATGGTGGTGGCCATGTCTCCCAGCACCCCTGCAATGGTGACCAGGGTGGTGTGGATGTCCCTCAGGTCCTCCCTGATCCCCAGGTACTATCACTCCTACAGCTGTTGGGCCTCCTGCAGCTTGGCCAGTATCTGGCCCATAGTCTCCAGGGAATGGTGGTTTGCTTCCAGGATGTTGGTGAGTGCCTCGTGGAGAGCCGGTTCCCTGGGCCTGTCCTCCCCCTGTCACACAGCAGTCCTCCCAGCTTCCCTGTTGTACTGTGCTCTGTCCCGTGGACCCTGTGCCCACTGCCACTAACCCAATGTCCCTGATCTTCCTGTGTTTATGAGGTGGCCTGGGGTCCCCGTAGTTGTGGACACACTGCTGATTGACGTGTCCTGGGGACAGTGGTATGGGCCCGCTGGGTGGGTGCTGTGCTGGTGTTTCCTGAGGGGGAAGGCTCTGTGGTTGTCTATGACTGTACCTGGGTAACAAACTGTCCGGAGGTCCCTGATGAGCCAGGTTGGTCATTCTGATTTAGGCATGCAGAACTGCTGTCATCACTGTGGGCCTCTTCTGTTGGGGGACTGGATGTTGCTGGCACCTTCTCTCCAGTGACGTTGTGGGGGGGACCTGTGGGCATGTAAATGTAGTGTTATTGTTTCTGTGTGTGCCATCTTGTGCATGGGTGTCTTGCCCTCTATGGCTGTTATTGCCCTGGCAGCTTAGGCTTGTGTGAGTGATGATTTGGTGGACTAGGTGATTGTCTAAAGTGTGCATGCTTTGGTGACGGGTGTCCATGCAAGTCTGTGATTGGTGTCCATGCATTGGTGTTGCATTCAGGGCTTGGTTGTGGGAGGGGTGGAGTGTGTGGGAGGTGGTGGAGTGATGGGAGTGAGGGTGAGGGAAGGGGAATGTGATGGCATGCAGGTAGGAGGGTGAAAGTAGTAAAGATTTGACTTACTAGAGTCCATTCCTCCTGCTACTCCTGCCAGGCCCTCAGGACGCAGTATTGCCAAGACTTCCTTCTTCCATGTTGTTAGTTGTGGGGGAGGAGGTGGGGGTCCACCACCAGTCCTCTGTACTGCTATCTGGTGTCTCCCTACCACAGAACGTACCTTCCCCATAGGTCTTTCCACCTCTTCCTGATGTCATCACTTGTTCTTGGGTGCTGTCCCTCGGCGTTGACCCTGTCCACGATCCTCCGCCATAGCTCCATCTTCCTGGCAATGGATGCCTGCTGCACCTGTGATCCGAATAGCTGTGGCTTTACCTGGATGATTTCCTCCACCATGACCCTTAGCTCCTCCTCTGAGAACCTGGGGTGTCTTTGTGGTGCCATGGGTGTAGTGTGTGTGGTGTGTGTGAGGGTGTGTGGGGTGATGTGTTGGGGTGTGTGCTGTAAGGTACGTGGATGATGTATGGGTGATGGTGTTTTGTGGCTCTGGTTCTGTGGGTGCTGTTGGTCTCTCTCTCTCACTCAGTTGGCAATATTTTTGAGTCGGAAGGGGTTTTGAGTAGTGTGGTATGTGTTTTATAGTGGTGTGGGTGTGTGGGTGTGGTGTGTGTATGTGTTTCAGGTGTGTGTAGTTTGAATTGTCCTATGTGGTGTTGCTTTGTATGTGTGTGTGTATTTTGAGCGCGAAGGTATGTACTGCCAATGGTTTAGCACCATTGAATGTCCGCCACGGTGAGTCGTGGGTCATAATGCTGTGGGTGTAGTTCTGTTGGCATAACGGTGTGGGTTTTGGTACCGCCAGTTTATCAGTAATAAACTGGCGATAACAAAACCTCCAATGTGACGCCAACAGAAATAGGCCCACACTATCACGACCCACGAATCCACGCGGCGGTCTTTCAACCGCGGTATTCCATTGGTGGTACACACCACTGCGCTCAAAATACACACAGACATACAAAACACAGCCACATTGGACAATGCAAAATACACACACCTTATACACATACCCACACCACTCCCACATACTCAATACAATATAAAACACACACCCACATCACCCACAAACCCGTACTACCAAAAATTCCGAAAGAAGGCCAGAGAGAGACAGCACCAGCAAGAACAACAGCATCCACAGGCACACAACACCATCAGCCACAGAACTTCCACGCACCTCACACAACACACCACTACATATCAGCACACTTATAACCACACACTCCATCCCACACATCACCTACACCACCCCATGGCACGGCAAAGACACCCCAGGTTCTCGGAGGAGGAGCTCAGGGTCATGGTGGAGGAAATCGTTCGGGTAGAGCCACAGCTATTCGAAGCACAGGTGCAGCACACCTCCATTGCAAGGAAGATGGAGCTATGGCGAAGAATAGTGGACAGGGTCAACGCAGTGGGAGGACATCAGGAAGAGGTGGAACGACCTACGGGGGAAGGTGCGTTCCGTGGTCTCAAGACACCACTTGGCGGTTCAGCGGACTGGCGGCAGACCCCCACCTCCTCCCCCACAACTAACAACATGGGAGGAGCAGGTCTTGGCGATTCTGCATCCTGAGGGCATCACAGGAGTAGGTGGAGGAATGGACTCTGGTAACACAAAACTTAACTATTACATCCCCCACCCTACCTGCATGCCTTCATATACCCCCACCCTCACCCTCACCCCCAGCACTCCAACTCCTCACATATGTCCCAACATCACAAACCACACATCCCAACACCAAGCCCTGCATGCAACTACAAAGCATGGATACCCATCACTAAAGCATGCCCACAGCACATACCCATAGAACCCCGTAAACCATCATCACACAAGGTCCCACACAGGAATGCTAGCACTGGGGTACACGGTCACCCACCCATAGCATACCATGACACACACAGATGTAATAACCATCCTTTTGTACCCCTGCAGGACCCCTAGCCAATGTCACCGGACAGGAGGGTCCACACTGCCAACAGAAGAGGCCCACAGTGATGACAGCAGCTCTGTCCAACTGGATCTAGATGACCAGCCCAGTCCATCGGGGACCTCCGGACAGTCGGTTGCCCTCACCCAGTCACAGACCACCACAGACCTTCCCCCCTCTGGAAATACCAGCACAGCACCCACCCAGCGGGCCCATACCTCCATCCCCAGGACATGTCAATCAGCTGTGTGTCCACCACTACAGGGAACCCAGGCTAACCCACCACCCTAACAACAACAGGGACCTGGGGGCAGTGGTAGTGGGCACACGGTCCAGGGGACGGAGGCCCAGGAACACAGGGAAACTGGAGGGCTGCTGTGCGACAGAGGGCGGACAGGCCAAGGGAACCCACTCTCCACGAGGCCCTCTCCTCCATCATGGGAGCCTACCAGCACTCCCAGGAGACAATGGCAACGGTACTGGCCAAGTTTCAGGACACCCAGTGCCTGCAGGAGGAACAGTATATGGGCTTCAGGGAGGAACTCAGAACCATAAGCTCTACCCTGGGCACCATAGTAGGGGTGCTATAGGAAGTACTCAACACCAGGATGGACACTGTGGCACTACAGTGGGCCCCTGACACTACCATGGACGATGAACTGCCCACCACCTCCGCCAGCGCTAGTGGACAGGACGCCCCGCCACAAGACCACCACACCAGCACCCCACCTCCTGCAGAGGGAGAACCACCCCGCAAACGGTCCCTGAGATCCAGGAACAAGACAGAGCACGATGCCAAGACCCCGCCAAAAAATGAGACCACCCTGATTGTCATCCTACTGTCCCACTTTGTCACCCTGTACATACTAAAACTGCCCCAGCTCCACTTCCTATGCCCATATGTCCATGTGAGACTAACAGACTGGAGTCCGCCATGGACATTCCTCCGCCATCACCCCTCACCATTTCACTACCCCTCCAATATTGAGTACTTAAATAAACACACTTAAAGCACAAAACAATCTGGAGTCTGACTGTGATTTCAAAATAGTGTATTAGCAATTACAGTGACAAAAATCTCTTTCAATTGTAATGTCAACATACCTATGTCACACAGCTCTAGTCCATGAAGAATCTAAGCAGATGTCACACAGTGGGTCCCACATCTGTGAAATCATAAGGGGAAGTGACAACTCAGTGACCATACACTGGGGGAAAACGACAGACAGTAGAGAGGTAGTAGTGTTAAAGTACATGTAGTAGGCAGGTCTGTACTCTTACCTGTGTCTCACTGGAAATATTGCTGGATCACTGAGTCCCTGTTGTTCATGTCTTCTTCCTCTGCTTCCTCCTCTTCAGTGTCCACAGGCTCCACAGCTGCCACAACACAGCCATCTGGACCACCCTCCTGCAGAAAAGGCACCTGTCGTCGCAAAGCCAAGTTGTGAAGCATACAGCAGGCCACGATGATCTGGCACACCTTCTTTGGTAAGTTGAATGTGGATCCACCTCTCATATGGAGGCACTGGAACCTGGCCTTCAGGAGGCCGAAGGTCCGCTCGATCACCCTCCTAGTTCGTCCATGGGCCTCATTGTAGCGTTCCTCTGCCCTTGTTCTGGGATTCCTCACTGGGGTCAGTACCCATGACAGGTTGGGGTAACCAGAGTCACCTGCAAATGGCGAGGGACAACTGTTAGACACACACTAACCTGGAGGGATATCCCCAGACCCAGACAACCATTCCCACTGACTAGCTTACAGGTGTTCAACTAGTAGCCACACACGGTGCGCCTGGAGTTGACCCATCACATAAGGGATGCTGCTTTTCCGCAGGATGTAGGCGTCATGCACTGAGCCAGGGAACATGGGATTCACATGGGAGATGAACTGGTCTGCCAAACATACCATCTATACATTCATCGAATGATAACTCTTCCGGTTTCTGTACACCTGTTCACTCCTGTGGGGGGGGACCAAAGCCACATGTGTCCCATCAATGGCACCTATGATGTTGGGGATGTGTCCCAGGGCATAGAAATCACCTTTCACTGTAGGCAAATCCTCCACCTGAGGAAAAAAGATGTACCTCTGCATGTGTTTCAGAAGGGCAGAAAACACTCTTGACAATACGTTGGAAAACATAGGCTGGGACATCCCTGATGCTATGGCCACTCTTGTTTGAAAAGACCCACTTGCAAGGAAATGGAGCACTGACAGCACCTGCGCTTGAGGGGAGATTCCTGTGGGATGGCAGATTGCTGACATCAGGTCTGGCTTCAACTGGGTACACAGTTCCTTGATTGTGGCACGGTCAAGCCTGTATGTGATAATCACATGTCGCTCCTTCATTGTCGACAGGCCCACCAATGGTTGGTACACCGGAGTATGCTGCCATCTCCTCACATGTCCCAGCGGACGGTGTCTATGAAGGACAACAGCGAGCACAGAGTAAAAAAATTCAGAGGTACGTACCCAAAGTTTACACAGAACACCATTCATACACAAAAGGTGGCCTGTATGTGTGTTGAGTCTAGGCCTAGGTATGTGTGACGCAGTTGAAAATGAAGCCATGTGGGCCCCTGAAATGGCGGCTGCCTGACCTGTAATGTGGAACAATGGGATGTGAGGTAACTGCACTGGCGTTGTACACCGTCGCGGTAGGCGGTCGAGCACTGCGGCTCAATGCTGCATTGGTTAACATTGGACCCTATGGGTCCCAGGAGCCAATGACGATGTACGCCGGCAGTGACGGTACGCACTGCCGCGGACGTGACTGCCATTTTCTATCTGTTAAATCATTCTATACCTGACCTTCGACATTAGAGGACCTACACTGTAAGTGCTGCTGTGACCTCGGTCTGGAAGAGACAATGACTCGAGTGTCTGGGTAAAGGGCCCCTGCCTTCACATAGGAGGAGTTGGAGAAACTCGTGGATGGGGTCCTCCCCCTGTACACGCCACTCTACGGTCCTCCAGACAAACAGGTAAGTACACAGGGAGCATGTTGTATGGGCTATGCCTGTGTGGAGAGGGCTGGATGTAAGAAGGAAGGGAGGAGAGTGCTGCGTGCATGAAAGACGGTGAATGCATGTGCCACATGGCAAGGGTAGGGATTGGGGCCAATCAGTTTGACGGTGCAGTTGGTAATAACTTTTCTTTTTCCCCTGTACATTTCATGTAGGTCAGCGCCCACCAGAAAAAAGATATTTGCTGTGCCATCGCCAAGGACGTCCGGACCCTGGTGGTCTACCACAGACGGAGCACCCACTGCCGGAAAAGATGGGAGGACATTCACCGCTGGAGCAGGAAGACGGCAGAGGCTCAGCTGGGGATAGCCTCCCAATGTAGGAGGGGTGCCCTTCGCACCATGACCTCATACACAGTACGGTCTCATATATAAATGACAAAGGCAGTTTAAGTTTTAAAGATTGGTTTAATAAAACGACTGCATTTTAGATAGCAAAGCGTGAGTTGCAATAACCAGAACTATACAACACAGTAAGATTAAAATAGTAACGATGAGAGTGAAGCACAAGAATAAGGCTATCATAGTGCCGCTAGATTATTTTCTCTCTAAGGAAAATTTTGAGCACAGCATGTTAAGCTCTAAGCCTGCCTTTCAGGTTCCCCCGGGAGGATATCAACCCTCCTACCTGAGCAAAGGCCTGTAATCTGTATAAGCATCTGCAAAGGGGCATTCAGCATCTAGTTGTAGGTCCCTGGCTGGAATCTCCCTCTTGACGTATACTAGGACTAGGAAGTGTTTTTATGACTAACTCGCAGATGTTCTAAGAAAATGTCCCTACGTAAGGATGTGTATTTTCTACGAATACTGGAGACTAAACATCTATCACGTTTACCGGCAATGTACCAGACTGTAGCCTTGACTGAAGCACAGGCCGATCAAGAATGCATTATCTGAGAACACAGTGCTGAACTAAGCGAAACAGTGTGATAGAAGAAATTAAAACAAGACCATAAAAACTGGTTATTGTAAAATAACAATGCGAAGTTGAATAAAATATATCTAGGGCAAAGTGCACAGCGGCCTAGTAAGTTAAACTAACATGCATGAAGCTTTATTAAAAATGGCTACACTACAGTACTCCCAGCTGACAGTAATGCCCTTGACTTGCTTTACAGCCAGACATTGAGGGAAGCATACATGTGTTCTTCATTTCAGACATATTCAGTAAATTGTTTGTATGGGATGAGACTAGCATAAACATTTGTCATGTTAGGGACCTTGTGTGTTGCACTCTTGTACTGATATTCTGTAACCAATGCCATGGATACACACATCACAATTACTAAGCGTAGTAGATGGATCACATTAAACGAAGACATGCATTAGGTGTTTATTTACAAGCGTTGTAGTGCTTTATTTACAATGTCCAGGTGAGTGACCCCATTTGTGAAATCCATACAATTATGACACAACACAAGTCCAGGGTTGAGGGACATGTCACAGGACATGCATGGGAGAAGTGTTGTTAAGTGCGGAGGAACGAAAATTGCCAGTTTGTGAGTGAGAGACAATGACAGTCCATAGTAGATAGGTCAACAGTGTGTGGGTGAAGAGTACAGAATCCAACTGTGCTAACACTGGCATGATCTCACGCACAGGAAAAAAGAGAACACTGCCCATGTGCCATGGGCTGGTGCTACCGGGTACTCTCACAAGTGAAGCGGATCTGTTCCACATCTTCATCCTCTGATGTGTGTAGTGTCTCCTTGATGGTGGCGAGATAGAGGGGGTCACATGCTTCAGTGGTTGAAGATGTGGAATCCCAATTCCCAGCAGCTGCCATATGGCATCACTGCAGCAAGAAGAAGCTGCTGATTTTTCAGGATAGCAGCAACATCCCAGTGGTAGGCAGCCATGTCTGCCCTGAGGGAGGCCACTTCTCGGTGCATAGAGTCCAGCTTGTTCTCAATCACGCTACTGCCAGTTTGGAAGGGCAGGTGTTGTGTCCTCTCCCTCGTGGCAGCAGCTATGTCCCTCAGACACTGCTGGACTCCATGCAGTGGGGAGTGTGTGCCTCGTTTGGCTGCTTTATGTTCATTGGCCATAACGAGGCATATGCGTATTCCCTCTAGGATGGCTGCCACAGTCTCCATCCCCATCCGCACCTGCTTGGCCAGCTCCCACTGGATTCCTACCACTGTCCTCTCAAAGCTGGTCCCTGGATCCTCGGAATATATCCTCAGCTGTGTGGGTGCTGGCAGGTTATACTACTGGGGTGTTGGGTGGGGGATCTGGGATCGCTGATACATTATTTGACCTCCTTGCAACTGGAGGTGGTGTCTGGAGGTATACCAGGACTTCTTGGAGGGTCTCTTGGCTGATGGTTGTCAGCCGGTCATCCAGGTTATCGTGGAATTCCAGGACAGGTAGATCAGCAGGAGAGCCATCATCCTCTACAATGAGATGGTGTGAAATCACTCTTTCTATGTTGTGGCAGTTGACATGTCATGTCACTGACTTGCTATTGGAGGCTCATTGTCAGCTTACTTTCCAAACATTGTTCCTGTACATCATGGTTGCAATCTGTCAGCCCTTTGCCACACCTGAGTGTCACATGTGGGGAAGCTCAGGTGGCGCAATTAGCTGATTCATATTTACTGAGTGTGATGTAAATCCTTTTGGTGGCTTGACACCATCTTGTTATTGTGGACCCATTCCATGCATCCATTTGCATGGTAGGGCCTTGCAATGGGTGTTGCAGTGGTCAAGCCACAGAAACACACTTTTCAATATGCCCCTGTCCCAGTTTTACATGTTTCACATACACCAGGGCGATACTGATACCTTACACCACCCCAGGGATGGCACTACCAAGACACTATGGCCCTCATTACGACCCTGGCAGTCGGTGATAAAGTGGTGGTAATACCGCCAACAGGCTGGTGGTAATTACTGAAAATTATGAAAATGGTGGTGTTATCTCCGATAGAGAGCCAATGTACCACACCGACGGCAAAGGTGGAAACAACAGTCACCACAGCAGTAGCTGCCTACAGCCAGACGGAAGACAAAGTTCTGCCCACCATATTATGACGCCACAATCGGCCACCTTTTCTGGGATGGTACCAACGCCAACAAAACCCTGGCAGAAACAGAGCTCAGAAGTGAAAGGACTCCCCATTGGAGACACAGGGAAGAACCATGCTGCCATGGAACCAGAACTACAACTTTTCCAGATGATATTCTACGTTATGCTCCACCTGGAACACCAACACCAGCGAATACGATGATGGTGAGTACAGCCGCCTAGCACACAAGGGAGGGGGGGAGGAAAAAGAGAGTGACACACACACACACACACACCACACATACCCGACATACACGTGCCATACACACAACCAGAAGCATTAAAAAAACAATCTGTTCACAAAATGCTGCTGAATAATGCAAGGACAACAGGAATTGACAAAAATGATTGTAATCAGTCCAACAATAAAATGATAATTCCGATTTGGCCATGATACAGCTCTTTACATATATATAACAAAGGGACACTGCCCAGTCCTTAGAGGAAAGGGCCCACATGACCACAGGGCACAGTCCAAGACCCCACTCGAAACCTGCACCAATCCAGAGAGAACACTGCAGGGGCATCAGTTGTCAAACAGGAAGGCACCTCAGGGGGAGGGAGACGGCACCTCAGCCGGATGTAGGAATAAGCCCACTGGTTCTGGAGGGGGCAACATGTCCTGTGCTTTATCCTGGGGGTGCAAGGCCACAGTCTCTCAAGTGGGTATCTTGCCCTCTGGTTCTGGAGGGGGCAACATGCCCTGTGCTTTGTCTTGGGGAGTACAAAGCCACAGTCTCTCAAGTGGGTGTCTTGTCCACTGGTTCTGGACGGGGCAACCCTCCCTGTGCTTTTTCCTGGGGAGTGCAAGGCCACAGTCTCTCAAGTGGGTGTCTTGCCCACTGGTCCTTGTGGGGGCAGGCCGCACAGCAGCCCATGGAGGCTGGACTATATGGTGTCCACCAACGGTGCCGGCTGCACTGCAGTGGTGGTTGTGGGAGGCTCCTGCTCAGCTCCTGCGCCCTCTGATGGCTGTACTGTGGTGGTGGTTGTGGGAGGCTCTTGCTCAGCCCTTCCACCCTCAGATGGATGCACTGTGGTGGTGGTTATGGGAGGCTCCAGCTCAGCCTCTGCACCCTCAGATGGCTGCACTGTGGTGGTGGTTGTAGGAGGCTCCTGCTCAGCCCCCACACCCTCTGATGGCTGCACAACCTTGGCTCGTGGTGGGGGGCCCTGGGACAGCTGGTGGTGGTGGCGGTGTTTGGCTGGCAGCTTCCGCTGGCATACAGTGCCTCCTCTCCTCCTGCACATGGTTTGGGGATCCCCTACCCTTTCTGGAACTGGTGGATAGGCCCTTCCCCCCTCTGCCTGCTGGTGCTGGCTCCTTCCTCTTCTTAGCAGCTGGTGCAGGCTTCTTCCTCTTTTTAGCAGCTGGTGCAGGCTCCTTCCCCTTCTTAGCAGCTGCTGCAGGATCCTTCCACTTCAGTACTGTTGTCCTGGAATCCATTCCACCACTAGTAGGAGGTGCTACCGCTGGGCCTGTGGACTGTTTGGATGAGGTGCTTGGCTGGGTCCTTGCTACCCTGCCCATGTGTGCAGGATGGGGGGAGGGGTAGGGAAGAGGGCAATCTGGGAAAGGAAAAGCTTTTTTAGGGACATTGGGGCGGGAAGAGCGAGGGGTAATGGGAGTGGAGGATGAGGGAGTGGTCTTTGGAGGTGTTTGCTGGATTTGGGTGCAAGTGCATGGGCTGAATGTTGTTGTGAGGTGGATGGCTGTTAGGTGTCCGAGTGCTTGCGTTTGTGTACTTCAGGGAGGGGGGGACAGACACAGTGAGAGAGGACACAGCAGACGTGTTCTTGGATGTTGTGGAGGTGTCTGCCAGTGAGGTGTGTGTTCTGCTTGGTGTGGTGATGATGCTGGTAGTGGATATTGATGTAGTGCATGCAGGTTTGAGTGTAGACGCAACTGGGTGGGTGGTAGAGGAGGAGGAGGGGGAGAAAATGGAAATAGTGGGTGTTGTCATGTCTGCAACTGAATGGTGTTTGTGTGAGTGCCTGTGGGATGAAGTGTGGTGCTTGTGTTTGCGTGTGACATTCTTGGGTGTTGTCTTGTGTGCATGCTCGTCTGCCTGTTTGCTTGGGATAGGTTGGGGTTGAGGAGAATGGGACTGGGAAGTGGAGGTTGGAGGGTGGACGGATGAAACAGGGACAATGGCTTCCATCAGAGAAGAGGCCAGAGCCTGATTCAGAGATGGATCTCAGGAGGTCAATTGACTCCTCACTTATGGCTGCAGGGCTCAGTGGGGCAGGGCCTGAGGTGCCACTGGTGAAGGAGATGCCTACCCTGCTGGATGAGCGGGCCCGGGCAACTCGCTGAGGGGCTACTGTGAGGGCGCTGCTGGTATGGGGGTGGCGGCTGTACCTGTAGCTGGGGTGGTCACAGAAGTCTCCACCAGGGAGCTCCCATCAGAGGAGGTATCTGAGTCTGTATTGTCCCATCCAGTCTCCACCATGGTGCTCCCCTCGCCCTCTGACCCACTGGTCCAAAAGTCTGCTTCCTGACATACCTTGACTTCCTGTGGGCCTCCTGGTAATGAATGTCCCCTGGTGTGGTCGGATATCTCACTGGTGTCAACAACCAAGGATGGTTGGGCTAGCCAGAGTCACCTGTAAGCAAGTTGAGCAATTTGGTAGAACAACACAAATATATATGTGGGACATGCAACATTGTGATGGCAGGTGACATACTTTGCAAACACACATTTCAAATGTAACTTACTAACCAGCCAGACGCTCTCTGTATGAAGTCGTGACATCAGCAGTGGGAAATTGGTGCTACAAATGATGAAGGAATCATGGACTGATCCTGGATACGTAGCACTAACTTTTGATATGTACTGGTCTGTCAGACACACAACTTGAACGTGTATGGAATGGTAGTTTTTCCTGTTCCTATACACCTGTTCATTGGCCCTGGGGGGAACCAAAGCTACATGGGTGTCATATTTGGTTCCAACCACATGTGGAATGTGTCCCATAGCAAAATACACTGCCTTCACATAGGCCAAATCTGCACTATGGGGAAACCTTATTTAGCTGTGCAGGTGTTTCAACACTGCACACAGTACATCCTTTAAAACCAGACTGAACATGATTTGAGACTTCCCTGCAGTAAAGGCCACTGTATTCTGGAAGGGCCCATTGGCCAGGAAGTGTAGCACTGACATGACTTGAACGATGGGAGGTATGCTATAGCGATTGTGAATGGCAGGCATCAGATCTGGCACCAACTGATCACAAAGATCCATGATAGTATGACGATTCAGCCTATATGTCTAGATAGCATGTCTTTCCACCATAGTGTAAAGGTCTACACACTGGTTGTTGTCTTCCTCTCCTCATGGCAGCGTAGCTATGTGAAAACATGTAAATATAGTATGTGACATGCAGCAAGCACACATCATGTAAATGACTATATATAAGTCACATATATCTGCTCTCGAGGTTGGTTACAATCTCTGACATCTACAGTACAGCATGTAGCTATGCATCCAATGACACTCTCCTTGGTACACATTCCCTCAAGTACCTAATGTACTACACATACATATTCATCTGTTACAGTATTTGGTTGCTAGTACAACCGACTTGACATGTCGCACAAATATTGTTGCCCATTATCTACACTTACATTGCACATAGGATCCTGACACTAGGTGTACATTGCTATCACCACGTGTCCTTTAGTTACACAGCTTTTACTGCTAATATGCACAAAATCGACAATTAAACATGTAGGCAGTACTTACAGATATACTGCAATATATAGGGCATAGTTTATGATGCAGATTACAAAACTCTTCCATACATGAAATGTGTACAAAATGGCAGCAGCCTGACCTACTGTACTGGACATGTGGAAGTGACCTACATCCGCTGGTAGAAGACGTCATGACGGTAGGGGGTCACAACCACAGTGCAGATTACCATTGGAACACATTGCTGCCTTTGGTGGACTTGGACTATTGACAATGTCCGCCGGCAGTGACTGTCCTGTACATGACGGACCTGACCACCATCTTCTGCATTATTGCTCACTAGACTCCTGTCACTGCTGCACCTCCACTACCTGAGCTGTTGTGTACTGCCTCTGTGAGATATCATGCCACGTCCTGCATGAGATAGGGCCCCAGCCTTCATCTCTAGAAAGTTGGACAAGCTCGTGGAGGAGGTCCTACCCCTGTATGAACAGCTATATGGTACACTACAGGAGCAAGTGAGTCCAATGGTATACCAAAGTGTGAAAGGTGTGGTGTATGATGGGGCACCTCAAATTTAAAATAGTGAAGGTATTGATGCATGCAGATGCTAAATAATGCATGAGTGAACAGAGAGGATGGGAATGGTTGCCTACTTGCTGTCACTGAAGTGTTATGTGCACTTGTGTTGGTATGGTGCATGTGGACATTTCTTTTTGTCTGTGTCATCCATGCAGGTCAACACCCATCAAAAAAAGGGAATCTGGAGTTCCTTCACCAAGCAAGTGCAGACCCTGGGGGTCTACACTGGTGGAGTACCCACTGTAGGAAGTGGCAGGAGGACCTGAGACGCTGGGGTCGGAAGACCACAGAGGCCTAGCTGGGGATGTCCTCCCAATGAGGGATGAGTGCCCGTCAGACCTTGACTGCCCTAATGACCCACATTTCGGTGGTGGCCTACCCTGAGGTGGATGGGCTTTTGAGGGCAGCACAGTAGCCAAAAGAGGGTAAGTACTGACAGAACCCATTTAGATGCCTTTGCCAGATAAGTGAATGATGTCTAAGTATCCCAGCTGTGACAATGTGGTAAGTGCTACAGGCAATATGTCTCATACGAAGATATTGTACTACAGTTGCCAACATTGAAACACAGATTTGGCCATCGAATTCTGTATAGGGACATGTTAATCACCTTTGTCAACCACATATTATGACTGCATGGGGAGATGCACATGTGACAGTGACATATCTGTAACTCTACTCAGCCATATATATGTGTAACCTGCTGTGTCATCCTTCTCACCTAGTGTTCCAAAGTCCATTTACCCAATTGGTAAATTGTATAGCTCTTTGGTCTCTGACCAGTCCTATTCCACTAGATCATGCTTTATGTGCAACACTGAATCTGACAGATGAATAACGGGCAAGTAATCCCCTCTACTAAAAGAGAAGGAAACTTCATGTAAGCCTGTCATCCCAATCAGGATTTAGCTATGTCAAACTTACTAAACTCCCTATGAGGTTTGAGGAAGTGTCTCCATTGTCATGTCAGATTAATGAATCAACCATATTTAAAATCATGTTTTTAATATTACATTGAAATTTCAAGACATAACATTGACATGTGTTCTGATACCTTTTATTCTAATGTACATGGTGTTGAGAAAGTAAGTGGCTAGGCTGATGATCCCTTAGCCTATCTATATTGTTCATGCTACATAGGGCATTACCATACCTCTATGGGTACAACATAAAATATTTTGTTCCTACATCATGTGCCAATAGATACTTAGCACCTATTGTTCTGTTGCAACCTCTTCTTTGCCAGACTTATCTTTGGTAATCTGAGGCTGTTTGGCCCGTTCGAGTAATGAATCCGCTCATTTCTTCCTGACTTAGTAGTATAGCAGGGCTTTCACTTGACATTCACATGTTGGTGTTATGGGATATATTCTTGGCTCTAGGTGTATGTGTCATTCATGGTCACATTAAAGATTGGTTATGTAAGTGATAGTTCTGTACTAAGATAATAGGATTCATATGTCATGACATTTGTTGGTGATGTAGTTGTTTAGATGTTGTCATGTGGAGATTTCTAATCAGCATGTATAGTGGAATGGTATATGGCCTTCATGCACACTGGAGTCCATTGAATTGAAGGTGCTGGTATGCGCCCAGTGGTTGCATCCTGTGCGCTAAGTAGGCCCCTATTGCAGGACATGGATTTGTTGTCCATGTGTAAATGAGTTAGATAAGTGGGTCCAGATACTCTTAATAAATCATTGAGTAGTATTTAGGTTTATGTTTCAAGGACATACTTGTCATTTTGTGATGCACACTGTTTGGGTATGCCATAGGTTGTGTCTTCATCTGAGGTGTGTAACATTGTGAAAGATATTAACAGATTCACACTTTAGGTATGTGTTAGGAAAGCAACAAGCTGTGTTGTATTTGAAGTGACATGAGTTTACTTTCATGGAACATGACTACTGGTGATGAACTGGGCAAGTATGGCGTAGGGCAATGGTTCCCAAACATTTTTGATCCACTTATCCCTTGACATACTGGCCATTGGCAGCCGCTCCCCATTATGTTACTTTTGTTTGGCAGGTGGAAGATGTAAGCCCAGCCTCAGGAGCACTTCCATTTATCTCTGTAAAAATAATTGGTGTGTGTGTTCTTGCCCCCCTCTGTGTATTCTTGCTCCCTGTCTGTGTGTCAGTGTCTACTGTCTATGTGTTCCTGCCTACTGTCTGTGTTCCTGTTTACTGTGTCCTGATGCCTCCCGTCTGTGTGTTCTTGCATCTTGTCTGTGCCCTCTGTCTGTGTGTTCTTGTCTACTGTCTGTTTGTCATTGCCTCTTGTCTGTGTGTTTCTGCCTACTCTCTGTGTGTCCTTGACTCCTGTCGGTTTATTCATGCCTCCTAACTGTGTTCATGCCTCGTGATGTGTCCTTCTGCCTCCTGTGTCCTTATGCCTTCTGTCTGCTGCCTCTTGTCTATGCCCTCACGCCTATTGTGTGTGCTCTCATGACTCCTGTCTCAGCCTCATGTGTGGACAATCACACCCCATGTCACTGTGGACACACCTGGTCTATTCTGTCTATGAATCTTCTATCCGTTCTCCCCTATGTAAGCAGACTGGGTGTGTTACTTCCAGTGACCAGATAAGAGAGAGAACAGACGAGTAGCCTGCCTCCCCACTTGCAATGAGCAGGACAATTTCAAGCATGCATTCCCAAAATGAATGTGCAGTGTTGCAGTTGCACACAAACTGTCTTTCTGTCTTTAAAAAGTGCACATCTTTGTCGTGATTTAAGTTGCAAAATATTCTGGCTTGCGCCTGCAACAGACCAGGTCTAAGGACCTCTGATAGACCCCAGCAGTATCAGTTGCATTAGCACTAGTAGCCTGCAAGTGTTTTTATCCCTTCTAAAGCCTTAAACCTACAGGTATATCTCTAAACTTGGATGGGACGCAGTTGTGCTGTCCAACTAAGTTGTACTTATGCTGTCGACCTAGGAAAGATGAAATGCATAGTTTTCCCTGGTGGTTTCATTTCAACATCCTATACACAGATGCACGCAGCGGGTTTACAACCACTGGCCAGTAGCTGTTTTGTTTGCTCCATGAGCCCAGAAATCTCCTGCATGAGATGGAGACATGCACATTGCTTCAGGAGTCTGCCATTCGCTTCTTAGTTCTGTCCTTGCTCCTGGGTACCACACTGCCTCGCTCACCGGGTGTATTTTGGGGAGCAAATATCTGTTTTGCCATATTTCTGCAGACCACTTTGGTTCTGGCATTGAAAGAAAGCTGTTTCTTTGAAGCTTCATGATGAACAGCCCTTAAGAACTCCTCATCTGAGGAACACAGTGCGTTCATAACTGAAGCCCATTAGAATGCCAGCTGTAGAAGATAGTAGCACTCCAAAACCTAAAGGGGAAGAACTGTTAAAAGGATTAACAGATAAGTTAAACCTTACACTCATGTAGCATTCTGAGAACATGGACTGACTAAATCATAGGTAGAGCATCTGTACAAACACCCCATTAACTGGAGGTCAAGTAGAAGTGCTAGGAAAAAGTAGGAGATGGGTAAATAAAAGCCTTCCCCCCAGAGTTAATTCTTAATTTCAGTGATTGCATCTGTTCGTTTTATAGTTCGCCACCGCCTAATGTATAAGCACGCCACACCTGCACGATTGTTGCATTTTTACCAATTTCTTGCCTGGAAATGTTTGTTTTAAGTCATCTACTTTGGGTCCTGCTTTTTTTCTGTAAACCAAAAGGGGAGTTTTATAACCAAAAGAACACATGTGTTTTAGGAGCTTTTGACTTTACGTACCCTTAGTTTGGCCCTGCTTGAGCAGAGTAGAAACTTATGATATTCTGTGGAATATAACATACGGCCATTGTAAGAGCGTGCAAAATAACATATTCACTCACCTGGCCAGAGCATTTATAATGCATAACGAAGTGTTTCCCGAACTCTCTCCTTGGGGCACTGCGCCCCTGGCTAGTTTTGATGGCGCACAGCATGATTAGTTGATGCACAATGATGATCTGTATGGGGAGAGACTTTAGATGTAGCCGAATCATCTTGTACATGATCTTTTTGAGTTACTGCTGAATTGATGGGATGGTGATGTAGTGGTCATATGGTTCCCTTATGTTGTGGGTGACACTGTGGTCTTATAGAAATGTTGGAAGTATGTAGTTGGACATGATATAGGCTCTAAATGGTTCCTACTTGGGGGTTTCTAAGGCATAGATGTGATGTAACTGATATCTATCAGTTATATATGTGTGTGTTAAGAATGTGATGGCCCTCTTCTCACTCTCTCTCTCTTTCTCTGTTTCTCTGCATCAGCATCGGCAGGTAAAAGAGAGGTGGCACAGCCGTGTGGTGAAGCTGCTGGTCACAGGACCAGGAGTGCTGATACTGAGGGACCCAGTGGCCCGAGGGAGAGGGGAGTACCAGGGGGGAGAAAGGATCTACCTCAGCATCATCAGAATCCTCCTCCAGTGGACATTCCCTGGTGGTGGTGGACCCATCTAGGACCAACCCAGCACCATCTTAGTTTGCCACTCCCCTTACTACCACCACCCTGCCTGTAGCTTCCCACCCAGTTGGTCATGCCCGCTCACCCAGGAGGGTGGGCATCTCGTTTGCAGCAGGCACATCTGCCCCTGCCCCTGTCAGCCCTGCTGCCCTCAGTGAGGAGGCTATTGACCTCTTGAGGTCGATCTCTGTGGGTCAGTCCACCATCGTGATTGCCATCCAGGGACTGGCAACTCAGATACAACAGAGCAGTGCATTCCTGGAGTAAATTTGTGGTGCACTGGCTAACCTACAGAGATACTTTCAGGCTCTGACCTCCACATTGATGATAGTCAGTCGCCCTTTGTCTTCGGTCCCCCATCCACCTTCCTCTTCCCAATCCCAAACCCCTCTAATCTTACCGAAGACAAGTATTCATCCACCTCAACATCCAAGGGTAGCTCAGACAAACACAAGTACCACAAGACACACAATCTCAACAGACACTCAACCACCCACCACATAATTTCTCAGCAAATCCACCCCTTCCCAAGACAAATAAGTGGCCACACGCACCCACCCAACAGATAACCACTACCCATAAACATGCCTTGCTCAAATATGCACCCAAGACATCCACACCAACACCCCAGCCATTTTCTCGCACTCAACACCCAAATCCTTTTGATATGACTGTCCTTCCTTTCAGAGTTAGCACTTTTCCTTACTCCTCTCCCACCCCGTGATATGCCTAAACATTCTGTGTTCCTCCCCAAGTCCAGCCCTTCCACCTCCAAGACCTCCCTTCCCTCCCTGCACATTCCCATGCCCCTTCTCCAAGAAGTCTACCCCTCCACTTAAAAGCCAACCTTCCCCTAAACCTAAGTCCAAGCCGAAATCCCCCCTCACAAGCCTGATCCCAAAGGTCCCCCTCCAAAACCCAAACCCAATTCCCCCATAACCCTAGATAACCCCTGAGGTGCCCACCTTACCCCATAGGTGTCCCTACCTGTGGAGGTTACATGGCAGCCAGGAGTCAAGTTCGGGGCACACATCTGTACACTGTGTGCATTGAGACTTTTTATAGAAGGAAGGGCCTATGGCCTTTGTTCTTCCATGATAATGGTTTTAATAATAACTTAAACCAACCAGTGGTTGGTTTCCTCATTACATATTTGTCACGCATTTCTTTCCCTAGTATATAGTTGTTCCTGCAAGAAATTAGTTGTGTGCCTGTATGTTTGTTTAGGCAGCATCTGAGGTTGTGTTCATTAATTTTGTCAGAAAGTGGTAGGGTATGTGTTGTGTGATGAACAATTGTGTGTTGAAGGGTTAGTTGTGTTGATATTGTGTGTTATGATGTGTTTGTTGATGTGTTGTGTGACTTTGTGTGCATTGAGTGTGTGAGCATGGTGCGCATGAAATGTTAGACACAGAGGGGGTCATTCTGCCGCGGTAAACCGCCACGGTCATTCTGACCCACAACTGCCAAACCGCCAAAAACCCGACATCCACGGAAGGCCGCCTCATCAGTGGTCAGCGATAAACTGGAGATGACCAAACCTCCACAGTCACGCCAACAGAAACACGCCCATGCCATTACGACCCACGAATCCACGCGGCGGTCTTTCAACCGCGGTATTCCATTGGCGGTACACACCGCCGCGCTCAAAATACACACACACATACAAAACACAGCCACATTGGACAATTCAAAATACACACACCTGATACACATACACACAACACTCCCACACACCCATCACCATATAAAACACACACCCACATCACCCACAAACCCCTACAAATCGAAATTCAGAGACAAGGCTCAATACAAAGAGAGAGAGCACAGGGAACGCAAACCACAACACACACAGGAACCCAACATCATCACCCACACCACATCTACGCACACATCACCACACACCACCACTCACATCACCACAAACAGCACCCCACACCTCATCCACACCACCCCATGGCACCCCAAAGACACCCCAGGTTCTCGGACCAAGAACTCAGGGTCATGGTGGAGGAAATAATTAGGGTAGAGCCCCAGCTCTTCGGCACACAGGTGCAGCACACCACAATAGCCAGGAAGGCGGAGCTATGGCAAAGGATCGTCGACAAGGTCAACGCTGTGGGACAGCATCCCAGAAATCGGGAAGACATCCGAAAGCGCTGGAACGACCTACGGTGGAAGGTGCGGTCGATGGTGTCAAGACACAACATCGCTGTGCAGAAGACTGGCGGCGGACCCCCACCCACTCCACCCAAATTCACAGCATGGGAGCAAGAGGTCTTTAACATCCTGCATCCTGACGGCCTCGCTGGAGTAGCCGGAGGAATGGACTCTGGTAAGTCGAATCTCAACTACTTCACCCCCTCCCCCCCAACCACCAGCATGCCAACCCACACCCCCACCCTCACCCCAAACCCCCCAGCACACATCCTCCCTGCCAATGTCTCACCAGCACAACCCACCCAACCCAACACCAATCCCTGAATGCCAACACAAACCATGGACACCCATCACCTAAGCATGACCACTGCACATACCCATCCCCCCCCACAAACCACCCTCACAACTCCTCCCACAAGGGACTGCCAGCACTGGGGGACAAGGGCACCCACAAATGGCACGCCATGGCACACACAGAAGCAATAACCATACTCTTTTACCCCTGCAGGGCCCGAACACCAACACACCGGCCAGGAGGGTCCAGATTTGTCCATCCCACCCCCAGAACAGGCCCCCAGTGATGACAGCAGCTCTGTCGACCTAGAACCTGATGACCAGCCCGGACCATCGGGGACCTCTGGACAGTCGGTGACCCTCAGTCAGCCACAGGCCACAGCAGACCTACCCCCCTCTGAAAACACCAGCACAGCACCCACCCAGCGGGCCCATGCTTCTGTCTCCAGGACAGGTCAAGCAGCGGTGTGTCTACCAGTACAGGGCACCCAGGGTAACCCACAACCCCAACAACAACAGGGACCTGGGGGCAGTGGTAGTGGGCACACCGTCCAGGGGACAGAGGCCCGGGGAAACAGGGGAACTGGGAGGGCTGCTGTGCGACAGGGGGGGGACAGGCCCAGGGAACCCACTCTCCAAGAGGCCCTCACCACCATCATGGGAGCATACTACCACTCCCAGGAGACGATGGTGACGGTACTGGACAGGTTCCAGGAGATCCAGGCACAGCAGGAGGAACGGTACATGGGGTTCAGAGACGAACTCAGGAACATCGGTTCCGCAATGGGGACCATCGTCCTGGCCCTCAACCAGATAGTCACCACATTGCGGGACCATGTGGCACCACAAAGGGACCCTGTCACTAGCCAGGACCACGAACAGCCTACCACCTCCGCCGGCACTAGTGGATAGGAGGCCCCCACACAACGACAGGCCACCAGAACCCCACCTCCTGCTGAAGAACAACCACCCCGCAAGCGGAACCTGAGATCACACAAGAAGACAGAGTAGGATGCCAAGACCCCCGCCAGCATAAGATACCCCCTGATGTCATCCCACTGTCCCACATTGTCACCCTGTCCAACCTTAAACAGCCCCTGCTCCATCCTTCCACAGGCATATGGACAATGCACCTGTGAGACTGAGAACTGGACTCTGCCATGGACATTACTCCACCCCCACCCATCACCGTTTTACTATCATGGACCTATATGTAGCACTTAAAATAAATCACTAATTGCACTTAAAAAATCAGGAGTCTGCTTGTATTCTTAACAAATGTATTACACATAACGGTGCAATAATGTTCAGTTACATTGTGATGACAACATACCAATGTCAATAAGCTTTAGTCCATGGGCAAACAAAGCAGAAGTCACGCAGTGGGTCATACAGCTCTGAAAAGGGAAGGGAAAGTCAAAAATCAGTTAACAGGAACTGGGGGGAAACACAGACAGTAGAGAGGCAGGAGGGCTTAAGTAAATGTAAAATGGCGTGGGTGATTCTTACCTTTGTGCTACTGAAAATACTGTTGTATAACTGTGTCCCTGTTGTCCGTGTCGTCCCCGTGGTCTTCCTCCTCTTCACTCTCCACAGGATCCACAGCTGCTACAACATCACCATCTGAACCATCCTCCTGCAGGAAAGGCACCTGGTGTCGCAATGCAAGATTGTGAAGCATACAGCAGGCCACGATGATATGGCACACCTTCTTTGGTGAGTACATTAGGGATCCACCTGTCATATGCAGGCCCCTAAACCTGGCCTTCAGGACCCCGAAGGTCCTTTCTATTATCCTCCTAGTTCGCCCATGGGCCTCATTGTACCGTTCCTCTGCCCTGGTCCGGGGATTCCTCACTGGGGTCAATAGCCAAGGCAGGTTGGGGTAACCAGAGTCACCTATTAGCCACACACGGTGTCTCTGTAGCTGTTCCATCATATAAGGGATGCTGCTATTTCGCATAATGTACGCGTCATGCACTGACCCAGGGAACTCGGCATTTACATGGGAGATGTACTGGTCAGCCAAACAGACCACCTGGACATTCATAGAATGGTAATTTTTTCTATTTCTGTACACCTGCTCATTGTCTTTTGGGGGTACTAAAGCCACATGGGTCCTATCAATGGCACCAATGATGTTGGGGATATGTCCAAGGGCATAGAAATCACCCTTCACAGTGGCCAAATCACCCTCCTCAGGGAAAACAATGTAGCTCCGCATGTATTTCATGAGGGCAGACAACACTCTGGACAAAACCTTAGAAAACATAGGCTGAGACATCCCTGATGACATGGCCACTGTTGTCTGAAAAGACCCACTTGCCAAAAAATGGAGTACTGACAGAACCTGCACCAGAGGGGGAATCCCTGTGGGTTGGCGGATGTGGGACATCAGGTCTGGCTCCAGCTGGGCACACAGTTCATGTATAGTGGCTCGGTCAAGTCGGTATAGAAGTATAATATGTCGTTCTTCCATTGTCGACAGGTCCACCAGCGGTCGGTACACAGGAGGATTCATCCTTCTCCTCGCAAGTCCCAGCGGACAGTGCCTAGGAAGGACAACATGGAGTACAGAGTCAAGCAACCCACAGGTACGTTCACACAGCTTGCACAGTACACGAATCGCTATGCATTGAAAGGCTTGTTTGAGTGGCAATGCAAGGCCTAGGCCTGTGTGATGCAGTAGAAATTAAGCCATGTGGGCCCTTGAAATGGCGGCTGCCTGACCTGAGAAGTGTGACAGTGGGATGTGAGGTCAACGCGCTGGCGTGGCACACCGTGGCGGTAGGCGGTCGAAGACCGCAGTGCGAAGGCGCATTGGTTAACATTGAACCCTATGGGTTTCATTAGCCAATGACGATGTGCGCCGGCGGTCGCGGTACGCACCGCCGCGGCACGCACCGCCGCGGGCGTGACCGCCATTTTCTATCTGCTTAATCACTCCAGACCTGATCATCCACAGGAGAGGACCTATACTGCAAGTGCTGCTGTGACCTCGGTCTGGAAGAGACAATGGCTGCTGCGACTGGGGAAAGGGCCCCTGCCTTCACTTCTGAAGAGTTGGAGAAACTTGTGGAAGGGGTCCTGCCCCAGTATGCGCTACTCTACGGTCCTCCAGACCAACAGGTAAGTACACTGGGTGCACGTTGAATGGGCTATGCCTGGGTTGTGTATGGTGGATGTAAGATGGTGGGGAGGGGAGCGAATGAGGAGTGCAAGGCACGACAGATGAGAGCATGTGCCACATGGCAAGGCTGGGGAGGGGGGGCCAATCACATTTAACATGCAGAAAAATAATTATATTTCCTTTCCCACCCTGTACATGTCAAATAGGTCAGCGCCCATCAGAAAGTCGACATTTGGCGTGCCATCGCCAAGGAAGTCCGGGCCCTGGGGGTCCACAACAGACGGGGCACCCACTGCCGAAAGAGGTGGGAGGACATCCGCCGCGGGACCAGGAAGACCGCCGAGTCACTGCTGGGGATGGCCTCCCAACGTAGGAGGGGTGCCAGTCGTACCTTGACCCCCCTGATGTCCCGGATCCTGGCGGTGGCCTACCCCGATTTGGATGGGCGCGTGAGGATATCACAGCAGACACAAGGGGGTGAGTATCAGCACATTCTGCTATCTTTACGCGCAGTGGAGGTGTCTGGGTGGGGGAGGAGGGCTGTGGGTGACATTAGGCCAGGGCGCTTTCTGTAGTGTAGTCCCCTCCTTTAGGCATGGCCCTGTGCCCCCGCCCCCCACCTCTGTAGGGTGCCAAGAACAGCAATCCATGGTCCAGCATCACCCATGTGTGCATTTGTTGTCCATAGACCTGTAGGCCTAGTCACAAGTACTGAGTAGTGTACCCCGATTAACGGTGTTGACAATGCATGCACTCAACCTGTCTTTATTTCTCCCCCCACCCTTTTTCTTTATCTTCTTGTGCATGTGTGCATTAGCATCATCAGGCGGAGGAGAATTGGCATCGGAGCACGAGGGAGCTGCGACTCACATGGCCCCGGTGGGCCATGCTACAGACACCGAGGTCACCAGTGATACGGAGGGCGAGGGGAGCTCCATCACGGGGACCCATGGTGACACCAGCGACACGTCCTCGGAAGGGAGCTCCCTAGCGGTGGCGGCAACATCCGTGCCCCCCACCTCAACAGGTACAGCCGCCACCCAGCGCACCAGCTCCGCCCTCCCAGCAGCCCCTCAGCCTTTGCTCCGTGCCCGCTCGCCCAAGAAGGCAGGCATCTCCTTCGCCCCAGGCACCTCAGGCCCTGCCCCAGTTACCCCTGCTGCCCTCAGTGAGGAGGTCATTGACCTCCTACAGACCATCATTGTTGGGCAGTCTACCCTTTTGAATGCCATCCAGGGGGTAGAGAGGGAGGTGCATCGGAGCAATGCATACCTGGAGGGCATTCATTCGGGTCAGGCTGCCCATCAACGATCGTTCAATGCTCTGGCCTCAGCACTGACGGCAGCCGTTGTCCCTGTTTCCAGCCTCCCTCTTCTAACTGCCTCCACCCTCTCCCAGTCTCCTGTTCCTCTGCCTATCCCATCCACACCATCAGACCAGCCTGCACACACCTCAACACTCAAGGGCAGCTCTTCCAGACATAAGCACCACAGATCCCACAAGCATTCACCCAAGCAACATCCAGATGCAGACATGGCTACAGTCACTACCACCTCTGTGTCCCCCTCCTCCTCGTCTCCCTCCTCCCTCCCTGTGACGTCTCCACTCACACCTGCATGCACACCACCATCAGCCAGTACTTCCATCACCAGCACACCTTCCAGTACAGTCCGCACACGTGCAGTCACCACCCCCACTGCCATTTACACGTCCCCTGTGTCCTCTCCCACTGTGTCTGTCACCCCTTCTTCCAAAACACACAAACGCAGGCAGCCACCCACCCAACAGCCAACCACCTCACGACAGCCTACGTCACAAGCACCTGCACCCAAAGACAGCACACCTGACTCTCCTACAACCACATCCTCTTCCTCCACTCCCATACCCACTGCACCTACCCTTCCCATTGCTCCTAAAAACCTTTTCCTCTCCAAAGTTAACCTCTTTGCACCACCTGACCCACCCCCTCCATCTGGTAAGAGTCAGAAGAGCACCTCAGCCACCACCAGCCCTGCATCAAGTCTGACCATTGTGCATGGGTTTTGGAGTCCACCCTTTCCCAGCACAGATACATCGGCCAGCAGCAAGGGGACAGCCAGCCCCCCCCCCCTGGAAAGAGAACCCGTAAAACCAAGGGCCGCCGCGAGAAGGCTGACACGGCTGCCCTCAAGGACCAAAGTCGTGGCCCGTCACCTGCCACAACATCAAGGGGAGGCAAGGGCCAGAGAGCCTCATCGAAGGAGGGCAAGGGCAGCAGGGCGGAGAAGTCAGCCAGCAGGTGCGCGGACCAGGAGGGCCCCACAAACCCTATCCCGGGTGTGACGGAGGACACCCACGGGCCCAGGACTCCGTCACAGGAGGGTCCAGCAACTGCACGGTCGGAGGGCGACTAAGCAGGGAGTCCTGGCCAGGTCTGGCTCCCTTGATAGACAAGACAGGCACCGCTGAACAGGGCCCCGCCGTGAAGAAAGGCACCGCTGAACAGGGCCCCGCCGTGAAGAAAGGCACCACTGAACAGGGCCCCGCCGTGAAGATAGGCACCGCTGAACAGGGCCCCGCGTGAAGATAGGCACCGCTGAACAGGGCCCTGCCGTGAAGACAGGCACCGCTGAACAGGGCCCCGCCGTGAAGAAAGGCACCGCTGAACAGGGCCCCGCCGTGAAGAAAGGCACCGCTGAACAGGGCCCGCCGTGAAGATAGGCACCGCTGAACAGGGGTAGATACAGAAGTGTCTGATTTGTTGGGTCAGAGACCCAGTTTTTCTACCGACAAATGCCTTTGAAATGGGGGAAACTTCAAAGAGTGATTTTGAAGGACACAAGTTCCCCTTTCAGCCCAGTCCTATCTGCCAGGATCCCTGTTGGGGGTTACCAGTCCTTTGTGTGAGGGCAAGCTACTGGCCTTTGAAATGTAAGAGAGAGCCTCTACTCCCTTCCTGCCAAGGAAGACCCATTGAGTATGCAGATGAATACAGGTGTGAATGAGTGTCCTGTGTTTATGGATGTATAGGTGGAATGAACAAGGGGAGCTGTCAACCAGCACAGACCAAACGTGGATTGGAGGCAGGGCAGTACGTGCAGAGAAATAGTAACATTACATCCAATTTCACCAGTAAGCAGGATTTTCTATTACCATTCTGGCAATACTAAACATGACAGGGCCACTCCTTCCAGATCAGAACCTACCACTCAAAAGTATATGAGGGCAGTTCTAACACTAGTCTATGAGAGGAGCAGGTCCCACAGTAGTGGAAAACAAATTTTTGAGTTTTTCACTACCAGGACATGTAAAACACATAAGTACATGTCCCTCCTTTTACCAACCTAGCACCCTGCCCTAAGGGTTAGCAAGGGCATACCTTAGGGGTGACTCAAACAGGAGTTTTAAGGATTGGCAAGTAGTTCGAAGTGCAAAGACTAAGTGGCAGTGAAACTGCACACACAGGATTTGCAATGGCAAGCCTGAGACATGGTTAAGGGGCTATTTTTATGTGATTGGCACAATCAGTGCTACGGGTCCACTAGTAGCTCTTAATTTACAGGCCCTGGGCACATGTAGTGCACTTTACTAGGAACGTATAGGTACATTAAATAAGCCAATTGGGTAGTAACTAATGCTATCATGTTTAGAAGAGAGAGCATTCTCAGTTTAGCACTAATCAGCAGTGGTAAAGTGCACAGAGTCCTGAAACCAGCAAAAAAGGGTCAGAAAAATAGAGGGAGGCAGGTAAAAAGTTTGGAGATGACCACCCTAAGGCTGCCAGGTATAATAGTGTGATATAACATTTTGTGTACTCTTTCCTGTGTAACCCCCAACTTTTTTCACTTAATGTGCACCATGAGTATTCTTCTTCAAAACAGGTGGCCCACAGGCAGCAGTAGGAATGCACACTTTCCTATGCCTGCTCATCTAAATAAAATGACATTTTACAAAGAGATACCTGTAGCACATTTTTTCTAATCCACATATTTTTTTATAACAATGCTATTATTCATGGAGTGCGTGGCAAAAATATTACACTGTCTGTTGGTGTGAGATTTACAGGTACAATAGTGACTAAATATAATGCCTTTTCAGATATATTAGGCAAACGTCAGCCCATTTTTTTTTATCTCCAATGAGACAATCAGACTTAGCAGTCCCTTACATATTTCGTATTGTTGTAATTCACTCAATAACTAGTTTTACTGTAAGCCACTTTGTCATGGCAACTTTCAAGTCCTGATAATACTTGTATGGAATTTTCTCTGGTCTTATTATGGGCAGCTTTGCTGTTAATTACATGGACAATTGTATCCCATGCTTTTGCCATATACTCTATGTTCTTTCATTAGAAGGCATGTTTGTCTATTTCAGTTATCTGCGTATCCCCTTACCTACCTAATTTTTGTTTCCCACATACCTGCAGCATAGCTCTCTCACAATATTTTTTTGCTTAGATGTGTTGTATCATCACATAGGCCCTCATTACTACACTAGCAGTAAATGCTGCTTACCGCCGTGCAGAAGACTGCCAACATACTGCTGCGGCCGCGGAATTCCGCTACAGGTATTACGACTCACAGCCCAGAATCCGCCACAATACAGACACCCACACATGTCCGCCACACCAAAGGTCAGTGATAAACTGGTGATAACAAAACCGACACCGTCACGCCAACAGGAATACGCCCACGGTATCACGACCCACGAATCAACGCAGCAGTCTTTCAACCGCGGTAATCCTTTGGCGGTACACACCGCAGCACTCAAAATACACACACATATACATAACACAACCACATTGGACATTTTGAAATACACACACCTGATACACATACACACACCACACCCACACACCCAATCAAATATAAAGCACAGACCCACATCACCCACAAACCCTCACTACCAGAATTTTGAAACCACGCCAGAGAGATACACTCCCAAAAACAACACCAGCATCCATAGACACACAACACATCACTTACACAACATCCACGCACCTCAAACAACACACACCAACACACCCCCTCACACATCACAAGACACCACCTCACACATCACCCACACCACATCATGGCACCTCAACAACACCCCAGGTTCTCTGAGGAGGAGCTCAGGGTCATGGTGGAGGAAATCATCTGGGTAGAGCCACAGCTATTCGGATCACAGGTGCAGCAGGCGTCCATTGCAAGGAAGATGGATCTATGGCACAGAATCGTCAACAGGGTCATTGCAGTGGGACAGCATCCAAGAACTAGGGATGACATCAGAAAGAAGTGGAACGACCTACGGGGGACGGTGCGTTCCGTGGTCTCCAGACACCAGATTGCTGTACAGAGGACTGGCGGTGGACCCCAACATCCTCCCCCACAACTAACAACATGGGAGGAGCAAGTCTTGGCTATACTGCATCCTGAGGGCCTCGCAGGAGTAGCAGGAGGACTGGACTCTGGTAAGGCAAATCTTTACTACTATATCCCCCCATCCTACCTGCATGCCATCACATACTCCCACCCTTACCCTCACACCCATCACCCCAACAACCCACAGATACCTCACCAACAAAACCCACACATCCCAAAACCAAGCCCTGCATGTGACACCAATGCATGGACACCCATCACCCAAGCATGTCCACTACAGAGACCCACTCATGCCCCAAAATCACCAATCTCACAAGGACCAAGACAATAATGCAAGCACTGGAGTACAGGGTCAACCACCCATTGCACACAATGTCACACACACATACATTAATTATGCATTTACACCCCAACAGGACCCCTACCCAACGTCACCGGACAGGAGGTGCCTGACATATCCAGTCCCCCCACAGAAGAGGCCCACAGTGATGACATCAGCTCTGAACAACTGTATCAAGATGACCAGTCCAGGCCCATCTGGGACCTCTGGACAGTCGGTTCGCCTGACACTGTCACAGGCCACCACAGAGCCTTCCCATCAGGAAACACCAGCACAGCACCCACCCAGCGGGCCCATCCTTCTGTCCCCAGGACACGTCAATAAGCAGTGTGTCCACCACTACAGGGAACGCAGGCAAACCCACCAACCTAAGAAAATCAGGGACCTGAGGGCAGTGGCAGTGGGCACACGGTTCAGGGGACAGAGGCACAGGATAACAGGGAAACTGGGAGTACTGCTGTGCGACAGGGGTAGGACAAGCCCAGGGAACCCACTCTCCATGAGGCACTCTCCAACATCATGGGAGCTTACCATCATTCCCAGGAGACAATGGCAACAGTACTGGCCAAATTTCAGGAGACCCAGCGGCTGCTGGAGGAACATGACCTTGGGATCAGGGAGGACTTGAAGTCCATTAACATCACCCTGGTCACCATTGCAAGGGTGCAGGCAGACCTCACCAACACCAGGAGGGACACAGTGGCACAACAAGGGGCCCCTGACAACAGGCCTGGATGATGAACAGCCCTCCACCTTTGCCGGCGCTAGTGGACAGGAGGCACTGCCACAGGAACAACAGGACACCAGCACCCCACCCCCTGCAGATGGAAAACCACCCCGCAAATGGTACCTGAAATCCAGGAAAAAGACAGAGAAAATTGCCAGGACCCCTGCCAGGAAATGAGACCCCCCTGAATGTCACCCTTCTGTTCCACTATGTCACCCTGTCCATCCTTAAACTGCCATTGCTCCACTTCCTATGCCCCTTTGGACAATGCACCTGTGAAACAAATAGACTGGACTCTGCCATGGACATTCCTCCACCATCCCCCCAGCCCATTTTACAACCCCTACACTTATTTGCACAGGAATAAACACACTTCAATCACAAAACAATCTGGAGTTAGTCTGTGCTTTCACAAATGTGTAATTGCAATAACTATTGAAAATAGCAATGTCAATTTACTTGTTCACATACCAATGTAACACAGCTGTAGGACAGCAGTAAACATAGCAGAGGTCACAAAGTGGGACCCAAATCTGTGAAATGGAAAGTCAAAGTGACAAGTCAGGGTCCATACACTAAATGAAAATGACACACTTATGCTAGTTGGAATAATAGAATGAGAAGTGGGAAACAGTGGCATCTTCTTACCTGTTTCTTACTGGAAGTATTGCCTGATGAAGTTGTTTTGGTTGTCGATATCCTCTTCTTCTCCCTCCTCTTCTTCACTGTCCACAGGCTCCACAGCTGCCACAAGACCACCATCTGGCGAATTCTCCTGCAGAAAAGGCACCTGGTGTCGCAAAGCCAGGTTGTGCAGCATACAGCAGGCCACGATTATCTGGCACACCTTCTTCGGTGAGTAGTAGAGGGATCCACCTGTCAGATGGAGGCACCGGAATCTGGCCTTCAAGAGGCCGAAGATGCATTCGATCACCCTCCTAGTTCGCTCATGTGCCTCATTGTAGCATTCCTCTGCCCTTGTCCTGGGATTCCTCACTGGGGTCAGTAGCCATGACAGATTGGGGTAACCAGAGTCACCTGCAAATGTCGAGGGACAACTGTTAGACACACACTAACCCTTAGGGACAACTCCATACCCAGACACCTATGTCAACTGTATTGGGACCTTGACCTCACCTATTAGCCACACACGGTGCCTCTAGAGTTGGCCCATCACATAAGGGATGCTGCTATTCCTCAAAATGTAAGCGTCATGCAAAGAGCCAGGATACTTGCCATTGACATGGGAGATGTACTGGTCTGCCAAACACACAATCTGCACACTCATCGAATGGTAGCTCTTCCGGTTTCTGTACACCTGTTCATTTCTGCGGGGGGGGACAAATGCCACATATGCCCCATGAATGGCACCAATGATGTTGGGGATATGTCCCAGGGCATAGAAGTCACCTTTCACTGTAGGCAAATCCTTCACCTGAGGGAAAACGATGTAGCTGTGCATGTGTTTCAGCAGGGCAGATAACACTCTGGACAACACGTTATAGAACATTGGCTGGGACATCCCTGATGCCATGGCCACTGTTGTTTGAAAAGACCCACTGGCCAGGAAATGTAGTATAGACACGACCTGCATTAGAGGGGGATTCCTGTGGGATGGCGGATAGCTGACATCAGGTCCGGCTCCAACTGTGCACACAATTCCTGGATTGTTGCACAATCAAGTCTGGATGTGACCAGGATGTGTCTCTCTTCCATTGTCAACAGGTCCACAGGGGGTCTGTACACCGGAGGATGAAACCATCTCATCACCTGCCCCAGCGGACATGCCCTATGGAGGAGAACAGCGAGCAGAGAGTCATCCAACACTGAGGTATCACAATGTTTTATTTTCAGAAACGCAATTAATCCGCAATATGCCGGTATATGGTATATTCCCAGCCTAGATAGGTGTGACACAGTTAACATCCATCCCATGTGGCCTCCTGAAATGGCGGCTGCCTGACCTGTAAGGTGGAACAAGGGGATATGAGGTAACTGCGCTGGCGTTCTACACTGTCGCGGTGGGCGGTCGAAGACCGCAGCGCAATTCAGCATCGGTTAACATTGGGCCCTATGGGTCCCAGGAGGCAATAACGATGTACGCCGGTGGTGACGGTACGCACCGCCGCTAACGTGACTGCCATTTTCTGTCTGTTCACTCACTTGATACCTGACCTTCAACAGGAGAGGACCTACACTGCAAGTGCTGCTGTGACCTCGGTCTGGAAGCGACAATGGCTCACATGTCTGGTGATAGGGCCCCTGCCGTCACTTCGGAGGAGTTGGAGAAACTAGTGGATGGGGTCCTCCCCCAGTACACACAACTGTACGGTCCTCCAGACAAACAGGTGAGTACACTGTGAGCATGATGCATGGGCAATGCCTGTATTGAGTGGTGTGGATGGAAGATACATGGGGGGGCTGAGGCCTGCATGTGCGGATGGGGAGTGTATGTGCATCAGGGCAAGGGTGGGAACTGGGGGGCAATGAGTATGACGGTCCGGACGGGTAAGTAATTTCCTTTCGCCCCTGTACCATTCCTCTATGTCAGCGCCAATCAGAAGAAGTGTATTTGGCGTACCATCGCCAAGGAGGTCCGGACCCTGGGGGTCTACCACAGACAGAGCACCCACTGCCGTAAAAGATGGGATGACCTACGCCGCTGGAGCAAGAAGACGGCGGAGGCCCAGCTGGGGATGGCCTCCCAACGTGGGAGGGGTGCCCGTAGCACCATTAGCCCCCCTGATGTTCCGGATCCTGGCGGTGGCATATCCTGTCAGGGAGACCAGATCCTCGGGGTCTGCGCACGTTCCCAACATGTCCACCACAAGACAGCTCCAAAACTCTGATAGAAATATCATAGAGCCTAAGAGAGTCCAAGTGGGGAACAGTGGATTAGGTAGGGAACAGCTGGGAAGGAGACCTGTATGAAGCAAAAGGTTAAACAACACAATATCAGAATATAATCACATTGACTTTCACTAGACTATGGTTCTAAGCATTGTCTCACTGTAACCATGGATAATCTAAGAAGTGACTTTAACTAGACCTCAAGAACTCTGGGTACCTGAAACAAATCAAGAATGATTAATGCAATGTAGGAGCTTTTCATAAAATGTCACATAATGTCTAGAAATCCAAGAACCTTCTAGAATATTGTTTCAAAACAAACACTGCATTTTTAACATGAGGACAAATCAATGTGAAACATTCCCTGGAATTGTACTAGGGACTTAGGTGGTCATTACAACCCTGGAGGACGGTGTTAAAGCGGCGGTAAGACCGCAAACAGGCCGGTGGTAAAAAATTTGGAATTACGACCGTGGCGGAAACCGCCAACAAAGACAGCCACTTTAACACTCCAACCGCCACGGCGGTACAGACAAACAGCGCGGCGGTCACCGCCAACAGACAGGCGGGAGAAAATGTACCGCCCACACTATTATGACAGGCCAATCCGCCACCTTTTCTGGGGCGGATTCACCGCGGATAATAACACGGCGAAACAGGCATTTCGAAGGGAAAACGCTCACCTCTACACACTCCACGAGGAAGGAGGGCACCATGGAGCCGGAACTCCATATTCTTCCTGCAATAGTTTTCCTGCTCCTGTACCAGGAGCACCAACGCCGGCGGCGAAGACCACGGTGAGTACTGCACCTACGACATAGGGGAGGCAAAAAACAGGGACACACACATGCAACACGCAAAACCCCCACCCCCACCCTCACCCACTACCACACACACACCAATGCATATCCAAACAGTAACACCCCCCAGGCCCCTGGAAGAATGCAAAGACAAAAGGAAATGAGTGTAACCATTGTATAATATCTAAATAGAGTAAGCAAAAATATACATATATACACTATTAACAAAATATACACCACGAATAGTAGTCCAGGTAATACACCATTCACAGACCGTGGACCACTGGGCCCAAAATGCATGGGCGAGGCCCACACAAGATATCCGAACATGATGGAGCGAACACTGCAGGGGTATCAGATAGAAAAACAACAGGGACCTCAGGGGGAAGGGAAGAGGGGGGCACCTCAGCCAGATGAGTCCACAACGCCAGATCCACGAGGGTGCTCCATGCCCATTAATGTATCCTGGGGAGTGCAAAGCCACAGTCTCTAAAGTCTCTCCAGTGGGTGGTTTGCCCACTGCTTTATCCTGGGGAGTGCAAAGCCACAGTCTCTCAAGTCTCTCCAGTGGGTGGTTTGCCCACTGTACCGTCCTGGGAAGTGCAAAGCCACAGTCTCTCCAGTGGGAGGTTTGCCCACTGTACCGTCCTGGGGAGTGCAAAGCCACAGTCTCTCAAGTCTCTCCAGTGGGTGGTTTGCCCACTGTACCATCCTGGGGAGTGCAAAGCCACAGTCTCTCAAGTCTCTCCAGTGAGTGGGTTGCCCACTGCTTTATCCTGGGGAGTGCAAAGCCTCAGTCTCTCAAGTCTCTACAGTGGGTGGTTTGCCCACTGTACCATCCTGGGGAGTGCAAAGCCACAGTCTCTCAAGTCTCTACAGTGGGTGGTTTGCCCACTGTACCATCCTGGGGAGTGCAAAGCCACAGTTTCTCAAGTCGATAACAGTCTCCACTGGTTCTGGAGGGGGCTTTGTGCCCAGAGTGCTTCATCCTGTGCAGGACAGATGGAGTGGATGCATGTCTCCACTGGTTCTGGAGGGGGACTGGTGCCCAGAGTGCATCACTCACCCCGTGACAGTCCCTGTTGCGTCACTGCCCCTGCCGCTCATGGGCTAGCGGTGCTTGAGTTGGCGGTGCTTGCACTGTTCAGCAGTGCTTGAGTTGGCGGCCCTTGCCCTGTTCAGCGGTCTTTGCCCTGTTCAGCGGTGCTTGAGTTGGTGGTGCTTGCCCTGTTCAGCGGTGCTTGAGTTGGCGGTCCTTGCCCTGTTCAGCGGTGCTTGAGTTGGCGGTGCTTGCCCTGTTAAGTGGTGCTTGAGTTGGCGGTCCTTGCCCTGTTCAGCGGTCCTTGCCCTGTTCAGCGGTGCTTAAGTTGGCGGTGCTTGCCCTGTTCAGTGGTGCTTGAGTTGGCGGTCCTTGCCCTGTTCAGCGGTCCTTGCCCTGTTCAGCGGTGCTTGAGTTGGCGGTGCTTGCCCTGTTCAGCGGTGCTTGACTTGCCGGTCATTCATTGCCCAGCTGGGCTGGGGCTAGCGGTCCTTCAATGCCCAGCTGGGCCGTGGCTGGCGGGGTCCTCCTGGGCAGCTGGGCTGTGGCTTGTGGGGCCCTCCTGGGCAGCTGGGCTGTGGCTGGCGGGGTCCTCCTGGGCAGCTGTGCTGTGGCTGGCGGGGCCCTCCTGGGCAGGTGGGCTGTGGCGGGCGGGGCCCTCCTGGGCAGCTGGGCTGTGGCTGGCAGGGCCCTCCTGGGCAGCTGGGCTGTGGCTGGCGCCCTCCTGGGCAGCGGGTCTGTGGCTGGTGAGGCCCTACTGGGCAGCTGGGCTGTGGCTGGCAGGGCCCTCCTGGGCAGTGGGGCTGTGGCTGGCGGGGCCCTCCTGGGCAGCGGGGATGATGGCGGTTTTCTCAGCTGGGCTGTGGCTGGCAGGGCCCTCCTGGGCAGCTGGGCTGTGGCTGGCGCCCTCCTGGGCAGCGGGCCTGTGGCTGGTGAGGCCCTCCTGGGCGGCTGGGCTGTGGCTGGCAGGGCCCACCTGGGCAGTGGGGCTGTGGCTGGCGGGGCCCTCCTGGGCAGCGGGGATGATGGCGGTTTTCTCCGCTGTGCTGCTCCTCCCAGACTTTGCAGCTTTCTTTTGGCCCTTCCCCACCTTGGAAGGAGTCACAGCTGAGTCCACACTCCCCCCGGGACCCCTGTGAGCGGCGTGGGTGGCTGGAGTCTTCCCCCTCTCCCGCCAGGCACTGGCCAACTTCTGGTGCTTCACTGGGGGGGGACTGGCAGTGCTCTTGCTTCGTGATACACTGGCTGTCCTGGTGGCCGGTGCACTCCACATACCTGTCACAACAGGCACCACTGGTCCCGGTGATTTTGTGGCTGAGGTGCTAGTACGGGACCTATGAGTTGGACGGGGGGGAAATAAGTTAAGGGTGGACAGGAAAAGTTGTTTGGAGACACTGGGACGGGTAGCTAGAGGGGGTTTGGGAGTGGAGGAAGAGGTGGTGGTTGTAGGAGGTGTACGTTTTGTGGATTTGGGTGCAGGTGCATGTGCTGGAGGCTGTCGTGAGGTGGATGGCTGTTGGGTGGGTGTGTGGCTGCGTTTGTGTATCTTGGGAGGGGGCGTCACAGACACACTGGGAGAGGACACAAGGGACGTGTGCATGGTAGTGGGGGTGGTGAGTGCACGTGAGCGGGGTGTGGTGGTGGGTGTGCTGGTGCGGGATGTAGTAGCTGTAGTGGTAGTGCATGCAGGCGTGAGTGTAGAGGAGACTGGGAGGGAGGAAGGAGACGAGGAGGAGGGGGACACAGTGGAGGCAGTGGATGTTGGTGTGTCTGTATGTGTGTGATGGTTGCGTGAGTGCCTGTGGGATGTGTGGTGCTTATGTTTGCCTGAGCTTCCCTTGTGTGGTGAGGTGTGTGCAGGCTGGTCTGATGGTGTGCTTGGGATAGGCAGAGGTACAGGGGATTGGGTCTGGGTGGAGGAAGTTTGAGGGGGGAGGCTAGACACAGGGACAATGGCTGCCATCAGTGCTGAGGCCACAGTTTGAACGGTTCGATGAAGGGCAGCCTGACCAGAATGAATGCCCTCCAGGAATGCATTTGTGTGTTGCAACTCCCTTTCTACACCCTGGATGGCATTCAAAATGGTAGACTGCCCAACAGTGAGGGACCTGAGGAGGTCAATGGCCTCCTTACTGAGGGCAGCAGAGGTGACAGGGGCAGGGGCTGAGGTGCCTGGGGCGAAGGAGATGCCCACCCTCCTGGGTGAGCGGGCACGGAGCGAAGGAGGAGGGCCTGCTGGGAGGGTGGTGCTGGTAGGGGGGGTGGCGGCTGTACCTGTAGATGCAGGGAGCACAGTTGTTGCCGCCACCACAAGGGAGCTCCCATCGGAGGACAAGTCCGTGTCGCTGGTTGCAGATCCTGTGACCTCCGTGGTGCTCCCCTCGCCCTCCATTCAACTGGTGTATTCTGAGTCCGTAGTGTGGGCCCCTATGCCCATGTGGGATGCAGCTCCCTTGCGCTCCGGTGCCACTGCTCCTCTGCCTGATGATGCTAATGCACACAAGAATAGGGAGACTGCAAAAAAAGGGGGGGGAACAGAAGAAAGACAGGTTGAGTCCATGGCTTACCGCTACCGTTGGCAGACAAGACAGACACAGCAGCCCCCTGCACTACAGCGCGCACTTGGGCTCTACCGTGCAATTCCTGGGAAATGGCCTACAAGGCTATGGATGACATCTGCACACATAGATGACACAGGGGCATGAATAGCTGTACTTGGCACTCTACAGAGGTGGGGTGGGGCGCCACATGTCCATGCCTTACGAAGGGGCCTAGCCTATTTAACTCGCCCTGGCCTAGGGAAACCCACAACCCTCCTCCCCCACCCAGACCCCTCCACTGTGCGCAAAGTCAGCTGAATGAGAGTGTACTCACCCCCTTGTGTCTGCTGTGATGCCCTCAAGCGCCCATCCATCTCAGGGTAGGCCACTGCCAGGATCTGGAACATCAGGGGGGTCATGGTTCGACGGGCACCCCTCCCACGTTGGGAGGCCATCCCCAGTTGAGCTTCCGCCGCCTTCTTGCTCCAGCGGCGAATGTCCTCCCATCTCTTCCGGCAGTGGGTGCTCCGTCTGTGGTGGACCCCCAGGGTCCTGACGTCCTTGGCGATGGCACGCCAAATATCCTTCTTCTGGTGGGCGCTGACCTACATGAAATTTACAGTGGAAGAAGAGAAGTCATTACCAACTGCACCGTCAAAGTGATTGGCCCCTATCCCTACCCTTGCCATGTGGCACATGCACCCACCATCTTTCATGCAGGCAGGACTCTGTCCCTCTTCCTTCTTACAACCAGCCCTCTCCACACAGGCATAGCCCATGCAACATGTCCTTGTGTACTTAGCTGTTGGTCTGGAGGACCGTAGAGTAGCGTGTACTGGGGGAGGACCCCCTCGACTAGCTTCTCCAACTCCTCCGATGTGAAGGCAGGGGCCCTTTCCCCAGACGCACGAGCCATTGTCTCTTCCAGACCAAGGTCACAGCAGCACTTGCAGTGTCAGTCCTCTCCTGTCGAAGATCAGGTATCGAGTGATTCAACAGATCGAAAATTGTGGTCACGTCCGCAGTGGTTACGTCCGCGGCGGTGCGTACCATCACCGCCGGCATACATCGTCATTGGCTCCTGGGACCCATAGGGTCCAATGTTAACCAATGCAGCATTGCGCTGCGGTCTTCGGCCGCCTACTGCGACGGTGTACAATGCCAGTGCAGTTACCTCACATCCCACTGTCCCGCTTTAGAGGTCAGGCAGCCGCCATTTCAGGGGCCCACATGGCCTAATTACCAACTGCGTCACACATACCTAGGCCTACTCTAAACACACATACAGGCCAGATTTTGTGTATGAATCGTGTTCTGTGTAGACTGTGTGTACATACCTCTGAGTTGTTTGACTCTGTGGTTGCTGTTTTCCTTCATAGGCACCGTCCGCTGGGACATGTGAGGAGATGGCGGAATCTTCTGGTGTACCGACCGCTGGTGGACCTGTCAACAATGGAGGAAAGAAATTTGATTATCACCTACAGGTTTGACCGTGCCACAATCCAGGAACTGTGCACCCAGTTGGAGCCAGACCTGATGTCAGCAATCCGCCATCCCACAGGCATCCCCCTGAAGTGCAGGTGCTGTCAGTGCTCCACTTCCTTGCAAGTGGGTCATTTCAAACCACTGTGGCCATGGCATCAGGGATGTCCCACCCTATGTTTTCCAGCGTATTGTCCTGCTGAAACACATGTACAGCTACATCGTGTTCCCTCAGGTGGAGGACTTGCTTACAGTGAAAGGTGATTTCTATGCCCTTGGACATATCCCCAACATCATAGGTGCCATTGATGGGACCCATGTGGCTTTTGTCCCCCCCCACAGGAGTGAACAGGTGTACAGGAACCGGAAGAGTTATCATTCCATGAATGTACAGATGGTATGTTTGGCAGACCAGTACATCTCCCATGTGAATGCCATGTTCCCTGGCTCAGTGCATGACACCTACATTATGCGGAATAGCAGCATCCCTTATGTGATGGGTCAACTACAGAGGCACCGGGTGTGGTTATTAGGTGACTCTGGTTACCCCAACCTGTCATGGCTACTGACCCCAGTAAGGAATCCCAGGACCAGGGCAGAGGAACGCTACAATGAGGCCTATGGGCAGACTAGGAGGGTGATGGAACGCACCTTCGGCCTCCTGAAGGCCAGGTTTTGGTGCCTCCATATGACAGGTGGATCCCTATTCTACTCACCAAAGAAGGTGTGCCAGATCATCGTAGCCTGCTGTATGCTTCACAACTTGGCTTTGCGACGACAGGTGCCTTTTCTGCAGGAGGATGGTCCAGATGGTCCAGATGGCGGTGTTGTGGCAATATTTCCAGTGAAACACAGGTGAGAATGCATTCCTGTCTACTACATGTACTTTTAGACTTCTACCTCTATCTTGTCTATCGATTTCACCCAGTGTATGGTCACTGAGTTGTCACTTTCCCTTATGGTTTCACAGGTGTGGGTCCCAACGTGTGTCATCTGCTTAGATTCCTCATGGACTAGAGCTGTGCAACATAGGTATGTTGACATTACTAATTCCTGGAAATTGTGTCACTGTCATTGCAAATACACTATTTCAAAATCACAGACAGACTTCAGATCTTTTGGTGCTTTAGGTGTGTTTATTTACATACAAAATATTGGAGGCTGAAGTTAAACGGTGAGGGGTGATGGCGGAGGAGTGTGCATGGCAGAGTCCAGTCTATTTGTCTCACAGGTGCATTGCCCATATGGGCATAGGAAGTGGAGCTGGGGCAGTTCCAATATGGACAGGGTGTCAAAGTGGGACAGTTGGTTGACAATCAGGGTGGTCACATTTCTTGGCGGGGGTCTTGGCATCGTGCTCTGTCTTGTTCCTGGATCTCAGGGACCGCTTGCGGGGTGGTTCTCCATCTGCAGGGGGTGGGGTGCTCGTGTGGTGGTCCTGTGGCGGTGCCTCCTGTCCACTAGCGCCGGCGGAGATGGTGGGCAGTTCATCGCCCATGCTAGTGTCAGGGGCCCCTTGGAGTGCCACAGTGTCCCTCCTGGTGTTGAGTATTTCCTACAGCACCCCTACGATGGTGCCCAGGGCGGAGCTGATGGTTCTGAGTTCCTCCCTGAACCCCAAATACTGTTCCTCCTGAATGCGCTGGGTCTCCTGAAACTTGGCCAGGACCGTTGCCATCATCTCCTGGAAGTGGTGGTATGCTCCCATGATGGAGGAGAGGGCCTCGTGGAGAGTGGGTTCCCTTGGCCTGTCTGCCCCCTGTCGCACAGCAGCCCTCCCAGTTCCCCTGTGTTCCTGGGCCTCCGTCCCCTGGACCGTGTGCCCACTGCCACTACCAACAGGTCCCTGTTGTTTTTGGGGTGGTGGGTTAGCCTGGGTTCCCTGTAGTGGTGGACACACAGCTGATTGACGTGTCCTGGGGACGGAGTTATGGGCCCGCTGGGTGGGTGCTGTGCTGGTGTTACCAGAGGGGGGAAGGTCTGTGGTGGCCTGTGCCTGTGTGAGGGGAACCGACTCTCCCGAGGCCCATGATGGTCCAGGCTGGTCATCTAGATCCAGTTGGACAGAGCTGCTGTCATCACTGTGGGCCTCTTCTGTGGGTGGGGTGGAGATGTCTGGACCCTCCTGTCTGGTGACGTTGAGTAGTGGTCCTGCAGGGGTGTAAAAGCATGATTATTGCATCTCTGTGTCTCATGGTGTGCAATGGGTGGGTGACCGTGTACCCCAGTGCTTACATTCCCGTGTGGGGGCTTGTGTGATGGTGGTTTGGGGGGGTTCGGGTATGTGCAGTGGGCATGCTTTAGTGATGGGTGTCCATGCATTGTTGTTGCATGCAGGGCTTGGTGTTTGGATGTGTGGTTTGTGATATTGGTACATTTGTGAGGAGTTGGAGTGATAGGGGTGGGGGTGAGGGTTGTGTTATGTGCTGGCATGCAGGTAGGGTGGGGGATATGGTAGTTAAAGGTTTGACTTACCAGAGTCCATTCCTCCACCGACTCCTGCGAGGCCCTCAGGATGCAGAATCGGCAAGACCTGCTCCTCCCATGTTGTTAGTTGTGGGTGAGGAGGTGGGGGTCTGCCGCCAGTCAGCTGGACCGCCTGGTGGTGTCTGGAGACCACGGAACACACCTTTCCCCGTAGGTCGTTCCACCTCTTCCTGATGTCGTCCCGATTTCTTGGGTGTTGTCCCACTGCGTTGACCCTGTCGACTACTCTTCCCCATAGCTCCATCTTCCTTGCAATTGAGGTGTGCTGCACCTGTGGTCCAAATAGCTGTGGCTCTACCCGGACGATTTCCTCCACCATGACCCTGAGCTCCTCCTCCGACAACCTGGGGTGTCTTTGCCGTGCCATGGGGTGGTGTAGGTGATGTGTGGGGTGGTGTGTGTGGTGATAAGTGTGGTAATATGTAGTGGTGTGTGGTGTTTTGTGCGTGGAAGTTGTGTGGGTGATGGTGCTGAGTGCCTGTGGCTGCTAGTTTGTGGATGTTGGTTTCTCTCTCTGTAATAGTGGCCGTAGGGGTTTGTGGGTGTTTGTTTTATATTGTAATGGGTGTGTGGGAGTGGTGTGTGTAAGTGTATCAGGTGTGTGTATTTCAAATTGTCCAATGTGGTGGTGTTTTGTAAAAGTGTGTGTATTTTTAGCGCAGCAGTGTGTACCGCCAATGGAATACCGCGGTTGAAAGACCGCCGCGTGGATTCGTGTGTTGTGATAGCGTGGGCGTATTTCTGTTGGCGTGAAGGTGGAGGATTCGTTTTTGATGTGACGGACTTGTGTGGGTGTCTGAATTTTGTCGGATTTCGAGATGTGGGTCATAATAGCTGTGGCGGAATTCCACAGCTGTGGCGGTGTGTTGGAGGTCTTCTGCACGGTGGTAAGCGGCTTTTACCTCCAATGTTGTAATGACCCCCTTAATATGCACAAAGAACGTCACATTTTGGATTTATCATCTTCACAGGAAATCCATAGGCTCAGGATAAATAAGTGTTCTTCATCAAACGTTACACACCAAAGTTTTTACTTGCCATGAAATGATCGCGCACACTGTTGCCGATCGGAACGCCAAGTTTTACATGCGGGAAATGAATTGCGCACACTGCCGGTTCTAACAAGAATATGTAAATGCCATGAAATGATCGCGCAAGCCTTTGCCGATCTGAACACCAAGTTTTACTTGCGGGAAATAAATCGCGCACACTGCCGATTCTAACAAGAATATGCAAACGCCATGAAATGATCGCGCAAGCCTTTGCCGATCTGAACACCAAGATTCACATGCAGTAAATGAATTGCGCTCACTGCCGATTCAAACAAGAATATGCAAATGCCATGAAATGATCGCGCGTGTCACAGCCGATCTGAACACCAAGGTTTACATGTGGTAAATGAATAGCGCACACTGCCTGATTCAAACAAGAGTATGCAAATGCCAGAAATGATCGTGCATGCCGCCGCCGATCTGAATACCAAGGTTTACATGTGGTAAATGGATCACGCACACTGCTGATTCTAAAAAGAATATGCAAATCTGATCTGAACATCAAGGTTTACATGAGAGCAATGACTTGCGTACTCTGAAAGTTCCACGAGTAGGCCCAAAACTCTAGAATCTCTGAGAACGGGGTCGGGGGCCCAGCCCGACCTCTGCCTTACCACCCTGCTCAAAGATCAACAGAATAATGCGGGGCAGGCCTGGAACATCAAGGTAGGCCTCCGGAACAGGAGCTCAGGAAATTGCTGCTGCTCTGTACCGGGACCTCTGAATAGTGAGCACGCGGAGCTGAGCTGGCTCCCTTATATAGAATCTGGCCCAGCCCACAAACCACACCCAGTCATGCTGCAGAGAAAGCTTCTAGAAGGTCCTAGAAAGGGACCATACCCTAACACACTCAGTCAGTCTACAGCAATGCCTTACAAATAAACAGTTATAGCAAACATCATTAATAGTATTTTTCAAGGTTAAAGTCTGCAATGCAAAAGGTTAGCATACTCCATATAAACACAATGCGTGAATTATGCTCTTCCTTAAAGGCTATTTTTTTGCATTGTTGTCTCCCGTAGAGCGCGCACTGTCCTGATGTTGACATATTCGGAGTTGGATGGACGCTTGAGGGCATCACAGCAGCTACAAGGGGATGAGTACACTCTCATTCAGCTGACTCAGCGCGCATGACGAGGTGTCTGGGTGGGGGAGGTGGGTAGTGGGTTCCCCTAGGCCAGGGCGAAGTTTGTAGGCAAGGTCCCTTGTGAGGCAGGCTTTGTGGCACCCCAACCCCACCAGTGGTCAGAGCCATCTACATCTAGTCAGGCTCCCGTGACTTTCAGGTGTGCAGCAATTGGTCTTAGGCCTCGTACCCTATGGTCAGCTGAAATGTCTAGGAACTGTTAGTGCATGGCGTAGTAAAAGGACTGCCCCATGTGTGTTGTGTCCGCCAACGGCAGTGGTGTTGCAAGCACTGAACATGTCTTTCTTCTGTCTTCCCCCCCCTTTTTGTGGTCTCCCTGTTCTTGTGTGCAATAACATCATCAGGCGGAGGAGCATTGGCACCGGAGCAGGAGGGAGCTGCAACCCACTTGGCCCTGGATGGCGAAACAACAGAGCCGGAAGTCACCAGTGGGACGGAGTATGAGGGGAGCTCCACGGCAGGGACAGGAGCAGACAGCAGTGACAGCGACTCCTACTCTGACGGGAGCTCCCTTGCAGTGGTGGGCACCTCTGTGCCCACCGCATCAACAGGTACAGTCGCCTCCCCCCCTACCAGCACCGCCCTCCCAGCAGCCCCTCAGCGTGTGTCCTGTGCCCGCTCACCCAGGAGGGTGGGCATCTCCTTCGCCCCAGGCACCTCAGGTCCTGCCCCAGTCAGCCCTGCTGCCCTCAGTGAGGAGGCTATTGACCTCCTGAGATCCCTAACTGTTGGGCAATCTACCATTGTGAATGCCATCCAGTGTGTCGAGAGGAATTTGCAACAAACAAATGCATACCTGGAGGGCATTCATTTTGGGCAGGCAGCCCAACAGAGAGCATTTCAGGCTCTGGCCTCAGCACTGATGGCAGCCATTGTCCCTGTGTCCAGCCTCCCCCCTCCAACTTCCTCCAGCCAGACCCAATCCCCTGTACCCCAGCCTATCCCAAGCACACCATCAGACCAGCATGCACATTCATCAACACACAAGAGTGGACAAGGCAAACATAAGCACCACACATCCCACAGGTACTCACACAAGCACCATCCCCATGCAGACACAGCAACATCCACAGCCTCTACTATGTCCCCCTTCTCCATGTTCTCCTCCTCCCTCACAGTCTCCCAGTCTCATCGCCACTCACACCTGCATGAACTACATCCTCAGCCACTGCCTCCATCACAGGCACGCCCATCACCACACACCGCTCACGTGCACTCACCACCCCCACTACCATGCACACATCCCCAGTGTCCTCTCCCAGTGTGTCAGAGAGCCCTCCTCCCAAAGTACACAAACGCAGGCACACACCCACCCAACAGCCATCCACCTCACAACAGCCTCCATCCCATGCACCTTCACCCAAATTCAGCAGATGTACACCCCCTACAACCACTACGTCTACCTCCATTCCCAAACCCCCTCCATCTTCCCATCCCAGTGTGTCTAAGAAACTCTTCCTGGCTAACATTTACCTCTTACCTACACCTCCCGCCCCGTACTTTCCCGAGGGCCAGGCTTTCCAGGTCCCAGCCCAGCACCTGAGCCACCAAATCCCCAGGCACAGTGATGCCAGCAACTGTGGGGTCAAGGAGTGTGCCACCCATCAGGGCTGCCAGTGTGCCATGTAGCAAGTGCAAGGACATTCCGCCACCTGCCAAGGTGAAAAAGGTGCCCACATCCCGGAGGGAGAAACCGAAAGTTCCAGCCACCAAGGGCTCAGCAAAAACCAAAGGGGATAGTGGCAAGACAACTGTGGCACCATCAAAGCTGGGGAAGGGTCAAAAGCTGAAGAGCAAGTCAGGAGAGGGCATGGTGCACCGACTGAGGGACCAGTGTCACACTTTCTGTCCACGACCACGCCAACCTGTACCGCAGCGAACACCGCTAGCTGCCCCGCCACCACAACCACCACCACAACCGCCACCTGCACCGTAACCTGCACCACCCCTAGCACATCTACAGCCTCAGCGACAGTCCCCAGCATTTTCCCAAGTGGGCAGCCGTCCGAGGCTGCAGGAAACATCTGCTGTGTCCCTCTGCAGGTGCTGACCCATGCACCACCACCAGCACCACCACCAGCATTGCAGCAAGCACCGCCGCAACAGACACTGCCGCAAGCACCGCCGCAACAGACACCGCTGCAAGCACCGCCGTGACAGACACCGCCACAAGCACCACCACCGGCCCCGCGGCATCGTCGGACACAGGTACCACCACTGACATGGCTACCATCCCCAGTGGTCAGTCGTCTGAGGCTGGAGGAGAGTTTCTGGAGCCTGGGCAGCTTCCATGAGGCATTTCTTCCATCACTGTTTACACCTGCAGGTGGAAGGCGCAGCCGCAGCAGTGTGAGGTATGTCGCTTCCTCCATGGCGTATCATGCTACCTGAACCTTGCCAATCTCATGGTACGCACACCCAGGTGAGGGAGTTGTACCAGCCACACTGCATGTGGAGCACTCTGGGCACCATGCTCCCTCCAGAATCAGTGGAGAGATACATCCACTACCTCTGTCCTTGGCAGGATGAAGCACTCTGGGCACCATGCCCCCTCCAGAACCAGTGGAGAATGACATCCACTACCTCTGTCCTTGGCAGGATGAAGCACTCTGGGCACTATGCCCCCTCCAGAACCAGTGGCGAATGACATCCACTACCTCTGTCCTTGGCAGGATGAAGCACTCTGGGCACCATGCCCCCTCTGTAACCAGTAGGGAATGACATCCACTACCTCTGTCCTTGGACGGATGAAGCACTCTGGGCACCAGGCCCTTCCAGAACCAGTGGATAATGACATCCACTTGTGAGACTGTGGCTTTGCACTCCCCAGGATGCAGCAGTGGCCAACCCACCCGCTGGAGAGACTTGAGAGACTGTGGCTTTGCACTTCCTTGGATAAAGCAGTGGGCAAACCACCCATTGGAAAGACTTGTGAGACTGTGGCTTTGCACTCCCCAGGATGCAGCAGTGGCCAACCCACCCACTGGAGAGAATTGAGAGACTGTGGCTTTGCACTTCCTAGGATAAAGCAGTGGGCAAACCACCCACTGGAGAGACTTGTGAGACTGTGCCTTTGCATTCCCCAGGATAAAGCAGTGGGCAACCCACCCACTGGAGAGACTTGTGAGACTGTGGCTTTGCACTCCCCAGGATACATCAATGGGCATGGAGCCCCCTCGTGCAGCAGTGGTGTCATGCGTTCATCAGGCTGAGGTGCCCCCCTCTTCCTCCCTCTGAGGTGCCTGTATATTTTCGATCTGCTGCCCCAGCGGTGTTCTCTCCTATTCAAGTCAGGTATTATGTGTGGGCCTTGCCCATGCATTTTGGGCCCAGTGGTCCACGGACAATGATTAGTACACTATCCGGACTTGTGTAGTTGGTGTACATATTTGTATATACTGAATTTTGACTTTTGAATACTGGATTTTTCTTGATTACAATGGTTACAATCATTTCCTTTTGTCCTTGTGTTCTTCCAGGGGGTGGGAGGGTGTATATGTAATGTTGCTGCATGTATTTGTGTGTCTGTTGTTGTGTTTGGTGGTCAGGGTGGGGGTCTTGCATGTGTGTGTCAGTCTGCTTCCTCCCCCCTCCCCTGTGTAGGCACAGTACTCACGTGGTTGCCACCGCCTCCGTTCGGTAAACCAACATGGGTAACACATGATGTTCGTGCTCCATGACGTCCTGGTTCCTCGTTGGGTGTCATGAGGTGAGAGTTTTCCCTTCTGTGTACTGTTTCCGCCGTGCTTTTGATAGCGTTGGTTCCACCCGAGAAAAGGTGGTGGATAGGCCTCTTGTAATAGGGTGGGCTGTACTGTGTCTCCCGCCTGCCTGTTGGCTGTGACCGCCGTGCTGTTTGTTTCTACCGCGGCGGCGGTCGGAGTGCTAAAGTGGATGTCTATGTTGGCAGTTTCTGTCACGGTTGTAATCCGATTTTTTTTTCTGCCAGCCTGTTTGTGGTATTACCGCCACTTCAACACCGACCGCCAGGGTTGTAATGAGGGCCATAGTTGATATCAGGAGATACTTTTTCTCTGTGCAGTTATATAATTCATTCCGATTGCTGCAGATACCAGCTTTTTTCTAGTGTCCCTATGCTGTCACTTTCTGAAAAATTGTCTCCCCTTCCGCCCTTCTCTTGTTTTACCATTGCTTCACAATTTTGCTTCCCAATTCCCTCATTTGCAATCTTCTAAATATTTTTCTCCCTGCTGCACCTCTCTTTACTTTCTTCACATTGTTGCAGATTCCCACTTCCTGTGTCACCTTCTGAGAAGCTGCCTCATTGCGTTACGCATTGTGTGTTGCTTCGCATCAAGCAAAACAGCAGTTTTATAGGATGTATAGAAAATGTTTTAAGTACTTTCAACTTGAAATCTATAATGTATGATGTGTCATTCCATGCATTGTCACATCACAGCACACAATGCAGAAGCCATCCATAGAGTGTAAAACTATTTTCTAGCTTGGCTGCCACTAGCAAAGGCAATCGTGTCTCTCTCTCAGCATTGTAAAGTGAGGTATTGTCAATGCATGTTTAATTACTACATTTATTATTGCAGCCAGAATGTGAAGAATTAGCTCACTTGTAATTCTTGCAATACACAGAGCAAAGGTGTGCATGATCTTCTTGAATTATTCCATTATCCTTTCCTTACTGAGAACAAACAATCAAGACAGTATGTACTTTACAAACATTTGTACACACGAGAGCGATCCATTTCCACCCCTCTCTTTTACAGGGGAATTAGTTAATTACTAACTAATAGTTACAACTTTGTTGGTCATAGAACCGCCACTGCGGCAGTGGTCACCCTTCCGCAGTGTTGGCAGTTGGACTGTTGTATTACAATGCATATGGTTGCATAGACGAAAGACCACAATGGTCCCTCTGACAGTGCCAGCAAATCTAGACGGCAGGAGCAACAAGATAATCCAATGCACCTGTTGGACGGCAGACTGCCAGTGCAACCTCCAGTCCAATTATGATGCAGCGTTCTGCTGACATGACTGTGGCAGTCAAAGCACCACATCTGAGCAGGCTAGTGCTGCTACATGACACCCAAAACTGATGCTGTCATGGATTCAACTGATGGTAAGCCAAACACTTACTCTTTACCAAAACTCCACAGCAAATTGATGCCCCACCATGGACCTGGCATGGTGTCTGTGGTCCATGGCCCAAACATGTTCTGTGTGCCCCTGTTCAGAGTACTACACAACATATGACCCAAAAACAGCCCTATGATGCCCCCTTTGGCCAGGTCACTGTTTACTGAACAGGCACAATGTTCCAAATGTTAAATGTGTGCACTCATGTAACTGTGCATTCCCCACTTACCAAGGGAAATGATTGCTCAGTGATTGCACCCAAAGTGCATTATATGCCTTGCCACAAGAATCAGGGCCACCATCACATAAAATACAGCAGTGAAGTACCAACACTCATAACATACTGAAGACAAGTGGCCTGTTGGGTACAAATGTCACCCACAACATTAAGCAACATGAGCTTATGGATCACTGTACTCAGCCATATGTCTGTTCAATATAGCATACAGGCAGTGGATTGGACTTCTGTGTACTTGGTCATTTGGACAATAGGCATGGGACATCAGCATACGCCTAATACCAAACCTACACAAATATCAACTCTTCTTTTGGGTCGCACATGGGACACCTCCAGAGATGGCTGATTCTAACACATAAAGGTGACAATATAACATGTATGAATATGTCCAGGACTCACCCCTTTATAGCTGCTATGATTCCCTCAAACGCACCACCAGTATGAGGGCCATGGGGGGGGGGGGTGCAGGGCCTGAAGCGTGCAATGTCTACATTGGGAGGACAGCCCCAGCTAGATCTCCATCATCTTCCTGGCCCAGTGTCTCAGGTCCTCCTACCTCTTCTGACAAAGGACCCTGCATCAGTTATAGACCCCCAGGGTCTGCACCTTCCTAGCAATGACTCTCCAAATGGCTTGCTTCTAATGGGTGTTGACCTGTAAGGATACAATAGACAAATGAAGACATCATAATTCAATAATTTAGGATATCTGTTTGGTTTACACACATTTTATAGACACCAAGCACAAGCATCTCAGATTTGTTAACACACTACACGTGGAAATTGCACATGCTGAAAAGGAGTGGGACATACATACATCCTTTCGTAGTCATCTGCTGACTATCCCTAACCCTGGTCATGACCTACACTGACTAACAAAACCCATTAACATCATGTGACCCAGGGTCAACCAATATTTACTGTGATGTGAGGTACTATGAAAGACAACACACCATTATGACCTTCTGAAGGGTAAACTACTTGCGCATTACTGTAGAGAGAGCTTTACATCCAGGCACATTGACTAGTTGCCTATGGTCCATACAGGCTACAACCACAGCCAAGACAACAACGTCCTCGACCCCTCACAAACCGGATTTAGACGCAACCACAGCACCGAGACCGCCCTCATCGCCGCAACAGATGACATCAGACGCCAACTCGACCGCGGCAAGACCTCAACCCTCATTCTCCTAGACCTCTCCGCGGCCTTCGACACGGTCTGCCACCGCACCCTACTGTCACGCCTCCAAGAAGCCGGCATCCAGGAAAAAGCCCTAGCCTGGACCTCATCCTTCCTCTCCAGCAGAACACAGACCGTCCGCCTCCCACCCTTCCGTTCAGAAGCCAACAACATCATCTGCGGCGTCCCCCAGGGCTCCTCCCTGAGCCCAACGCTGTTCAACATTTACATGGCCCCCCTCGCACAAGTGGCCTGCCGTTTCGACCTCAACATCATCACCTACCCCGACGACACCCAGCTCATCCTCTCCCTCACCAACGACCCTGCCACCGCCAAAGCCAACCTCCATGAGGGAATGAAAGCAGTCGCCGACTGGATGAGAAATAGCCGCCTGAAACTCAACACCGACAAGACAGAAATCCTCATCCTCGGGACATCCCCCTCCACTTCTACACACCGACCCGCCAACCGCGTTCCGCGAGCCTCGCCAGCGTCCCCCGCATCTAACGAACCTCCTACGGCAGCAGATCCTTCACCTACCTCGCTGCCAAGACCTGGAACACGCTCCCTACCTATCTCCGACAGACTCAAGACCTACTCGCCTTCAGAAGACTCCTCAAGACCTGGCTCTTCGAGCAGTAGCAGACCCCCCCCCCTCAGCACCTTGGAACCCTAACGGGTAAGTAGCACGCTCTGTAAATGTCTGTGATTGATTGATTGATTGATATGTACAGAAAAAGGGACACAGCCCAAACCTCAATGTTTGTAGGCCACATGGCCACAGGCCAAAGTCCAAGGCCACACATGTCACCTGCCTCAACATGGAGAGAACACTGCATGGGCATCAGTTGGAAAATAGGCAGGCACCTTAGGGGGACAGGGGACGATGGGCACCTCAGCAGGGACATGGAACAAGACCACTGGTTCTGGAGGGGGCAACATGCCCTGTGCTTGGTCCTGGGGAGTGCAAGGCCGCAGTCTCTCGAGTGGGTGACTTGCCCACTTGCTCTGGAGGGGGCAACATGCCCTGTGCTTGGTCCTAGGGAGTGCATGGCCACAGTCTCTCGAGTGGATGACTTGCCCACTTGCTCTGGAGGGTGTAACATGCCCTGTGCTTGGTCCTGGGGAGTGCAAGGCCACAGTCTCTTGAGTGGGTGACTTGCCCACTAGCTCTAGAGGGGGCAACGTGCCCTGTGCTTGGTCCTGGTGAGTGCAGGGCCACAGTCTCTTGAGTGGGTGACTTGCCCACTGGTTCTAGAGGGGGCCTTGTGCCCTGTGATCGTGATCCTGGGGAGTCTTGGGTATGTGGGTGCCTTCTTCAATGGTTCTGGAGGAGGCCTCAGGCCCTGTGCTCTTGATTTGGGGAGTCTTGGGTATGTGGGTGTCTTTCCCACTGGTTCTGGAGGGGTCCTCATGCCCTGTGCTCTTGATCCTGGGGAGTGCAAGATCACAGTCTCTCAGGTGGGTGTCATACCCACTGGATTTGCAGGAGGCAGGCTGCACAGCAGCCCATGGACACAGGATTACATACCATCTGCCGGCGGTGATGGCTGCTCACTGGAGGCTGTGGTGCTGCTGGTGGGGGGAGGATTCTGCCCATCACCTGCAACCTCGGGCGGCTGCTCACTGGAGGCAGTGGTGCTGCTGGGAGGCGGAGGCTCCTGTTTATCCCCTGCAACCTCGGATGGCTGCTAACTGGAGGTGGTGGTGCTTCTGGGGGGAAGCTCCTGCCCATCCCCTCCATCCTCAGACAGCTGCACAACCATGGTTGGTGGTGGGGGCTCCATCGCAGTTCCTGCCCCATGCCCCTTCATCTTCGTGCCTGCTGGTGCAGGCTGCTTGCTCTTGCTGCCTGCTGGAGCAGGTACCTTTCCCTTCTTAGCAGCTGCTGCAGGCTCCTTTGTCTTCCTGGCAGTTGGGGCAGGCTCCTTTCCCTTCTTTGCAGCTACTGCAGGCTCCTTTGTCTTCCTGGCAGCTGGGGCAGGCTCCTTTCCCCTCTTGACTGCTGGGGCAGGCCCCCTTTTCTTTCTTGCAGCTGGGGCAGGCTCCTTTCCCTTGAGGCTGCCTGATGCAGGCTCCTTCACCTTTAGGACATGAGGCCTGGATCCTTTTCCACCACGAGTGGGTGTGGTGAAGACTGGGCCTGTGGACTGGGTGGCTGAGGTGCTAGGCTGGCTGGCTGGCTGGCTGGCTTCTTCCTACCTTTGCCATACATACAGGGCAGGGGAGGGGTAGGGAAGAGGACAATGGTGGATAGGGACAGTTTTTTAGGGACATTGGGGTGGGAAGAGGGAGAAGGAATGGGAGTGGAGGAAGAGGGAATGGTTATTGAAGGTGTCTGATGCTGATTTTGGGTGCAGATGCATGAGCTGGATGCTGTTGTGAGGTGGATGGCTGTTGGGTGTCTGAGTGCTTGCGTTTGTGTACCTTAGGAGAGGGCGGACAGACACATTGGGAGAGGACACAGGGGACATTTGCATGGCTGTTGTAGATGTGTCTGCCAGTGAGGTGTGTGTTCTGCTTTGTGTGAATATGATGCTGGTAGCTGATGATGACGTAGTGCATGCAGGTGTGAGTGTAGCCGGAACTGGTAGGGAGGAGGTGGAGGAGGAGGGGGAGACAGTGGAAATAGTGGATGTTGGTGTGTCTGCATTTGGATGGAGTTTCAGTGAGTGCCTGTGGGATGAAGAGTGTTGCTTGTGTTTTCCTGTACCACTCGTGTGTTGTCTTGGGAGCATGCTCGTCTGCCTGTGTGCTAGGGATGGGTTGGGGTTGAGGAGAATGGGATTGGGAAGAGGAAGTTGGAGGGGGGTGGGTGAAAACAAGGACAATGGCTGTCATCAGAGAGGAGGCCAGAGCCTGGATCGATCTCTGTTGGGCCACCAAGCCAGTGTGAATGCCCTCCAGGAATGCAATAGTCTGTTGCATCTGGGCTGCTAGCCCCTGGATGGCATTCACAATGGTAATCTGCACTACAGAGATGGATCTCAGGAGGTCAATAGCCTCTTCACTCCGGGCAGCAGGGCTCCCTGGGGCACGGCCTGAGGTGCCTGGGGCAAAGGAGATGCCCACCCTCCTGGGTAAGTGGGCACAGGCAACTTGATGAGGGGCTGCTGGGAGGGCGTTGATGGTATGGGGGTGGCAGCTGTAGCTGGAGTGGTCACAGAGGTGTCTGCCACCACCGGGAGCTTTCATCGGAGGAGGTATCTGTGTCAGAACTGTCCTTCCAGTCTCCGCCGTGGTGCTCGCCTCACCCTCCGTCCCACTGGTGCCCTCAATGTCGGAGGACTCTGCCTCCTGGGTCCTGTGGGATGCCGCTCCATCAATCGCCGGTGTCCCTGATCCTCCACCCGATGATGCTAATGCACATAAGGACAGGGTGACAAAACAATAAGGGGGGGAGAAACAAAGGATACACTTGGTCAATGGCTGCACCAACACCACAGTTGGTGTACACAGCACCCTGACACACAGGGAACAGCCCTATGCAATATGCCATTGCACTGCCAGAGAAACAGTTAGCAGCCAAGGCATGGGGAGGTACACACACCGCCACATGCAGCACACCTGGGACCCACGCAGCCCTGACAAGTAGTGGATGCCTACGAGCTAGGTTGCAGGATTTCACTTCTGAACCCTAGCCACCAGGGGACCTACGCTGCAATGTCAGGCCTGGCCTAGGGCCACCCACTGACACACATCCCCCACCCGGATAGCACCCTATCATGCGTAAGTTGCAATGATGGGCACTGTACTCACGCCCTTGTGGCTGTTGTGATGCCCTCAAGCACCCATCCAGCTCAGGATGGGCCACCACCAGTATGCTAGCCATCAGACGGGTCAGGGTTCGATGGGTCCCCTTTCCTCTTTGGGAGGCCATCCCCAGCTGGGCATCCGCCTTCTTCCATGCCCAGTGTCTCAGGTCCTCCCACTGTTTCTGACAGTGGGTGCTCCACCTGCCATAGACCCCCAAGGTCCGCACATCCTTGGCGAAGGCACACCATTTACCCTTCTTTTGATGGGCGCTGACCTGGAGAGGCAATACACACAGGAAAATGGAAATAGTAAACAGTCCTGCCTGTTAAACTTATGGCCCACCATACCCCTTCACATCACCATTTACACACACATAGTCCAGCACACAACCAATATGCCACCCAGAGGACATCCACCTACCCCCCCTTAAACAGGACCTTCACACACACCACTCCATCTATTAATGTCACATGCATCGTGCCCACAGTGTACTCACCTGTTGGTCTGGAGGCCCATACAGCAGTCCGTCCTGGGTAGGACCCCATCCACCAGTCTCTCCAACTCCGCTGAAGTGAAGGCTGGGGCCCTTTTCCCACGCACTATGGTAGGTTCCAGACACACGTCACAGCAGCACATGCAGTGTAGGTCCTCTCCTGTTGAAGATCAAGTAACAAGTAAGGGATGAGATAGAAATGGCAGTCACGTCCACGTCGGTGCATACCGCCATCGACGGCACAGATCACCATTGGCCACTGTAACCCACAGGGCCCAATATTATCCAATGAGGAGTTGCACAGCAGTTTCCGACCTCCTCCCGCAATGGTGCACAACATCAGCGGAATTACCTCACTTCTACCTGTCCTTCCACACAGGACAGACGGGCGCCATTTCAGAGGGGGGCAGGCCCTGGAAAATTGCTGCGTCACTGGTGAAATTAGGACATACTGACAAATAACACTTACCCATTACAAGTTAACAGCATGCTAAGTTCTGTTGTATCTCCATTGTTCAGTTTGTGACCGGCTCCTCACTCTTTTACCCCATAGATTGTTCCCGCTATGGATGAATATGAGATGGAGACATATCCCTGTGTACAGACCCCTGGTGGACTTGGCAACAATGGAGGACAGGCACATTATCCTCACCTATAGACTTGACAGGGACACAATCACAAAGCTGTGTCCTCAACTGGAGCCTGACCTGATATTTGCTATCCGTCACCCCACTGGCATCCCCCCTCTTGCGCAAGTTCTATCAGACAGGTTCTTTCCAAGTGACAGTGGGCTTGGCAGCAGGAATGTCTCAGCCAATGTTCTTAATTGTGCTAACAAGAGTGTTGTCTTCCCTGATTAAACACATGTGCAGCTGCTTTGTATTTCCCCAGGTTAAAGATTTGGCCACAGTGAAGGCCGAGTTCTATGCAATGGGACATATCCCCAACATAATTGGTGCGATTGATAGAACACATATTACATTTGTCTCTCCCATCAGAATGAACAGGTGTTCAGAAATCGTAGGAGTTTCAAGTCTATGAATGTACAGATGCTGTGCTCGGCGGACCAGTACATCGCCCACGTCAATGCTAAGTATCCTGGGTCGGTGCAAGATGCCTTTGTCCTGAGGAATAGCAGCATCCCAAATGTGATTGCCCAACTACAGAGGCACAGGGTGTGGCTAATAGGTGAGCCCTGGTTCCCACCTAGTATATGTTGGTATATGGGTATGGTGTGGGCCATTTTGGATAGTGTGTGGCTAAATGTTGTCCCGCAAAATTTGCAGGTGACTCTGGTTACCCCAAACCTATCATGGCTGCTGACCCATGTGACCCATGTGAGGAATGCCAGGACAAGGGTAGAAGAACGTTATAATGAGGCACATGGGTGAACTAGAAAGATAATAGAAAGGACCTCCGGCCTCATGAAGGCCAGGTTTCGGTGCCTCCATCTAACAGGTGGATCCTGTGCTACTCACCCAAAAAGGTCTGCCAGATAGTAGTGGTATGCTGAATGTTGCACAACCTTGCCCTGAGATGCCATGTGCCTTTTCTGCAGGAGGAGGAGGCTGGACATACCCGTGTGGCAGAAGTGGACGTTGTGGACAGTGAGGATGAGGGAGGCAGAGGAAGAAGATGAGGATGAGGACAACAGAACATCAGTGATCAGACACTACTTCCAATGACACACAGGTAAGACAGTGTTACTTCACAATTCAATTACATTTTTGTTTGAATTTATGTGGCACTGGCATGCTGTTATTTCCCACTTCTATGCCCACTTACTGTACACTCTGGCAATTCATTTTGTAGATGTTGGTGACCTCACATATGTTCCTGGTGTTCAGCCAGCTACAGGTCATTAATCAATGCTTATTTTCTGTACAGTTGAATTCCAATGTGTGTACCTGTTTAAATGAATACATACTGGAAAAAATTGACATACTCCAAACTTCTTTTTTTTTTCCAAGGGTGTTTATTGAAGTGCTAAAATATAGATGGGCAAGTGCAATGGGATGGGGTGATGTCCAGGGTAATGTTCCAGTCTGTTTGTAGCACAGGTGCATTGTCCAAGGGAACATAGGAAGGGGAGCAATGGCAGTTCAAGGTGGACAGGGTGACAGAGTGGGACACAAGGGTGACAATCAGGAGAGTCTAATTTCCTTGCAGGGGTCTTGGCAAGTGTCTATGGCTTCTGTCTGGATCGCAGGGAGTGTTTACGGGATGGTTCTCTTTCTGTAGGGGAGGGGTGCTGGTGGCCTGTGAGTCCTGTGTTGGGGCTTCCTGGCCACTAGCGGCAGCAGAGGTGGAAGGATGGTCAGATGTCTGGCTAGGGGCAGGGGCCCGCTGTTGTCTGACTGCCTCCCTCATAATATTGGCCATGTCTGCCAGCTCCCCTATTATGGAGATCAGGGTGTTGTTGATGGCCTGCAAGTCCTCCCTGATCCCCTGGTACTGTTCCTCCTGCAGCCGCCTGTTCTCCTGCACATTGTCCAGGATCTGGCCCATTGTGTCCTGGGAATGTTGATATGCTCACAGGATCTCTGCAAGTGCCTCCTGGAGAGTGGGTTCCCTGGGCCTGTCCTATCCCTGGCACACAGCAGCCCGCCTAGTGTCCCTGGTTGCCTGTGCCTCTGTCCCCTGAACCGTGTCCCCACTGCCACTGACCCCAAGTCCATGATTGTCTTAGGTATGAGGTGTGGCCTGGGGTCTCTCTAGAGGTGGACACACTGCTCATTGACGTGTCCTGGGGACAGAGGTATGGGTAAGCTTGGTGGGTGGTGTGGTGGTGTTTCCTGATGGGGAAGGCTCTGTGGTGGTGTGTGACTGGGCCTGGGTAACCAACTGTGCAGAGGTCCCTGATGGGCCAGGTTGGTCATCCAGATCCTGAAGATCAGACTAGCTTTCATCACTGTGGACCTCTTCTGTTGGGGGACTGGATAGTGCTGGCACATCCTCTCTGCTGACATTGGCTGGGGTACCTGTGGGGATGTAAATGATGTGTTATGGTTTCTGTGTCTGACATATTGTGCATCCGTGGCTTGGCCTCTTTGGTTGTATTTGCCCTGGCAGCTTTCACCTGTGTATGATGGTGTATGGTGGGATTGTCCATTCTCTATGGTGTGCATGCTTTAGTGATGAGTGTTCATGCAGTGCTGTGAGTGGTGTCCATGCATTGTTAGAGCATGCAGGGCTTGGCATTGGGATTAGTGAAATGTGATGGTGGGGTGTGTGGGATGTAGTGGAGTGATGGGAGTGAGGGTGGGGGCATGTGATGGCATGCAGGTAGAGGGGTAGTATTAGTAGACAGTTGACTTACCAGAGTCCAGTCCTCCTCCTTCTCCGGCCAGGCCCTCAGGATGCAGGATTACCAAGACTTGCTCCTGCCATGCTGCTAGTTGTGGGGGAGGAGGTGGGTGTCCACCGCCAGTCATCTGTACAGCGAGCTGGTGTCTTCCTGCAATGGAATGTACCGTCCCCCATAGGTCGTTCCACCTCTTCCTGATGTCATCCCTAGTTCTTTGGTGCTGTCTCATGGTGCTGACCCTGTTCACGATTCTCCGCCGTAGCTCCATCTTCCTAGCTGTCGATATCTGCTGCACCTGTGTTCCAAATAGATGTGGCTCTACCCTGATGATTTCCTCTACCATTACCCGTAGTTCCTCCTCTGTGAAGCAGGGGTGTCTTTGTGGTGCCATGGGTGTTGTTTGAGATGTGTAGGTGAGGGTGTATTGGGTAATGTGTTGGGGTGTGTGATGTGGGGTGCGTGAGTGATGTATAGGTGTGAGTAGTGTGTGGCTCTGGTTGTGGTCTTGATGTCTCTCTGTTTGCAATGGTTTGTATTCGCAAAGGGGTGTGTGTTTTATAGTGGTGTGGGTGTGGTTGTGTATGGGTGTCAGGTGTGTGTTGTTTGAATTGTCCAATATGGTGTTGTTTTGTTTGTGTCTCCATTTTGAGCATGGCAGTATGTACCACCTATGGTTTACCACTGTTGAATGTCCGTCGTGGTTATTCGTGGGTCATAATGTGATGGGCATTGTTCTGTTGGTGAAATAGGGTGGGTTTTGATACTGCAAGTTTATTGCTGACCTTGTCGCACCACAGCAGACCACAGCGCGAGCCGAGCATTTGGCTCGGGTGCGCCTGCGGTTCCTAGCGCACGGGCGTGCTGCACCCCTTCTGTGCTCTATTTTCTCATTCGAAGCCCCAAATTGGGCATGGGGCCTCGGCGAGTCTTGGGTGCGGTACGCCCACAATATTTACATGAACACCTTCCCCCACGCCCCTCACTTACCTGGTGAGCCTGTCCTTTTTCTTTCTTTCTTTACTTTTTCTTACTTTCCATGTGTTTTTAGGTGCATATTCTGCAGCCATGTTCTTTCTTTTTCCCAGCATGCCTTCTTTTTTTCCCCTGCATGCTTTAGGAACCTTTTTCAACATGGTGTGTTTTCTCTATATGTTTATATGTTTCTTTCCCAATCCAATATGGTGACTTTCTACTTCCTGTTGGTCATTTCCTGTTCTTGGGTATACTGTATAAGGTGAGCGACTCTTGTTCTCCTTGCACTCAACACTTTCTTTGGTGGTGATCTTCGCTCCTGCTACTTTATCGCCAGTTATTTTTTTCCTCACCTGTTCCAGCTTCTTCCAGTATTATTTTCCTGTTGGAAGACTTCCTTTTTGCTTCGTTTTGCTCCAGGGAGGTCCTGCTTTAGAGGTTTTCCCTTTGGGGTTTTTTCCTCTTATACTCCTTCTGGAGGACACAGACTGATTTTTGGCATTCCTCCGTTGGCAGCACCATGGCTACCAGAAAGGGCCGCCCTTACCTGGGTCAAGGCAGAACCTGCAAGAATCAAGACCTTTCTGCAGTTCCAGTGGGCCAAAGACATAAATGACGAGTAGCCCGTGACAGACCTTTGGTGTGGCGGATTTGTGTATGTGGCCGAATACTGACGGATTGGTGTATGTGTGTCATAATATATTGAATGGATATTCGCTGCAGCAGTGGTAAATTGGCGGCAGTCAGCGTGGCGGTAAGTGGGATTTACCGCCAATGTCATAATGAGGGCCTTTGTGTTTCTAAGCTCTAGGAAGTTATCATTCTTATCTCCGGTTCCAAGGACCAACTAGGAGATTCCAGACCCTTGGATTTGTGTTTTGGACCTGCAAGGAGGACTTCAGTAAAGTTGGTAAAGTTGGCACTGTGTGTTTCTAAGCGCTATAAAGTGTTTATTCTTTAGAAATTCTAATCTGTGGTTCCAGACATTGGATTTTTGATGTTTTAGTGTCTAATTACTCGTAAAAGTATAACCTATTTTTATAAATTGTGTGGGATTTTTATTGTGTGTTGTGTCTCACTTATTTACTGTATTGGTATTTTTGAATGTTTTACACTCTTGTCTCCTAAGCTAGGCCTGCCTGCTCGGTTACAGCTACCAAGGGTTGAGCAAGGTGCTAATTTATTGAGACCTCTACTGAACGTATATTTGGTTAGTGGCCTTATTGCCAGTGGTAGGTTCATACTTACCACTACCAATAGCCCACTTTCCAACATCACAGGACACACCTTTTACGATGTGTGGCACTCTTACATAGATGACATTCAAGATACCAAGGTATGTTTGGTCTGATTGGTTCAATGTAACAAAGCTAGTGATTCACATGTAAAGATATCTCCATAACTAATGAACTACCTGCACTTTATGTTTGTCATTTGTGCAAGAGGTCAGTTCAGTGCAAAAATGACTTTTGAAAAAGTGACAACAGACCTGTGGGAGTAAGTGGCCTGCCAGTAGTAAATGTCACACATTGGCAATGTAGGTCAATGAAAAGATGTAGAAGGTCAGGGGCTTACTTCAGTCACCATTCCAAATGTGGTCTATGTAAAGGCTTTCCGGCCTACTATTAGCTCCGAAGACACATTTTGGAAACATCCAAGGATCTGCAGGTCTACAGGGAGTTTAACCTCTGCATCAGTTGAATTGTCACATTAACTCTGCCCCAGCCTGGACTATGGTCCATAATGGGAAAAGCTTTGACAGACCTTAGTCTCTGCAGGCTAAGCATACTGAACCAACATGAACATCACATTTCCATCACTTCAATGCAGGGCAGTGCATTTTGTGGCCCTCCTATATGTGAACCCAAGGTTGTGTGACGCTCTGAAGGGGTCATTGAGGCTTAGTTAACTCTCAGACAACAGTTTTCCAAGGCCTGATCTGGGCTGAGTGATATGTGGGACTGTAGACATTGCTAACACCCTCCTCAACTGCAACTAACATAGTACATACACAGCTCATGCTGTAATGTAAACACATTTTTTCTCATTTACCATCATCTGATCCTCATATATATCATTGTTACCCTGACAGGTTTACTTGCATAGATATGTGGATGCAGCACAATGAGGATCTAGGGCTTATCAAACATCACACACCACAATGGGCATTTGAAAATCACAAAGTAACGTACACATATGTGATACTCCATTATTGTATAATTTCTAGTACACAATCAACATTGTAGTGTGTTACTGGCCATAAATGCCATATAACAGTGGGCAATGTATGCCAAGGTGACAGTATTTTGGGAGGGGAAACATATTTTTATATGACAAGGTGCACTCGAGGACCATATAGGTGTTTGATGTGCACATATATATTGTAGACACATGTGTAGACAACAATGGAAATTATATCTGGCTCTTGAGGAGTAGAGAATTCAAATGTGAAATGTGTGTAATGGTTTTTCAGCAAGTAGTGTTTTGGCACATCACTTTAGTCTTAGTCATCACATGTTTAATTCTGGTTACTGTGACTGATGCACCTATTTATTTGATTCCACACATAGGTACCCTTGGGAGAGTGAGGAGACAACAACCTCCAGTGTACCTTCCATTTCCAGACCTTTAGACCGTGGAAGAAAGGGAAGTGATAACACATTTTCATCTGAATAGGCAAACTATACAAGATCTATGTTGTCAGTTGAAGCTAGATCTCATGCCTCAAAACATGAATCCAACATGTAAATCACCTATTGAGACTGGTAGTATTACACAGGGTCCTTTCAGTATACATTGGCCATAGCTAGAGATATGTCAACTTTTGTTCAGTGATGTTTTTAAAGACGTGCTATCAGGAATGATGAAACACATTGACAGCTTCATCAGATTCCCTAGACTTGAGCATTTAGCCAATGTGATTTGGTCATCTCCTACATGTGGTGGGAGCCATTGTGGCACCCATATTGCATTAGTGTCATTGCATAGAAGTAAACAAGTCTATCAGAACAGGAAGTGCTTCCATTCTATCAATGTGCAAGTTGTCTGCTTGCCAGACCTGCGCATTTCAAGTATCTGTGTCAGTTTCCCAGGTTCAGCCCATGATTCCTTTGTAATGCGGAATAGCACCATACCCCAGCTGATGTCACAACTGCAACCGGAGAGGGCCTGGCTTGTTGGTAAGTAACATATGTCCTAACTCTGTGTGTGCAATGTCAGATGCTGTGATCAGGAAGTGTGCAACTCACTGCAGCTTTTATGCCTAATAAAGCAGGAAACTCAACATATCCTACACAGCCTTGGTTGTTAACAGAGCTGAGAAATCCAACTATGCCAGGGGAAGACTGCTCCAATAAGGCCCATGAAAGAACACAGCGGCCAGTTGAGTGGGCTTTTGGGCTCCTGAAGGCCAGATTTTGATGACTGGAGAAGACTGGGGGAGCTCTCCCCTACTTACCTGGGAAGGTGTACCATAAAATTGCCCTGTGAAGGGACACTCCTTACATCGCAGAGAAGAGAGAACCTGAGGTGCCACTGGGTGAGGATCCTGAAATGTCAAATCATGATAACAGTGGTGAAGAGGAAGGAGACGACTTTTGACAAGACTTTATCAACAGTGTTTCTCATGAGTGTAAGTATGTATGACATGATGTTAGATATGTGAATTGTCATATGTATGGTTGCATTACTAAACTATTTGTTTTTGTGTTTGTTTAGGTACCTTCACCATGGCATCTTCATTTGGGCATTTCACAGTTTTGACATTAGCAGGTATATGATGCTGTTGGGACATAAGAAGTCTACATAGATTGTTCCTGGTAATGCATGTCACAGACCTTGGGTGTAAAAGACCTGTACCAAGATAGCTTGCACAGTCTTCGGATGGAAGTCCATGATACTTAATTGAAAATGTTCCTTGTTGTGTGGTGGCAATGATGCATTATGTTGTCATCATGTGTTCATTACTTATGTAATTGTAGGCCAAATCCATGTTAGTTTTTCTTCACATTGGCTAAACACTCTTTCTTTCTAACTGTATATAGTTGTTGATGTGTTTCATCATTGTATGCCAAAGTGCCTGTGACACATCACTGGCATTTGTTTGTGTCTTACCACCAGTTGCAGAAGCACCTGATTGTAATGGCCCTATGATTAGGAACTGTTGTATTAACATCTGTCTGAAGGCTGTATTTTATGATGTTGTAATCCTTTTGTGAGGTAAGCCTTATGGCTCCAGCTGATGAGTGTCATTCTTTGCCTCAATAGTGTCATTTGGTGTAACCAGGCAACATGAAGGTAGGTCTCAGAGTTAAGCATGATATGTAGATTGCTCAGTCCATGATGAGTGAACATCATTTGTGACATGGTTAACAAGTGCATTTTGGCAAATGCACAAGGACCTCTTGTTTTGGGTAACAGAAAGTGAGCCTCATGGAGAGTTAGGGAATAGTCATGTCACTCTCTACTCCCCAACACTTTACAAATGTTTAGTCTGGCATACCTGTTGCCACACTGCAGTTGGATTGGATTTACATGTTAACTCACAGCATGGATCGTGGGATGAACTTTTGATATTAAAATATTTATAGACCACATTCCAACACATGGCATGTGATGGAGATTGATATATGTTATTTTATGTATGACAATACACATTGGCAATCTAACATATCTCAAACTTTGGATATTGCAGGTTATGAAAGTTGATGAACAACACAATGGCAAAATCTGAGATGTGAACTTAGAGGACATTGAGGTTTTGTGACAGTTTTTGTGGTGTGACTTGCCAGACTCCGTTCTCCCAGCGACCTCAGGATACAGGATGGCCAAGACCTTCTTCTCCCAGGAAAAGCGTAGTAATGGGGTGCTGGGAGGACCACCGCCAGTCTTCAGGGACTGTTGGATGATGCTTGAAGGCCAAGGAACTCACTTTCCCCCTCAGGTATTTCACCTCTTCCTAATATCCTCCTTTGCATGCAAGGTGGTACCTACAGCATTCAGTCTGTCGACTATCCTTTGCCACATTTCCATTTTCCTACTGAGAGGAGTACGTTGGACTCCAAACGATTATAGCTCTACACTTATGATTTTATTCACCATGACTCTCAACTTGTTCTCTGAAAAATGTGGATTTTTGGGACGTGACATGACTGAAAATAAAGGGGGGAACAGTGACAAACTAAATAGGACAAGTGACATTTGGGACAAAAAACTTAAGAAAAAGAAGTGTGTGAAAAGTGAAAAATGAGATGAAAAAAGGGCTGCCTTAAGTGAAAAAAATTGCAAAAAGTAGTGTTGTTTCTGTCTTGCTGTGCTGCAGTGGAGAGGCTAAGGATCATGGTCTGGGACGGGCTGTTTTTTATTCTGTGATTTGCTGTCCACTTGGCTACTGGATGTCAGCTGTGTTGTTTTTGAATCTATCCAATGGCCACTCTCCTGGTGCTTTGCTCTGAGCGTACCACGATGGCTGACTGCCGCCAGGTAACAGACCCAACACAGCCGCTATGTCAACTGTGTTTTTGTAATAGGCTCAGCCGTTGGCCTTGGCAATGACAGTGACACAGTAGGCACCACTAACATTGCAGCTCACCATGTCGCTGGCGGTCTGCAAAATGTCTACATGGTCTGCGGTTCAACCTGCATACATCGCAATACAACAGGTGGGAGGCTGCCGCCACAGCGGTCTTCTTGTGACTGTCACCGTAGTGGTCTGGCAGTCTGACAGCCAAACTTGTAATTAGCCCTTTAGGCCTAATTTAGAGTTTGGAGGATGGGGTCACTCCAGCACAAATGGCACATAATTACTATCTTCCATATCAGGAATCCCTATATAGCTTATGGAGCTCGCAATACCGTGGACATGATATCTGTCATATTTGTGACAGAGTAACCTGTCTATTAAACTCTAACTCAGGCCCTATGTCCTTCCAGTTTTCCGAAGCATAGTCTGAATATAAACATTTGGTGTGTAGGAATGAAAACAGAGTACAATTACATTATTGTGGATTATTAAAATCATACTAATATTTGTTACATCCTAACACATTAAAGGCTCCCCCATGACATTAACTTAAAGAAATGGTTAAAAGATATCATTACAGTAATAAAAAATGGATTTATATAAAAAGAATTAAACTAAAATGGTAATATTTTATTTATTTTTTTCAATAAGTTTGGGATATGTTTGAGTACCTATTAAAAATGTCAGTATATATTTTACTAAGTGTCCAACTGACTTAAAATTTGAACCTATAAAATAGTAAATGAAGGCATTCTTGGATATTGGAATTCTACCATTGTTGCACATTGGATTTAATAAGCCCTGTATATCTGGTAGAAGAGTGGAATATACCCACAAGAGCCATGTGTATTTCTTTAAAGCTGATCCAAAAAATACCTGCATTTTTATATGGAAGATAATTCAAATGTGTATGCATACATGCATATATAAACTTATAATCCTTATACCTAGCTAGTGCAATTGAATGTTTCATACCTCTGGTTTAGAGCTTGATTTACAAGATACTATTTTGCAAATGTGATCCAGTACGCTGTTCTCCAACCTGTAAAGGTGGACGGAGAGTAAATCTCCATCAATGGAGCTCCATTGGCCACATTGATGTAAACCTACCTCCAATGGCGTGACTTAGTTTCAAAGGGGCTGTTAAAGGGAGGGAAGATCACCTGCCCTATTTGGAATAGATGATGCAAGTCAATTTCTTTCTGTGCATAACTGCCAGGAAAAACCTTTAGTGAGGGGCAGAAAAAAAATAATGACCACCATAGCCTGGGAAAAAAAACTCCCAAGATGCATGTGTCATTAGCTTTTGTTTAAAAAAATATTAAATGCTTGGTAGTCAGCCATCAAAATAGATCATGGCCATCCACCAAACCTTTTGTTCTTGGAAGGGAACGGTCATGACCATGGTGTCTTTCAACTCACATAGATGACTGCTGGGATGATGGTCAGCTCTAAATTTGTCAAAGGGTACTTTCATGGTGGGGGAAGTAATGGCCCTCATTATGAACACGGCGGGAAAGACCGCACCACCAATGGTGGCGGTAACTACCACCAACAGGCAGGCGGTCTGGGCCGCCAAATAATGAAGCACATAAAAAACAGGCAGTCTGAAAAACACTCACCGCCAGCAGAGGATTGTCGACAACGACGGAAGAGGCCACACACAGGCCGGAAAGGCCTTACCCATCCAACAAATAATGAAGCACTAGACTGCCGTCAGTTCTGGGGCAGGAACCACCGCCACCCAAAGCCAGGTGGAAACAAACCAAATAAAAGGAAACACTCACCAGAGGCTTACACAACACTCCAAAGCAGACATGGAAAGAGAGTTAGAAATCATGCCAGTGCTGCTCCTTGCCTTATGCCTCCATGACGGCCGACGAAGACGACGACGGTAAGTACCACAACCTACTAAACAAGGGAAGAAAGGGCACAGTGACATACCCACCCACTCCACCCACCCCGCAACGCACCCACAACCCCTCACAAAATCACAAGGCAAACACGCCTGAGCAAGAGGTACTTACCTCACACAAGGCCAAGACAACCTGCCCAAAGTACACACATGTGCACAACAACCCCCACAATGAAACGAGGAACCACGGATCCAGAGTGTACCAACACCAACACTGGGCACACAAACTTTATGAAAGGTCCAGGAGCAACAGATTGTCCAAATGAGGCCATTGGCCAGTCCACATCTAAAAGGCTGATGGGCCCAAATAGCCCAAACTTGACTCCCACATGTGCATGTGGTACTCCACCATAAAGGGGCATCAATGGGACAGCCAGGCACCTCAGGAAACTGGGGCAGAGGGTGGCGGGGGTGGGGACTTACGTCTGGGGGTGGCTTGGACTTACGTCTTGGAGGTGGAGGGGGTTTTGCTTTAGAAGGTGGGGGAATGGGCTTGGACCGGGGGTGGTAGATGGTCCAGGGCCAGCATGGGGCCTCTTGCTCACTGGGGAAGGTGCACAGGAATGGGAAGTACGGACAGGGGTAGACTTGGATGTGAAGGAGTGGACAGGGCAAAGAGGTGTGCACATTTAAGGATGAGATGGGGTGGGCCAGTGGGTTCAAAAGGGTCTACATGGGACAGGAAAAGTTTCTTAGGGGCGGTCGGGGTGGACCTGGAGGAAGGTGTGGAAGTGGAGGTAGAGGGAGTAGTTGTAACAGGTGTAGGTGTGCATGACGTGGATGCAGGTGCCTGATCAGAATGCTGATGTGTGGTGGATGTGTGTTAGGTGGGTGTCTGTGAACGTCTGAGTGTAATGGGAGGACGAAGGTTGGACACAGTGGGACAAGACAGGCTGCCAATGTAAAGGGTTGTTCTCTGGGTGTCTGCTAGTTTGATGAGTGTGCTGCAAGTGCCACTCAAAGTTGTTGTGGTGAGTACAGGTTCGGTGTCTGGGGTGCATGACTGGATGTCTGATGTTGTGGTGACTGCAAGAATGGGGTCAGCAACAGTGAATGAGGGTGCAGTGCTTGTCTCTGTGCATGTAGCGGTGACAGATAGGGAGGCGGATGAGGTGGACACAGTGGGGGAAGTGGATGTTGTGTGTGCTTTGTATGTTAGCTATGTGTATGTCTGTGGTGGGAAGTGTAGTGCTTGTGTTTCTCTGTGTGCTTCTTGTGTGTTGAGGTGTGTTCCTGGCTGTCTGAACGTGTGCTTGGGATGGGTGAAGGGAGTGGGGTGCTGGAAGGGGCAGAAGTCATTGGAAGGGGGAAGCAAAGACCAGGGACACTGGCTGCTGTCAAAGAAGAGACCAGAGCCTGAAAAGATCTCTGTAGGCCAGACAGGGCACAGTGAACGCCTTCCAGGTATGCATTGCATTGCTGCATCAGGGATGCTAGCCCCTTATTGGCATTCACAATGGTTGTCTGCCCTACAGAGATGGTCCTCAGGAGGTCAATAGCCTCCTCAGTGAGGGCAGCAGGGCTGACTGGGGCAGGTGATGAGGTGCCTGGGACGAAGGAGACCCCCACCCTTCTGGGTGAGCGGGCACGGGCAACTGCGTAGGGTGCAACTGGGAGGAAGGTGATGGTATGGGGTGGCAGAAGTTGTCGAAGATTGGGTGGGTCCAGCAGGGTCCGCCACCACCAGGGAGCTCCCATCAGAGGAGTTATCAGAGTCACTACCTCCAGTGGTAGTTGCCTCCCCGTGGTACTCCCCTCGCCCTCCAACCCACTGGTCCCCTTGGCGCCAGTAGACTCTGCCTCCTTAGAACCGTGGGCCGCTGCATCCCCACTCACCGGTGCCACTGCTCCCTTGCCAGATTATGCTGATGTACACAGACAACACGAGTAAAGGGGTGGGGAGACAAAACAGGAGAGAGACTATTAGATTTGAATGGATGTACATATCTGGTTCACCCATACTCTAACCTAGCTAATATACCAACATGCAGCACCTACAGCTAAACTCATGGCTATGCCCCTAACTACTGGCCACAACCCTAGTATACGCCCATCTCCCACATTACAGAAGGACCTGAAGAACTGCAGACCTGTCCCATATCATCTAACTGCCCATGGGGGCCATTATGCTAAATGACACTAGTGAGAGTGCCTGCCACTAGACAGCATACATACTACAGCACCCTCAGACATCCATTAAGGAGGCATTATATGGTCTTGGTACTCACCCCCTTGTGTCTGCTGTGCAGCCTTCAAGCGCCCATCTAAGTCTGGATATACCACCGCCAGAATGCAGCGCATTAGTGGGGTCAGGGCCCGACGGGCACTGCTTTCTCGTTGGAAGGACCTCCCCAGCTGGGCCTTGCAGGTCTTCCTCGCCAAGTGCCGCAGGTCCTCCCACCAATTCCTGCAGTGGGTGCTCCGCCGGTTGTAGACCCCCATGGTCCGCACCCCCCTGGAGATGGCCTGCCAGAGTTCCCTCTTCTGAAGGCACGCTGACCTGTATGGGACACACAGAACAGATTCACTGAGGTCAGTAAAAGCACCTTTGATACCGCTGGCCATACGTCCCAATGGGACAGACACTTCAAACAGCATTCCAGCACCTCACTCACGCTGAATGTCATACATTCAATGGCTGTGCCATTACAAATCTTTCACACATGCATACTGCCATCCACCACCATCACACGCATCCATGCACTCCATCCACCTACTCACCTGCACCTCTGGTCGACCATATAACTTGGCATACAGGGGTAGGACCCCATCCATCGGCTTCTCCAGCTCCTCCGTGGTAAAGGCCGAGGACCTTTCCCCTGTTACTCGTGCATTTCCAGGACCAGAGTCAGGACACAGCAGCACACTCAGTGGAGTACTTGCATGCACGGAATCCGGAAGTCAAGTGAACCTGGGGTGACAAAATGGCACACGCTCCGTGGCAGTATGCATCGTCAACGCCGGTGGTGATCATGATAGGCCCATATTCCCCATTAACAACCATCTTAACCAATGAATGGGTGCACAGGCGTGAACACCGCCTTAAGCCATTACGACAACTGCTAGCGGTATGAGGTCACTCCCACTGCTACATATCTGGATGACAGGGGGCTGACATTTTGCGAACTACTAAGCTGTTATTATTTGGTCATGGGCACCATGTAGGCCCTATGGACCCCAGTCTTCAAACGCATGCTCAAAATATTATTTACTCACCACAACTGTCCAGATGTATCAGTTAGGACATGTCACTCCAGTTTAACATCCTACAATGCTTATGTGTCACCTAAATGTTTGACCGCAGTGTTGAATACACAACATGTTGTGCAAATAAACCTGTGTCCCTCCATGTCTTTTTCACTCCTCCTAGGTACAGACTCATGTGGAGAGGGAGGGCCCCATCTGTGTACAGACCACTTGTTGATTTGGAGACCATGGTGGAACGTCACATCATTATCAATTACAAACTCACTTGTGCTACTATTCATGAACTTTTTGCATTACTGGATCCAGTACTGAGACCGGCTAATCGGAATTAGCATGCCATCCCGACTGAAGTGCAAGTGCTCTCTGTACTCCATTTCCTGGCCACTGGCTCATTTCAGGTGACAGTGGGCATGGGTGCAGGGTTTTCACAGTCAATGTTTTGCTTTATCCTGTCCAGATTCCTGGATGCATTTGTACAGCACCTGCAGTCATATGTGAGGTTTCCCCAAAGTGCTGAACTACCTGCCATCAAGTCAGACTTTTATGCCTTTGCCAACATTCCACATGTGATAGGTGCCATTGATGGCACCCACATAGCTCTCATTGTCGTAGTTTGGACTCTTGCTCTGAGCAAGACTGCTGGTCTCAGGATGACAGTACTTTTGTTTGTAGGTAACTAAGTCTCTTCCTACAACTAGTTGTAACTGTTGTCCAAACCTTACCGGCTCACTAGCAGTACCTCACCGGAAACACAATAGTAAAAGGTGATTTGTAGCAGTCGCTTACGTATGGACTCAAAGTAAGATATCTCAGGGTTGTCGTGGTTAAACGGAAATTACCCTTTTCTCACAGATATATTATGTCTCATACAAACAAAGGCAATAACACAGATGCAGTGAAGTTATAATAGTTTTTATTTAACATAACTGCAATTTGCGATAAGTTGCATGAACTACAATGATTAGGATAATGAATATACCAAGCAACAGTATTGTGAAGAAGAGAGTCATGGTTATAAAGACCCCCACCATTTTTGCAATATATGAAAGAAATATATATATATATATATATATATATATATATATATATATATATATATATATATGTATATATATGTATGAGATGGAATATGCCCTAATACCCTAATAAGAATAGGACTAACCTCCTACCTAAAGGAGAGCTGGGTTTGCTAAACCTAATCTGGCAAAGCTGTGTCCATGAGAGGAGCCCCCAACCCTTGTTACCTTGGAATGAGGTCTCTATCTCAGACTCCGTAGGGACACGAAGACTGGGTCAGCGTCAAGATGACTGCAGCATCGGTATCAACGATGGTGGCGATGCCCTCTGGTCGGAATCCCTCTGATTATCTGTCTAAAGTGTGATGTATTTATACAGATCTACAAGGTCCCCTGACGTAGGTGTAATTCAAAACAATAGATAACAGACATGCTTGGGACGGCAATTAATATCAACAATCCCTCGAAAGTATGGAGAGGGAAAATCCCTAAGTGTGAACACCTACTGTTTGTTTGTCTTTCGTGCTTGATCTTGACGCCTTGGCGCAGTGACACTGATAATAAGACTAATAACAAGTGGCCTAACTATAAACAAGGCTGCCATATTAAAGGAAATAAATAATTAAATGGACTAAGACAGATCAAGCTAAGTAGGTTAAAAGTCACTAGGTGACGGGGGCACGAGTTTACAAGCCTACGGCTAAGCTAACTCCTGTTATCCCGTTAAAACAAACTAGGATTCACTACATCATCCCCCCAAGAGTTCGTGAACAGGTATACAGAAACAGGAGGAACTTCCACTCCATGAACATTCAATTGGTGTGTACTGCAGACCAATACATCTCACATGTGAATGCCATGTTCCCTGGATCAGTCCATGATTCATTTGTGCTGAGGAACAGCAGTGTGCCACATATGATGGAACAACTACAAGGGGACAGAGGATGGATCATAGATGAGTGTGTCTTACTCTTTTTCTGTATATAGCTGACAGCCAGGCTGTCTGCAACTGAGGGTAGTTAGTTACAGTCATGATTTGCCCACTTTTGCAGGTGAATCTGGCTACCCCAACATGCGTTGGCTCCTGGCACCAGTGAGGAATCCTAGAACAGATGCTGAGAGGAATTACTATGAGGCCCATGGACGTACTAGGAGGGTGATTGAGCACACTATAGGTCTCCTGAAGGCTAGATTGTGTTGCCTCCATCTCTCTGGGGTGCTATGGCCCTGAGAAGGTGTGTAGAATAGTGGTGGCGTGCTGCATGCTGCACAATGTGGCTCTAAGGAAATCTATCCCCCTCTTGGAGGAGGGTGCTGTATATTTAGACTAGCTTCCTATGAGAGTGATGGTGATGATGAAGAGGGGGAAGATGTACACTCCAGGAACCAACTGATCCAACTATACTTCCAGTGACTATGAAGTACTGTCACTGATGGTGTTGTCTGTACTGCATACTGTCAGTCTGACTTATTCTCCATGGGAGTGTGGGCTCTGTAGCCATTTACACAATAACATGAATTTCAAGTGCCATGTGACATGATAAACAACATGTTAGACATTCCTGTTTACTTCACACCATGTTGTGCGTGGGGTGCAATTCCTGCTATAAAGGTCTGATTATTGAATTTAACTGGCAAATGCATTCACACTTCAATTTGATTCAACATAATGACAGGGGACATTGAAATTGGTTTACATGTGTTTTAATAGGTGTCAGGGATGCATTGGTGCTCTTTACAGTGATGGGAGTGGGCTGATGGTGGGTGTCCATACTGGCTACATGGGCTCAGCGATTGTTGGCAGTCTTTATATGTCCATCTGTACCTTTCTAGTTGTTGAGTTGCTATCGGCCGGTGAGGATGGTGGTTCAGTGGCAAACTTGGGAGACAGTTCATGTCAGAGTCACTTCTTTGATGGTTCCTTGGTCTTGGCTGGTGTACCAGTGCCATATCTGGGTCTGAGGGACCGTTTAAGTGTCTTTTGTAGGGCTCTACGGGTAAGGGTGCTGGTCTCCTGTTTGTCCTTAGGCAGTGGCACCAGTTCAGTTGCTGCTGCAGGTGTTGATGGCTGGTCTGTATCGTGGTCTGTGGTAGGGGCTTTCTGGTTTGTGGGGGTCTCAGGCTGGGTTGAGAAGTGGTGGAGCAGTGCCCCTGCAATAGTGGCCATGGTGGCACTGAGCTGTTTCCACTGCTCCATGGCCTCTTGGTGGTGTGCTATCTGCAGCCTTTGATTCTGCTCCAGGGTGGCCACGATCTGGCCTGAGTATGGGGGGTATGCTCCCAGGACCTCAGGGATCACCTCCTGGGCTGCAGCATCTATCCTTTGCCCTCCCCCCTGAGCCGCTGATGCCCTCTCACTGGGCCTAGTCCCCTGTGCCTGAGTCCACTGCACAGGTCTGGCAGTACCACTTGTACTGGGGCCAATGTCATCCTGCCTGCTGGTAGATGGCGACTGTGGCCTCTGTACTTGTGTTCCACCAGTGCGTGACCTGGATACACTGGTGTGGGGTCATTTTCCATGTGCTGATGCTGGTGGCTGGGTGATAGGGGTGTCAGTGGTGTCCTGGGTGGGGCTGTTGGACAGTGACAGTCCAGGACTGTGTGATGGGCCAGGGTATTCCTCACTGTCCAGCGTTCCCTCTCCAGTGTCCTGAGTGGTAACTCTGTCTCCATGTGGGGCGCTGGCACTCCTTGTCCTTTCCAGCAGGGTAGCATGGGTGGTGGTGCCTGTGGGTGGGAATTGACACGTATGTTACATTTACATCATCGGATGGGGTGCACAGAGTAGGCCTCTTTTGTGCAGGGTTTCCATAGTTGGGACATGCAGGGTCCTTTTGTGAGGTTGCCATTGCATTTAGCATGGTATGTAGAGGTGCATTGTTGGTGGTGTAGTGCCAATATGATACCTTGCAGGGGTGGGTGGCTGTTCACAGGGGAGGTATGTGAGCCTGTTAGTGGGTTTGTGGGCATGCAAGGTGACTGGATGTAGTGATTGTGGTCAGGGTGGGTTGTTGCCCTGGTGGTAGTTGGAAGGGTGAGGTGGTGCATGCATTACAGGTGTGGTGGATATAGGGTAATTGTAGATGACTTACTCAAGTCCATTCCTCCAGTGAGTCCAGTGAGGCCCTCAGGATGCAGGATGGCCAGTACCTTTTCCTCCCAGTCAGTGTAGTCAGGGGTGTTGTGGGGGACCTCCCCCAGTCTTCTGGGCTGCAATGTTGTGGACCTCACCAGGTCATTCCATCTCTTGCAGATGTCATCCCTTGTGCTTGGATGGTTTCTCACTGCGTTGACCTTGTTCACTATTGTCTGCCATAACTCCATCTTCCTGGCGATGGGTATGTGCTGGACCTGTGTACCAAATATCTGTGGCTCAACCTTGAGTATCTCGTCCACCATTGTTCTTAACTTCCTTTCGGTGAAGAGTGGGTGCTTAGGGGGTGCCATGGTGTGTGTTGTGGGTAGTGTGTGGATATTGGTGAGGGTGCTGTTGTGTGGTTGGGTGTGTGAGTTGTGTGTTGTTGCATTCTGCTTGTAGTGTTGTCAGTCTGACTTCTCCTATTGGCGATGCTGAGGATTGTGGGGTGTGTTTGTGAGTGTTTTATAGTGTTGTGGATGTATGTCAGGTGTTTCAAACTTGCCAATGTGTGCATTTCTTGCTATTGGGTCCCATTGCTGATCCCACGGTGATCTGTGCATCATTATTTGGAGGGCGGGGGATTTGTGTGCTCGGTGGTGGTGGGATGGGATGTGCAGCCTTTCTGCCGACAAGCCCCTGGCTTTGGCTGGTGGTAACAAAACTCTTGGCGGGTTCTGTTTTTGGCATCTTTATATGACGGGTTTCTGTCCACCACTGTTAGAAAAGGGGTTTCTGGTTGGCTAGGGTATGCACCTCAGCCAGGCAGAACCTACCCACTCTAGTCAGGGCAAGGGAGTTACACGTCCAAGATAACCCCTGCTCACCCCCTTGGTAGCTTGGCACGAGCAGTCAGGCCTATCCCAGAGGCAATGTGTAAAGCGTTTGCACAATACACACAACACACGTGACGTAAAATGTACACCACAAAGTAAACACAACACTGAGCTATGTAAAAGTAATCTGTATTGCACAAAACATAATTAGACCAACATTACACGTAAGTAATACCCTACTACCTTAGCAGTTGTCAGATCGTTAC